>NC_091824.1:79300134-79600134 GCF_038994185.2 Dermacentor albipictus
CGCGCGCGCATCCATCGTGTGCGTACGTGCCGTATCCTTTTTGTTGGGCTGAGAAAGCAGACTAGCAAAGGCATGCAGGCGCCCAGTGCCGGGATATTTCCTTCGTTGCAGCCTCTCGTTATAGCGGGAAGTGCATCAGGACGGAAGGAGGACAGGTAGAATGAAAAGAGTCACGGGCGCATTCTCGACACTTACGTTGAGAGCGCCGTTTCTTTGTGGCCGTTTCTTCCTCAGGTGTGAGTATATGGAGAATATCCGTGTCTCGTTTGATGGCAAGGCGTAGCTGTATGCGATACCGGGGTATAGCCATGAAAAAAGAACAAACGTGCCTGCACTCGCATAATAGCCCTGACCTACTGACGCACAAGAGATACCTTTTAGTGTCTGCCCTAATTCGCGGTTGCTTGAGCCTATCCGAGTAGTCTTTCCGGGTTTCTCGCATTGCAGTTTTATTCTTCGCCCGTATGCCTGTGCAATGAAACCAACGATGATAGACACGGGATTGAAGAAGCAATGGTTTAAAGTACTTAGGTAAATTTTGACCCTCCTGGATTTATATTTAAGTCGAGAAATGTGCAATCGGATGAACGTTTAAACGATGTAGAAAATATCGCCGTGAGTAACACATATCTATTTACGTATACCACGCGCCCAACCGAAATTAAATGTATACACCGTGTCTACATCTTTATAAAGCCTATTTAAGGTACATACATGTTCATCTGCAGCAGGTATGACGTTTTTGTATAGCCGCGAAACAATAACGTATCGAAGAAAATATGAACGGATAAAAAACTGTGCAGTTTTTTTACAATTGATAATGGTTGTCGATGTTAGCGAACAAACCAAACGAACGAACGAACGAACGAACGAGAGAGAGAGAAAGAGAGAGAGAGAGAGAGAGAGAGAGAGAGAGAACGAACGTCTGCTTTGCCGATTCCTACCACTGACCGTAAAACACCCACCACCGACCAACAGCCGAACGAGCCAAAGAAATCTATTCGCTTTAATAAGCGTCCGTGTCACTGTCCTGCTGTTTTATTTCTGTACGTTGCACCAGCTTTATTAATTGATCCAAACACGTGTTGATCACTTCTAGCTTTCAATAAAGCGGAAGGCGGAAGATCGCTTCTGCACTACCTGATTTACTCTACGGTAGTATGCTCCCGGGCAGCTCCATCTCGTAAGAAATGTGTGCTAGGATTGTTTATGCGAGCCGTAATTATTTCTGCCATGAAACCTAATAATTCACGCTATATATGTGAGAACTGATGCCGCCCGTCGACACCAGCAATTGCGGTGTTTGCGCGTACTCGCGGAGCTCTTTTTGTGATGCTAAGTGTGTTTCATTCAAGGCTACGTTGTACGGTAGAAATACGTGGATTTGCAGCGTTGGCGAAGACAGGTAACTTTGCAGAAAAAAGTCATACCGAAATATTGTCCTAAAGTACACACGTGTAATAAAATACGCATTCACAGCATGCAAATATTAACGTCATGTCTCCCAGCAAGTTCTCCTGCAATTCATTTTATTTTATTTTTATTTCACAATACTGCGAACATCAGAGGCCTAAGCAGGAGCGAGACAACAAACGGGCATAATACGCACAACGTGCGCACACTGTATTTAATAAATAAATAAATAAATAAATAAATAAATAAATAAATAAATAAATAAATAAATAACACAAGAGCATTCCCCTTGAAAGTACAGCACTAACTTGTGCAGTAAATAGCACGAAAAAAAATGTTTACATAGATAAATACAATTCAGCGGTTTCAGAAATGTTTGCCGCCTGAATAGCATGCTCGGTAATAGAGTTCTAATATGAGTATGTTCGCGGGAAAAAGATCTTTTGGCACGCTGTGGCTTTCGTAAAAATTGGCCGCAGAAAGTGCTTGTGAGAGCACACCCGTTGTCAGGCATTTTAGAGTCGAGGATGTGCTTTTATACTGATTGATTGAGAGAGGATCCTTCGCAAGAATTTCACACGACCTGTTTCTGAGCGTAACGCTAGTGTAGGGTTGTTATCTGCTCTCATCAGTTCATTTGGAGAGTCTAACCTTATGTATTTGTTAAGTATATAACGTGATGCTCTCCTCCGTATCATTTCTCAGCAGTATATGTATCTTTTAGCAAATGGGTCACGTACCACCGACGCTTACTCCAACTTAGCTTAATAACTGTATTGTAGGCTTGAAGTTTAACTCGAGCTGTTGCCTGTTTTAGCTTCTTAAAAAGCGCACCTTCTGAAACGCGGATTAAAAAAAAAATCATATATGTGTGCGCCCAAAGTTAAGTCACTCGTTAGAATAACATCTAAATATTTATAATTTTGCACTGTTTGTACGTAATATTCCTGGACGCGGTATAGGAATACGATAGGGTATATTTCTTACGTGTAGTTCGTAAGAGCACAGTTTTTTTTTTTTATGCGTAAGCATTTCTATGCCTACCCAACGAGAAATTTGTCCGTCACGTAAGACCACGAATGGCTGTAAGGAAGCAAACAATGCAATGTCTGATATCCACGTAAAGCAGAGGCTACAAGCGCTCAGCTTAGTGAAGCGAACAGTGCATAAGATTCGTTGAAATCACCCATACAAGACACAGAACAGCATACGTTTCAATAAAGAACCACCGAACCATCAATAAAGCATTGCGTATCCCCTTTAGCAAATATAGTGGTGGTTATGCTAGAGCTTCGCTAAATTAACCTTTTTTTTTTTATTGAAGTGAAATGTTAGGAGAGGTTGGCGCCTTTATGGTGGCACCGGCTACTCCTTGTCACTTGGCAAACGAAACAAATTTACGTAAAAAGGGTGAATAGTGACACAAAATATAACACTCAGTAGAACACTGTGTGGATAAAAACTATACGGTCCAACAGTACATGGGTCGCAAAGTTCTGTGCATTAGTTCAGTCCACGTACACATATATAAAGACAGTTGTTTTGAACAGCCAAAGCACACAGCACATGTAATACACTGCAAGTACAAAACAGAATCATACATATCGCGTAAAAGTTGCGATCATCACATAAACCAATTATGGACCATGAACAACATTTATGTAACTCATTTAGCGTATTTGAATATCGGGTACCTAATATTTTCCCAAAATGTTGGTGTCCTCCGAAAACTTTTTCAAAGCAAGAAGTGCTCTTTTTTGAAGGCCCGCAGTTGGCCATGGGCCAAGTATCTTTTTAAGAGTGAATGGTCTTCTGTCTAATATACACAAATTAGCTTCCAGTACCGTTCTTTGTGTAGCGTATTTCGTGCATTCGAGGAGAAGATGATGCACATCTTCGTCTGGGTGGCCACAAGAACACTGCGGACTAGAGGCACGTTTTATTCTGCACAAGAAGTGTTTCGTAAATGCAGTACCAAGACGCAGTCGGTGTACCAATGTTTCAAATTTTCTGTTGTCTCTTAGAGTTTCCGGCATTGATAAGTTTATACAAGGGTCTATAGAGTATAATTCCGAGTTTTTAGTTTGTTGGTCAAACCAGGTAGTTTTACTGAGGCGACAAGAAATCTGTCTCAGGATCAGACGGACTTCACTACGCAAGAGGGGAAGATTGGTCGTCTCTGCGTTATTGTGCGCTCGATTCGCAGCTGCGTCCGCTGCAGTATTACCGGGAATATTGCAGTGCCCAGGTATCCATTGAAATGCAATTACGTGGTTCATTGCGTTTGCTTTAGTAAGTTCTTTGAGCGTCTCATACAATAGCGAAGTGTTCAAAGAATTTTTCTTATTGCTCTGTAGTAATGTGAGGGCGGCTTGCGAATCGCTAAAGATAACCCATTTTTGCGAATGTTTTTCTGATGTTATGAAACGCAAAGCACACAGGATTGCAAATAGTTCTGCCATGGTGGAAGATGTCTCCCGGGATAATTTGAATGGTTGCTCTAGCGCTAAATGTGGAATGACGAATGCTGAAGTCGAAGAATTTTTATGACACGAACCATCTGTATAAACGTGGATGTACTGGGGATATAATGAGTAAATTTGGAAGAGTGCTAGTTGCTGTGCGGCTACTATGAACATGTCTCTCTTTGATATAATCCCGTCAACCGATAATTCTATTTTAGGGCATGTTAACATCCAGGGAGGGTAACTAACATCCACTTTGCATAATTCAAATCTTGGTAACAATGCTCTATGTTCTCGAACAACATCGTGAATTTTGCTTTTGTTTCTTTCGGTGAGCGCGAGGTTTAATGGATGCTTCTCATGTTGGGTTAAGATGCGATAAATATGTCGGCATGTTTCAACCGTTCGTATGACTGGAAATGGAGGGTGACGAGCTTCAGCAATTACTAAAGAACTCGAGGTAGCCTGCGGAACCCCAAGACACACTCGTAGCCCCCTTGCTAGTAAACGTTGAAGACGTTCCTCGGAAGTTTGCGATAATCCATGGAGAATAGGGGCCGAGTAAGCAATTTTTTGTTTTATGAGTGCATTATGAACTTGTAGTAGCGAAGAGACTGATCCTCCCCACGTTGTGCCAGCGAGTCGCCGAAGTACGTTTATTACTGCGTTGGTCTGCTTTTCAATTGCGCGGATGTGTGATGCCCATGTTAGCTGGCGGTCAAGAATAACTCCAAGAAATTTATGCTCTTTCACAAACATCAAACTTTGCCCGTTAAGCGTAAGTTGGAAATTATTCAGCTGTCGTCTAGTGAAAGGAAGTACGGCTGTCTTTGCGTATGAAAGACTCATGCCTCTTTCTTTTAAAAAGGTGTCGATACTATCAAGACCCTCTTGCAGCGTTCTTTGAATGTCTTGTATATGAGATCCAGAGGCCCATATGCAGATGTCATCTGCGTACAGAGAATACTGTAGACCAGACGGTAGTTTTTGTGGCAAGGCTGCCATGACACAGTTGAATAAAAACGGACTGAGAACGCTGCCCTGCGGAACGCCCTGCGTGATGCTGTGATAATTACTTTCTCCTTCAATTGTTTCCATAAATATTTTTCTATCTTTCAAGAAATTTGATACCCAGCGCAGCGTTCGACCGTGTAGGCCAAGCTCTAACATACCAGCAAGGACGTGTATGTGACTTACAGTGTCGAATGCTCTTTGAATGTCTAAGAATACTGCTATTGTCACATTTCCGCAACTTCGTTCATGTTCGACGCATGTGGCAATGTCTAATACTGCATCCATTGTACCTCGATTTTGTCGAAATCCGGTCATGTGGTCGGAAAACACATTTGTGTGTTCACACCACCATTGCAATCGACTGTCTATCATCTTCTCCATTAGTTTGGAAAAGCAGCTTGTGAGACTGACGGGTCGGTAGGAGTCAAGGCAAAGTGGGTTCTTTCCTGGTTTTAGCACTGGAATTACCCGAGCTAATTTCCATGAATCCGGTAGGGTCTCTTTTAACCAGATATCATTAAATATCTCCAATAGAGTCATATTTCCTACTGGACCTAGGTTCTTTAGCATCACATACGTAACACCATCTGGGCCTGCGGTTTTCTTTGTACGGCATGACGAAAGAGCAATTTTCAATTCATTTAAACTAAACTCACAGTCAAGTTGAGGATGTTGTGACATAAAGCATGCACGAACCTTCTGGTCTGCTAGTGTTGTTGAACTTGCGAATTGTAGGCAAGTATATGAAATTCCCGGTCTGGATATAAGTTGACAGAATTCGTCAGCAACAAATGTTTCCGGAGTGCTTCGAGCTACGCTAAGGGCTCGGAAGGGATGGCTCTGGGTAACTGGACCACTAAAAGATCGCACAACGGACCATATTCTGGGAACTGGAGTAAACGGAGACAACGACGTGCAGTATTCTCGCCATCTTCTCGTTCCTAATTTTTGTAAGCGTCTGCGCGAATTTGACTGAATTTTCTGTGCCATCTTGTAGTCATCTAGTTTTCCACTGCGGCGGTAAGCCCGTTCTGCGCGTCTTCGAATTGCCCTTAGGCATTCATATTCCCCGTCGACTTCAGCGTATTCATTCGGAACAATGACTTGCTTTGTGCAGACCTTGTACGACTCACACAATATATTTGCAAAACTTTGAAAGTTCGGGTTTTCACCCAATGAGTTACTTAACTGGTGCCGAAAACTTTGCCAATTAGTATATTTTGAGTAGCGCCGGGTCCCCTCACTCCGTATGAGGCGATGTTTTACCAGGATCGGAAAATGATCACTGCCGTGCGTTTCTATGTCTGTTGACCATTCAACGCCATCAAGAAGGTCTTGTGAGCAGAGTGTGACATCTATACAGCTTGAGTAACGAAACCCCCGCAAGAACGTTGGAGAGCTGTCATTTAACACGATAAGATTACTTTTTTCTGCGGCAGACTCTATGATGCTTCCACGGGAATCGTTATATTCACTACCCCATATGACGTTATGTGCGTTGAAGTCTCCACAAACCATCACATGTGAGTTCGCGATACCAAACACGTTCACCAAGCTGTCTACTGATATTTTGCTAGAACATTGCAGATAAAGACTAATCACTGTGACGCTTGTATTTCTAAAAGATATCTTGCATGCTACGAACTCCGGTATATTTATATCGCTCGACTGTATTAAATAGGACGGTAGGTCTTTTCTCACGCATAACATCGCTCTGCTACTTCCAGCAATGCGCGATGATTTATATATAACATAGTTCGAAAGACGAAAGTCATCTCGTACGCCTGCCTCCTGTATACATAATACAGGAAAGTTATGTTGAGCTAGTAGTTTGCGGAAATCAGCTGACTTATTTCGAAGGCTATTAGCATTCCACTGAAATATGAAAACATTGTTATAGCGATTATTCATTGTAGGCCTGCAGTGGAGCTGTTGGTGGTTGTGGAAGCACCAACGATTCCATAGAAAGCAGTGCTTTTACCTCTGGAAGGTTGTTTGCGTGTGGAATGGCGCTGAGGATTGCACGCAGAGCTGCGAATAGCATGGGCAGGATCATCTGTGCCACGGGTAAAGACGCGTAATCACCAAACGACGCTGAAGCTCCATGTGGGCTCGAAGCAGGTCGCTGAAGAGCGGACTGAGATGGTCGCTGGGGTGACAGGTGTGGTTGAGACGAATGTTGAGGTAGTTGTTCAGATGTTAGGTGAGGTTGCCGTGTCACTGGCAGAGGGCGTTGTTTAGAAGGTCGGCGAAGGTCACTCGAAGCCTGGGCAAGATGAGTAGTGTTCTCTGGTGGTGGATCGTGTCGCTCGCTGTCAGAGCTTTGTCGACCTGAGTGCTTTAGAGCTGCAGAATAGTTCATGTTGACCACTTGTTCTTGTTCTCTGTTGGCGGTTGGAGGCGCGCATCTTACAGCATCAAGGTTGGGTGGTGGCGCATTGCGAGGAGGTAGCCTTCCGTATTTCAACTCATGTCTGCGCAACCTTGAGGCAGCTCTGCTCTGAGGGCACCCGGAGAAGGAAGCTGTATGGTTTCCGCCACAGTTGGCACACTTTGGCTGACACACAGACTTGCACTCTGAATGGTCGTGGTCTTCGGAGCATATCTTGCAGCGACGTGGACTGCGACAGTTCTTCGATAAATGTCCAAATCTCTGGCAGTTGTAGCATCTCAGAGCAGGGCCGTGATATTCTTCTACGGGATGACTCGTGAAACCTAAATGCACTCGTTGCGGCATTGGTTTGTCGTCTCTGAAATGGAGAATGACAGTTCTCAGAGGGCGTGATTCTACCGCTCCGTCTTCTTGGCGATTGTAGCGTGCCTGACGACGGGCAGATGTCACGCCAAAATCCTTCAGGAAGTCAACCAGTTGTTCTTCTGTATACTCAACTGGCACATGGCGTATCTTGCCAACATTCTTGGTATAAGATGCCGGAATGAATGGTTTGACTCCCAAACCAGCCACTTGGCTCATCGACAGCAGATGTCTTGCAGATGAGACTGAAGTAACGTTGACAGAAAAACTTCCATCTCTATTCACGCGGAATGACTGTACTTTTTCCTTTGCTGCGGTGACAATTTCCGACGCAGCGCGGTTTGGATTCACTTGCCAGAAGTTGCGTCCTTCCTGTGAGGGTCGAAAAACAACTGGAATTCCCTCAGGCCGCTTCTTTTTATATGTTACCAAGGAGAACGGCGTTTCATCGCAGTCTATGTCTTCATCATCACTTAGCTCATAGGTAGATGTCTTGTCGTCGTCAACCCGTGGTTTCTTGGCTTCACTTTCGCCTGTCTCAGCCATATTCACTGAAGGTGCGCTTGAAGGTAGGGCAGCGTTGAAAACTAGCGTCGCCGGCTTGATGACATTGGGCGCGTGTTGAGGCACTTCGGAGTACGACGCCGATTCTGCGGCACTCATGCGCCTAGGAACGCGCTGTCGGACATATGGCTCGTGCCGGTGTTCTTTGCTGCCCACCGTCGTGGCAGGCGTAGATGCGCTGCGGAGCGCAGCCAAACCACGCGATATTGTGCCTGATTTTTAGCACACAGGAATCCCACGGGATGTGTGTTCTCCCTGGACAACAGTGAAGTCTCAACACAGCACTGATTCTTCGAAGAAAACAGAAAATAATATCTCACCGAAGAAGCAGCGGCCGCTCGGAGGGACTTGTTCTTCTTCTCCTAAATTAACCTTAATCCACCTTAATTAACACTAAAGGTCGTGGATTTGACTCCAACCGAATGTCGAGGGTTCTAGGGCGTTAATTAACTGTATCTTAATTAACTGTGGCTGATTAACTTCACCTTAATTAATACTAACGGTTGTGAGTTCGATTGCGTTAGTGAACTCTATACTAATTAGATCTGCCTTATCATGTTCGCCATCGAATATGATACATTGTATACAGTGTATACAGTGGGGCATGGAATTAAATGTCGAAAAAAAGATCACGCAGAAACTCCTCTGGTAGTTGTCTAAGTACACGTAAGCATTGTGCCACTTGCTTATCTCCGTGGAGCCCGGCGTCATTATCAATGTTATGGAACTTGATCCGGCCAGTCGTTCTATGTTGGTGAGAGGGCGTCAACGCGGTAGTGAACGCAGGTAATTTTTTTAAACAATACAATCACCAGCAAAATGTTTAAAGAAAATCGACTCGGCAATTACTCGTGTTAAGTAATTTGCATATACAAAATATAACAATTGCGCCAAAACGTTCCCCTGAGGAACTCCAGAGCAAACGTCTAGTAATTAAGACGCACTGCCTTCAATTTGAACAAATTGTTTTATCTCTCTTATCTCTATCCACCTAATAATACGCGCGGTAAACTTGTAGCTTCTAATTTTTGAACAACTTACTATGCGACACCCTGCCAAACGTCTTTGCAAATCCACAAGCAGAGCATCAATTTATATTACTTCTCGAGAGCTTCCAAAAAATTGTCGATAGTTGTGACAAGCTGTCCAGTCGTTGACATTCCCTTCCGAAAGCCGTGCTGATAAGGTGACAATATGTTACTATTTGTTGAAAAAGACCTGATACTGCGGGCTACAATACGTTCTAATAATTTACAACTAGCAGATGTGATTAAAGTTGGCCTTTTTTATGTGCCGGCACAACACGTGCTGTTCTTCAATCATGTGGCACATCACCGTTACGCAGAGAGGCTTCAAAGGCATTCGACAAGAATTCACTCAACTGCATATATCAAATCGTTTAAAAATGCAACCGGGATTTTATCTGTGCCTGCACTTTTCTTACGTGTTAACTTCCTTAACATGGACAAAAACCTCTTCGCCTGTTACTGGGAGAATGTACCCAATATTTGTAATGACACATTGTGCTACATTGACGCTTGAATATTTGAAAGCTGTTTCATATATTTATTAAAAGCTTGAAACAAGCACGTACCCAGCAGAGGGAGTCGGGACCCCCGCCCTCCCGCCTGCCACACCACCACTCCTCGCACACATTCCGAAAGCACCGCCAAGTCAATCTTGAGCCTTGACAGCTATTCGGCGGTCAACACTGGGTTGCTGTGGCAGTACTATTATGGCCGAGGTGTGGAAGCGATCACTTACCGAGTCAAATGAAAGGACACTGAACTGAGGTCTTGAAACATATTGATATTCTGCCCACTAAAAAATTACGGAATGTTTTTGCTTTTCTCATTATTTCTATGTTTGTTCCGAAATCTTAAGGTGCTGCCGCTGGAAAGGCCCCATTGATAGCTTTTCAACGATATACGTTTCACAGCCACCCCAAAACATTTCAAAATTTCATTCGTACCCTGCAATAACCGCAAAACCCGTAAGCAATATGAATGTCACCCGTTACCTCGTCTGGTTTCTCCCCAATTGTACAGCCCTTCACGTGCAAAATTGGCAATGGGAAACAAGAACTGCAAGGAGTTGAGAAAGTAAGCGATATACTAAGGGAGAGAGCCGAGGCAGTAACCAAACAGGACGGAAAAGCAAACATTTTTGGGTTCTTTGTGAAAATATTTATGGATCAAAATATTTTTATTTAAAAAGGAAGTAGAGAAAGCGCCGCCGGAAATGGAGAACGATTTCATGTGTTTCGAATGATGCTTCTACAGTTATCAGTCGAGCCGCCCGATGTATGGGCACTTAATTCTCTATATACCGTACTTATGTGGGCGCTTTTCTGACCTTCCGCGGTGGGCGCAGTGCGTCTCGAACCACAGCGTCCTGTGCTATACGTGGCTGTACGGGACTGGCGGCCACGCATCATCACGCAAATTCCCAAATAACTCTACTAGTCGGTTTTGGCATTTAACTTGGTGCAGGAGTAAACGAAGGATCCAAAAGAACTCTGATTGTTCCGCAAATATATATTTCTCTGTAAGAACTAATTAAAAAAAAGCGCTACCAGAGTGAGTGAGTGAGTGAAAAACATTATTAGCTCTAGATTCGCTGGTCTTCTGCGGTCTTCAGATGGAATCGTCCATCTTCCAGCACAACGGTCGGTTGCCCTTAGTCCAGGGCTCCGCTGGATGCTGCTGCCAGTTGTGCTCGCCGAATCAGACCTTCTTGGTCGACCTGGCGATCGCTGGAGAGCACTCCCTCCCATTGCTCCGCACTCGGGTTTGGTATAACGGGTACCACGTCTATCTTCTGGCATGCCCACGTTATGTGGTACAGCGTGGGTGTTTCGTGGCACCAGGGGCATTTGTCATTGTATTGTGTGGGATAAATTTTGTTGAGTACGTTTAGGTTCGGGTACGAGCCCGTTTGTAGCTGCCTCCACGCGACAGAGTCCTCTCTGCTAAGGGAGTTGTGCGGTGGTGGATACCGCTTTCTGCAGCCCTTGTAGTAATCTAGTATCGCCGAATAGTCTTGGGGTACAGGTTCGGTCTCCTCGAGGTCGCCTACGTTGGATGCTCGGTAATAAGTATACCCTCGAGCTATCCTGTCCGCCTCTTGGTTCCCTGCCACTCCCGTGTGTCCCGGCGCCCATACTATCGTATGCCTAATTCCTTCTTCTTTTGTTTGTCGTGCTGTTATGTGGTCTCCGGAGCGGAGTATGCGGAGCGCTCCGTGCCCTATTCTGCCGCGTAGGTAGTTGCGGCACGCTGTTTGCGAGTCTGTAATGATTGTTAGAGACCGTTTAGACCGATATCCCTCCGCTGCCGCTAGAGCGACGGCCGCTTCTTCAGCCTCGACTATCGTACAGCCTTGTAGTGATGCGCTGGTGATCTCGCGTAGGTTCGAATCAATCACCGTTGCTACCGCGTTGCTGTTGCTCTGCCCAGCTGCTCTGGCAAATCATTTTGCACTTTAGCTTGTTTACTTGTTTTTGGCAATGTCCTTCCTGCGTTTATTTCCTGCGCGAGTTCCTTTGATGTGGTTCTTTTTTGCCAAGTAAAGGAGAGGTGTATTTCACCGTTCGCCACAAAAAAGCATAAATCCGCGAAGGACAAATGAAATAAGGTGTATCTCACAGGCTTACCTGTGAGATAAACCTTATTTTATTTGTCCTTTGCGGGTTTACGCGCCTTCAAGGTGAACCGTGGTCATTATTCACGTTTGTAGTAATAAAGGTATCCTCCCCTCATTTGCGTAGAAAAGTTACCTTGGGTTGCCCCCACAAAAAATCCTGGGTACTTGCCTGGCTTGTAATATCATAAAGCTGCCACTTACATGCATGCACGCTTGCTATCTACTTCGACCTTCCGCACTGATTCCCCATGTTGTTGAGCAAGAAACCTACAAAATTTAGTGGGATCGGCTCTTATGACTGCAGGAATACTTACATTGAAGAAACGGGACCTCGCTGCACCAATTTCAACTGTTATGTTCGTTTTCAAGTTATTAAGGCATTCAGGTGTAGTGTCTAAGCTGTTTCTGAGGCGCTTGAACTTACGTTTCATATGCACAGTTTTTCCTACTGATCCATGGAGTACGGAGCTTTTTCGTGCCTTCCCGCAAGGGACACGGTGTTTTATGGAAAACTTTGCTGGCTCTTTACGCTGCGCCCTCCTAGCGTGAACATCAATATCTGCGTTGCTGTGTAATTGCAATGTCGAAGTAATTTATGACAGCTGTGTCGGTTGTTCGACCAAAGTAAAGTAATTGACACTGACAGAAATATCACAAAATATTTTGCGTCGTCGTAGAGGCCAGCTAAAAGACAATACACAATGATCAGATACAACTATCTTCAACACGCAATACACTATTCGAAAAAAAAAATCTCTAAAGAACAAGTCCAAAATAGCACTGATACGCATAGGTTCATAGACAATTTGTTCAGTGCATGCAGGGGGTTAGTGTTTTTTCTAAAACAACATCAGGTGCTGTACATTGTCTGTAAACTAGGGTGCCCCGTATTATAGAAAGCATGTTAAAATCATCGGTAACAATGATATTACTCACGCAGTTTACGAGAAGATGATCATAAAATATTTCAAGAAAGGAATCGAAAATATGTGGAGTTCTAGAACAGAACAAAGTGCAGAGGTGTGGTCACCTGCGGAAACATTCAAAAAGAGGCTTTCATTATCCGGGATCCGCTTAAGCAAAGACACCTGTATATCGCTCAGGGCGGTGGCTTAGCGACCATGGTGTGCGCTGTTAAGCACGAGGTCTGGGATCAAATCCCGGACGCGGAGATCGCATTTCGACGGGAGGCGAAATGTAGAAGCGCCCGTGACCCTTGCATTGGGCGCACGTTAAATATCCCCTGGTGGTCAGAAATCAATCCAGAGTCCCCCACTACGGCGTGACTCATAATGATATGGTGGTTTTGGCACGTGAAATCCCAGAATTAATTCATTCAGCACCAGCACATCAAGCTTCGAAACAATAGCACCTTGAAACAACAGCCAGGCGGAATTGTGTCTTCATCGCGCATGCCATCGTGCAACCAAGTTTCCGTAATAACGACCAAGTCGGCATGGTAGAAAGGAATTGGATTTTGAAGTTTGTGAACTTTGTTTTGAACACTTCTAGCGTTAATAAAGAAGCACTCGATGAGTACTCCAAATGAGACTGCAGTGGAAGCTACGCATTTGGTAACGATTTTTTTTTTTAGTTGTGCCGCACCAGTCGGGTGCGGCACAACAACGTGTACCGCACCCGACTGGTGCGGCACACGTTGTTGGAAACGTCATCGCAGACATAAAACATCTTATCAACTCGTAAATTACGAGCGCGATCCTTGCTCTTTATCTGCTTTCGCCCTTTGCCAAAGAAGTTTGCGTTCTCTCATCGTTGCCGCGGAAAAATCGTTTTCTCTGAAGATACGCCTTTCCTTAAGCTTCTTGCAGTTGCTCAACACCTTTTGGTTTTCAGAATGATCTTGGAAAAACAATATTACAGACCGCCTGCTGCGAGACTTTCCCAGGAGGTGGATTGTTGTGACAGATAAGCAACTGTTTTCAAGCACTTCTTTGATTACCTTGCGCAACAACAAATTCCCAATTTCGTTTGGTGGTTCTTCCACACCGAAAATAACAAAATTTGGCCTCCGACTTCTGCCTTCTAGTTCGGTTAGCTTTGTCTGTTGTGTCTTACACGTTTGCTCGAGTTTGTTAACGCTATTCACTCAGACTTTTAAATCTTTCTTGATTTCTGCGCTATCTCCCCAACATTACGTACAAGTCTAACCACTCGGGCTGAAAATCAGTCTGAGAGAGAGAGAGAGAGAGAGAGAGGAAAGGCAGAGAGGTTAACCAGATATCAGTCTCCGGTTTGCTGCCCTACACTGGGGATGCGAGATAGGGGTTAGAAAGAGGACAGAGAGGAAAACGTAAAAAAAAAAAACGCACACACAACTGGAACGAAAATCAATCTGAAGTTTTCTCAGCACCTTCTGTCTTCTCTTTGTTGGTTGTTTCCTGCGGCTATGTATTCCAGCAAACTTTCCCTTTGACCCGATATACTTGTCGCTATGGATATGGTCTCAGTGGCTCATAATAGCCGCGTGTAGGCATTACAATCAGCATTATGGCCTGGACGCTTGTAACACCATAAGAACGTCAAATTACCGCTACGGCGAATACTACTAACGCAGTCGAATAGAAAGAGTCAGTACATCCAGGAAGGAAACTGTCTGCTTAAACTTGTGAGTCGGTTTTGACGACCATGTCCAAACCTGCCGCGCAGATGGTGAAAGAGCTTCTTTTCCCTACTCTAGCGACATTCGATCGCCTACCGGGGCGCACCTCAGAGCGGGAAACTTGTTTAGTTTTTTATATTTCTTCCGCGCCGGAGATTCCTTGCTCTGTTTTTGAGGACGCAACCGCATGCTCTGACTACGTTGTGAGAAAGGAAAGGCGCTTTTCGTCCCTGCTCCAAATGTGCAGCGCGCTGCCATATCGGATGCGAAGGAAACTCAAGTGGAAGTATAGTTTCGGAACACAGGAGCGAACGCATTGTCTTATCTGGCGCACCACCCCAGTGCAGCTCTGCCTCTTACTGCGCGAGCATATCGGGTAGACATTTGCGAGCGGATGCCGTTGCGCGAGAGCCTGGCTCAGCTGTGCCAAGATAACGCAGAACGTGCGCCGTTCGGCTTGACGCGCCTGCCAAACCACTTGCCTCCACCATGCCTGCGCCGCTCTCTGGGTTTTCGAGGAGTCACGTGACCCCAACTGCGGTGACGTCACGCTAGCGGTGGGGCTCTTCGTCGGAAATCACGTGGGCCTACTACGCTCTCTGTCGTCACGGGCGCTGGCGGCGGCTGCCTTCCTCCTCTCGCGTGCGTCCTCCTCGCCCGTTCTCTGTTGGTGGCGCAGGCGGCTTTGAGAGGCGCTTTGGCAGCGCGCTGGTTGGTGGGAGCGGCGTTGGGTTGTCCTCGGCTGTTTCTGCGTGCCTCTGCCGTGGCGTCGTCGACGCGGTCGTGACTGATTTGGGTGCCCGCCAAAGACTTCTGTGCACGCGCGGAGCGTTACGTTAACCACCAGTGTTGGCCCAAGCAGACAATCCTCGGCTCTTACGAGGAACTTTGTGGCAAGGATAGGGACGCCTCGTGTCGACCTCCGAAGGATTATTACCCGCGAAGAGGGAGGCCGTCGAAAGTGGACCACGCCAGAAGCAGGATGTCGAGAATCAGCGTCTGGATCGAGCGCCGAATCCGGGTAGGTCTTGTTTGTGGCCGTATTGACTTCGCAGTGGGTGACTTCCGAGGAATGACAGACACCGGTGCGACTAGGATTGCGGTGCCCCGTAGTAACGGCGCTGGGGTACCGTCTAGTTTAGAACACGGCGTCACTACCCCACGTTACTGCGCGTAGAGCTGCCTGGTTTGCGCAGCGCGGACGCGTCGAAGATGGTGATTGCTGATTTGCCGCGCCAGTCACATGTGGAACGTCGGCAATCTTACAGCCTAACACATGTTATCACAGGCGAATGTGCGCTCGTGCTTGTTTTACATTGCAGCGATTAAAGGACGTTAGGCATCGGGCGTAATGGCAGAGGTAGGTTGGAGCTCCTACCTCGAGTAATAACTGCCTTGAACGCTGCCTTAAACAGCCTTGGCCGAAGCCCGCGAATCCGCGACGTTCCACCAAGATCTTCATCAAACGTGTAGACTGCTTCTTTCGGTAGCATGCGCGCAGATGTCTTATCAGTGTTTTCATCTTGTCGATAACTGGTGCTATTTCCTTTCGAAGTTCACTTAGTGCTTTGATTCTCCCATACCACAGCTTAGTTCTGGTCCCACAAAGAATTCGGGCCTACTCGTACACTTAAAAACGCATCAGTCCGCTGTCACATCTTGGTGACAAAAACGCGCTGATCGGTAAACATGCGGGAGTCACTGCCAAGAAAAGCTGTTGGCGTGCGTGTCCGTCAATTAACTCGGAGCTATCCTTGGCTTCAATGAAGAAATGTGCGCGGCGATCGCTTACACTTCGAGTGTGTCGTGCGAGGAAGCAACTATTGCGACGCTATTATATCCGAATGAGACTCGCCTCATTCCTATTCGGTCGGCACGCGATTCCCGTCAACTCGTTTGCAGCCAGCGGCGTATTTTGGATTGGCATTTTCATAGTGCATTATCCTGCTTCTGTAAACGAAACCGGCCGCTATGATAGCGGCAGCACTATTGATGCAAATGGCGCCGTCACGTCTTCCGCTAATGTTCAGTAAACGTGCCTTCACGGAAAAGTGAATCGCGAACGGGGAAGTTTATACCACAAGGAGCGAGATAAGATGATGGTGATTAAGGTAAATGTGATTATTAGTAAGGCTGATCTGAACTGCCGCGCAATAGCTCGTTGGATCTAAGAGGAAGCCAGCCGGTACCTTATTCGAACAATAAAAGTATTATTTCGTCCTAATTTTAAACGTCCAGTTCCTGTAGTGTTGTTTCACAACTGTATACCTTCATTGTCTCTTTACGTTAGTGTTTCATGCCTCCATAACCCTCTTTTCGTTGTATATACCAGTTCCGAAGCATAGCGACTGGACCGCTCTTCTTTTATTTTTCAGCATTAAAGTGAACGTGCACCGCGTCTGTTGTGTAGAAGCGGACAGCATAAGCAATGAGGAAAAGACGGCAGGGAGAAAGAAACCTTGATGTAAGCGTTCTTCGCGTCCGCTCTGCTGTAATGAACGTGGCCAAACAGTCAACACCATCGTCGTAATGTCCCTCGGTTCTGCTTGCCTGCTCGACCCTCGTTATATGGCTGCAACATTGCTGACCAGTTTCAGGATTGGGGCAGGGGGGAGGCGCTTTTTGGCTATCCATGGCCCTTGCGCCATAAACCCCATATATACAGTCATCATTGGTGGTGAGGACAGATCCTTGTTCAGTTGCCTGGCTCACGCAAAGCACATCAATAACCACACAAACGCCCGTATTTTTATTATTGTGTTTGCACCAATATCTTCAAATTCACCAGGTTAAGTGCGACCATTCAAGGTTCTGCTTGTGTCTTTGAATTCTAACGTGTTGTTGCGCCTGCCTTGTTGGGTTCGCGGCCGCCTTCAAGGCCTGAAAAAACATTTTCCCGGGCTCGCAACAATATTTTGTCACCGCACACCGAAAGCCGAATGTAAAGTCCTCTCACAACGGTTGGCTGTCGAGACGGGCTATAGAGTATCAGCCAACTACAGTTGATCTGCCACATATTCAGGTCAATCACATAGCACATGCTTTACAAGTCCATGCACATGGCACAGCTTATAGACTATAAATCTAATTCTCAGGCCATCCAAGCATTGACTTTCTTTTCTCTATAGTACGTGTCTGGACTCCATAGGCTATGAGTAGACCTACCCGTTATGGGTTCTGTTTCATCCCTCTGTCGTCATCGTCACCTCTCTTAATTGTACCTCCTCCTTCCTTGCTTCCCCCAGCGCAGAGCAGATGACTAGGGGAATGTGCCTCTCTGCCTTCGTTGTGTTACTTCGAAAGTTCTCCGACCTCTACTTTCACCAGCATTACGTCAAGCAGCCATTCTTTGCAAATGGTAATGAGGCTTAACGAGTTGTCCATATGTCATGGGCCTTCTTCATCGTTTGCCGTTAGTAGACATCAGGTTATTTCCGTACAATGTGTACCTGTAATTATTCAGCATTATCTTCAACACCTTCATACCGGCTGAAAACGACCTTCTGGTTAGGTTATCCAGCAAATTATCTGCAGACGAACTAACGCGCGCTCGTAAAACGTTACAGTGGGCTTGGCAGAATCTGGATGAGCATGTATAGTGGACATCGACTCATGTGAACCGACGAAATCGATTGGAATGATCGTGACACTAGCCTTTAGAGTGTTTTAGCTCGGCAGAAGCATATTACCGTTATCGCCCCAGGCTACTTGCGGGCTTTGCGATTTCTGCCTAATTCGCGATGCGCATATTAGAATAGCGTTCTCACACCGCAAACGAATTTTGCACAAATCGAGTTTTAGTAAAGCGTGATAGCGTAGTTTAGGTGCAGGACGCCAACCCATTACGCTTTGAATTTCGCATACGCTGTGCACCCTAAGTGATTCTATCCATTCGCCAAGCTTTGTATGTGCGTCCAGAAAGTGCGAGAGCTAGAGCCGCCAGCGCGTTGTATCTGCACTTTCCATGTCTGCCGACCCGCGGCGAACTCAGTGCAAGCAATACATGCAGCTGTCGTCCATACCCTCCGAGAGACCTTCCGATCTCAAGAAGCCATGTGCTATCGCGCCTATCTCTTCACTTCACCGATAGCTGCTGGAATTTCCCGTTGCCGTGGGAGCAACCACTCGTGAGGAAACCGACGGCACGTACGCCGCACGCAGTGTCCACCGCGAAGAAAAGGCTGCATCAGTAGTGGGGGGGAAGCAGCGAGCGCACGTCCATGAACTGAAGTTAGACCGTACAGTCGATAGTGACAAATTAGACTTTTGCTATTTTTTTACTGTTTTGTTTGTTTCTTCTTTTTTATTTGTAACACTGTTATTTTACTCCTTTAATTCTTGTTATCATGCCTTGGGCACAGCACTAGAACCCTCCCGTTCTAATGGGTGAAGACACATCAACTTCCTCGTCAGGCCTCGACTTGTTCGAAACGGAAAGCGATCTCGAAAACTCCACTAGGTTATCCGTAATACTCTGTCGTCGAAGCAGCCTGAGACTAAGCGAAAGCCGTTTACGCAGTCATTTGATACGAATGAAGTGAGTTCTACTAAAGCAACGCCAAATTCATTTTGAAGCGGGCGGCCAGAGCCGCCGCCATGTTTTATACGTAAACCACGCAAAGACGGTAACGTTAAATCCTAGAAGCAGCGTGCGTACGCTAAACGGTATGACTGCGCATGCTCATTTTGAACCTGCTATTTCGCTAAGCACGCTAATGCGCTAAACTGAAGCTGTATCTTAATAGGGTATAGGAACCAAGCTAGCGCGCGTGAACCTATTGCTGGTGCGGTAACATGGGGTTTGAGTCGTGCGGCCGCCCGGTAAAACAGCAGGAAGGTGACCGTATGACTGACAGCACAACAAACACGGCTCTGCTAAAACTATCTACTAGAGATATTTGGCGACGCGCGCACGGTTTAATAGGCACAATAAGCAGCGTCAGCAAGATGCACTGCGCATGCGCAAGCTTAATTGTTTGCAGCTGGTACCGACAGCACCCGTTAATTTTGGATTCGATGCATCTGAATCTGCCTAAAAATACGTAATAGTTTTGGCTTGTCCGTAAAAGTGTTAACCTTCACGCACCACCATGTTAAGGGTGACATGATCAGCAGCAATGACGCTGGTAGTTACATCTTGTCACTTCAAAAGAATTAGATTCTTGAGCATTGCGTGCCAAAACCACAATCTGGTTATGAGACACGTGGTACTGTGCGACTGCGGATTAATTGACCGGCTGGGGTTCTTCAACGTGCACCACAAGCGGGCGTTTCAACATTTCACCGAGCTCGGCGCTTCTCCATGTTAACGATTACGTCGCTGCTTACATTTTACACCGGCGGCTTAGTAGACTATGGTTTGTTAATCTATGCCACCATGTGGAACAACCAACCCTGCCGGTCACGTTTACGTCATGAACCCGGCATTCCCCGAAGGGTAATACGGTAATTTACGGACAAGCTAAAACTCTCCAATAGCTTGCCGCGTTCTTAAAAGGTTCCCGCTCAACTCAGAGACGCTACGCATGGCATCAGATCTTGAGATTCTTGAAACTAAACCGTTGGTTATCGCCTGTACCTCCCAATGGTGTTTCCTCCTTTCCCTTGCCCCGCAGTAATCCGTACCTTGGGCTCATCGTTCTCTGTGCAGCAGCTTTCTCTCCGCAGAAAGACGTTACGCCGCATAGGTCGCAAGTTTCGTTCCAGTAGTCGCGATGGTCGAATACCACTCCCGCGCGCCGCTGTGCGCTCAGTACGTCTTCAAAGCGATCCCCATGTCCCAACTTGCGAGTCTGCACTCCGTCTAGTGTGACGCGCGACACTATACAGTTATTATTATTATTATTGTTATTATTACTATTATTATTATTAAAGCCAAGCTTTTCTTTGCCTAGCTCACCCATGTTTGTCGCCCGTTTTCGGTTTCTCGCCTGATTGGCTCGCGAGCCGCGCTCCAGGACCTACACTGCAATGCCAGCGAGTGCCAGTGCCACCTCTGCTTTGCCTATTCAAAAAAAAAAACACACACACACACACACGTCATGAAACCTGTGCATGTAATGTCGACTCTACATGTGTTCAAATCACACAAACCTCTCATCGAAATAGCTTGTGCTGTTAAACGATTGCCCCGAATTTCTTAAATATCTTATAGGCTACTTCTTTCCCGGGCTCAGTAGCCCGGCAAAGAAGGATGTGCCCTCATATGCTACAACATATCCGGCGCGGTATTTTGATCCCCACAGTAGTGGCAGTGAACGCACGCCGATAATACATAAAGGGGGCGTAGCTTGGTGTCGTCCTCTGAGCACATGATTTGTGCCACTCATCAATGAGAATATATATATATATATATATATATATATATATATATATATATATATATATATATATATATATATATATATATATATATATATATATATATATATGTTTCCTTTAAAATATTTTTCCAGTGTTGGACAGAATCGAATCAGCGTCATTTTCATTCGACAATCTTGTCTTCACATACGCGCGGACTTGGCGGCAGTGCCTGTAAATGGCGCTGCATTTCCAGAGAAATTCGCCAAGGAGGAGCCCGGCCGCATACATGCCTCATACTATGACGCTCATCGGCGGTGGCCAATATGATGCCTCGCTAATTGCTTTAATGCTAATCGCAGTGACGTCGACATTTTTCATTAGATGGGCTCAGTCGGAATTGTTTTAACTTACTGCTCGAGCTATTAGGACACACGGTATACCGCTTCTCTCTCTCTCTCTCTCTCTCTCAATATATATATATATATATATACACAAAGAAAATAATGAGATGCATGTAGTATAACGTTACGTCGCAGTGTGAGCTTTGGGGGACAGCAGCTTCAAGATAATGCAGAGGTGGCAAGTTAAATCACGCAGATACGCCGCCGTGGTTCAGGGGATCTCGTAGCCATGGTGTCGCATTGGGACGTCAATACACCAAAATTTGATTTGATGCATAGTTTCATGGAGGTGCAAATGGAAGTTTAACGAGAAAATCTTAATCGGCACTGCAATATTTGAAGGCTGCATTTGAGCTAGACAACGTTGATTGATTGATGTTAACGTGCCAATGAAACATCGGGGCTATAAGAGACGCCGTTGGAGAATGGTACGGGTTAATTTTGACCACCTAGAGTAAAGTGCATGAGCCACCGCACAATTTCAAAAAAATTGCGTGGTTTAAAATCGTCACCGGCGGCTCCCTTCTGCTGCGCCTCGGCATGGAGAGAGTTATAATACTCAGAGTTCGTTTTTTTTTCGTTTTTTTCCTTTTTTATGTTTGCAATGAATAATTCGCTCGCTGTTTCGCCAATGCTGCGGGAGAGATATCGCGCGCGCCCAATTTCCCGCTAATCGCGGCCGACGTCAGTAGCCGGCGGCCGCTGCGCTTCAGCTTCGCCGAAGAGCAAGGCGGCGGCCGCATTGCCGGCACCTGCGCCATGCAGGTTGCGAATACCGAACGAACGGCAAGCCTGCCACCGCCGCTTTTTGACCCTCGCGTAACCGCGCGTCCGCGGGAAACCGGTTTCGAGATTATTTTTTGGCCCCTTTGCTGTTCCGACTGCAGCTCGAGGGACGGGCGCTCGCTGCAGCGACGGTCGCCTTGGCCGTCCAGCACGCGCACCTCTTGCTCGACGAAGCCGAGAGAGAGCGTCGCCGAAGCGACGGCGCGCGGTGCCACGTCCTCGCGCCGTTATAGCCGGCCACCCAGGTGGCTGTACGAGGCAGTGTTGCCCTGCTACAAGCTGGATTTGTCAGCCCAGATTTGCCTGTGTCTCTGTCTGCTGAGTAGGGGACAGGTAGTTGAACCCTTCGGTGCAGAACAGTAGGAGTGTGACATGAGATCGTATGAGGGATTGGTGGCGTAGTGGTGGGGAATGCAGAAAAATTAAAATTAAATTGCGGAGGTCTTACGTGCCGAGACCACGATGTGATTATGAGACACGACACACAAAGTTTAAAGAACATTGTTGCTTTAGAGCATTACACGACATTAATATTCGGTGATCACAGAGGGATGGAGACGAGCTGGTCAAGTGTATAGATGAAGCAGGGAGGATCGCTTGATGAAAAATCTTTCGTCTAAACGTCGGCTCAAGCGACTTCGCTTGTTTGACCCGTGTTGATTCGGACATCGCAACGTTCCGAATTGGATGTTTATAAGGTGCATCCCTGCGTCGAACGCGCAGATTCTACTACCGGTGGCGGCGACCGCGTATCCTAGCACTGTGAGGATGCTCCCTTTAACAATGTTTCGGGAATCTTTAAACGAAGCCCAGGTGGGACGAAGTTGATCAGGAACGCCCGACAACGGTGGCGATCGTGGCCCATGTTGGAGCTTCGGCATGCGTGAAGCTCTCCTGCCGGCGTTACCGTTCGCGTCGTATGTGATGAAGCAGTGCTCGCACGTTATACGGTTCGTGAATCTACGCTACGGCGAAGATCGCAAATGCGATTCGTTTGGTTTCCGTTCGACAGTATCGAGTCAAGTAAATGAAAGGACGGAGAAAATGCCAGCGGAGGCTCGGCATCGCGTTTGTTTGCTTTGGTCGGCCCCTCGCTCTTCGGCTTCCTCCTCTCCAGCGAGACCTTGGTAGCTCGTTGTCGGCGGCGCGCTACACACGCGGCGGTCGGCGTTTCCGGAGTGGCAGTACTAGTCCGAGCGTGGCGCGCCTTTCGCATTGTGTCTGCGGGCCCGACGACCGAGCTGAGTGGAGAAGGGGAGGGAGGCACGAGTCGCTCGTGTTTTCGAGCGGCTGGAGAGACGTGTGGCAGCGCGTGACGGGGGGGACCTTACGTGACGGTTGCCGCACACGCCACTGCAATTGTTTGCCGTGTAGGGCTTCGGTCTTGCCGGTGGGGAAGGAAGAAACAGAGAGAGAGAGAGATAAAAGGAAGGCAAGGATGTGAACCAGTCAAGAGTCTGGTTGGCTACCCTACGCTCTGGGAAAAGAGATGGAAGAGAAAGAGAGAGAGGAGGGGGTATGGCGACGCGCACGGACAGTACTAAATCAAACCCCATCGTACAAACCAGACGCTCTCAGAAAGCACAAAAGTGCCTTCGCTGCCTTCTGAGCCGATGATCGGTGGTGTTCAAGTACTGTCTGTTCATTCAGAGGACAATCACCTAGTTTCCTGAATGTGTTAGACGTAGATTGCCTTTGTGTTTCAAATTGAGGACAGTGGAACATTAAGGGGTCAATGTTCTCCTCGCACCCGCAAACATCACATGCAGGAGTGCCAGCTATTCGAATTAGTGCTGAATAAGCTTCGCGTCGGTGCAGTCGGGCCGGAGGTCTGAGTTGCAGTGAAAAAGCAGGCAGCAGGGTGAACACAGGTGGAGTAGGGTCAACACACCTCTTGCGTTCTATGACACGGGGGACACAAGCCGTGGTAGCTCCGCGGCTACGGTGTCGCGCTGCTGCTGATGAGGTCGCGCGTACGATCTCGGCTGCGAAGGCCTCATTTCGATGGGGATGCAAGAAATGCAATAAACGCTCGTCAACCGAGCTTTTGGTGCACGTTTAGTTCCACGGATGGTCGAAGTTATCCAGACACCCCACTACGGCGTCCCGCATCATACACATTGAAGTTTCGGGAAGTTCAAACTACTCAATTAAAGAAGGAAGAAAAAGAATAGAAGACCCAAAGTTATAGGTCGCGCTCCTATCGGCTGTGTGTACAACAGCATGTAAAGATAGTACAAAAGAACGGCAACACTCGCACAATGGAACTTGGATACGCTATTTATTCAGAAACAGTCGAATAAAGTGTGCAGGTTGTAATGCGGACTGAGATAGTTTCTAGTATTCTTGAACTTTCCTCCACCCGACGCGCTTCCGCGACTATACATATACAGACAGACGTTGTTATCACTCTTGTTACTCGAGCAGCGCAAATCGCTCTACAGACAGACAGACATGTAACACCACCGCTATGTTATCGCTCTATATATAGCTACGCGAGCAACGCAGATCACTCTACAGACACACAGACATGTAACACCACCGCTATCTTATTATTCTGTAGTAACGCGAGCTGACGCAGATCCCTCTACGCAAAATCAAAAAGATAGCGTGCGCATACTTTTGTAAAACATTAAGGCAACTCATTGCGTACAGCGCATGAGCACTTTGAGTCCGTTGCTCTACAGCGCTCACAAATGTTTTGCGTACGCCATTATATGAATCCAATAAGCCCAATAACCAACCTCGCCAAGCCAGAGTAAAGTCTGCACCGCGGTTTTAGCGCCACGAGGTTAGGAAGGCTGCGCAAAGGGACACGCCGCTATCACGTTCTTCCTTTGCTCTCTTCACGCCGTCTTTGCTTAAAGGGACCCTAACGCGAAACAATAAATCAGTTGAGACTAATAAAGCATTCTTTGAGAACCTTGCAGGCAGTCATTTCAACATATTAGTTTGATTATTAGATGAGAAAATGAAGGTCGAAGTATCAGTATTTGAATTTCGGGCCGAAACCCCGACGCCGGTACGTCAGTGTGACGTCAGGGATTCCAAAGTATGTTTTCGCATTTGGGCCGCGTTGACTGAGTAAAGATTCCCGAAACTTGCCATGTTCAATATTTTGTTCTTTTAGAACACAATGTAGTCAATCTGTACCGCTATGTAATTAAGTATAGGCCCTAGAAGATGCCATCAAAGTCCATGACGTCACAGCGACCAGGTGCGGGAATTTCAAGGAGGCGTCGCCACCCGTCTTTCGTTCTTGCGCTTTTTCCGGTTTACCAAGCGTCTTATGGTAAGAGTGGTGTTTTTGATGTCATAGAAAGGTATTCTATTGATGCAGAAGAAATCGTTTTTCTCTTCAGTGTGCCTTTAAGGAACAGACACGGCCGACGCTCGGCTGCTTTCGCTATCTTAGCTCGCTCGGGAGACTCTTGTAGAGATTACGCCGTGGCTATCTTGCGCGTTTGACTTCGCAGCGCGTGTTCTCAGTCCACTGCTTGCACGTGATCGATAGCGTGGGCTTGGCTGTGCAACGTCCATGTGTCCTTTCTTGTACGCGTTCCTCGACTTCTCGGGTATAGGGGGCGCGAAATGCTATAACTTTCGTGTACTTAGATTTAGGCGCATGTTAAAAAAAAAAGAAAAAAGGTGGTCTCAATCTATCCGGGATCTCCCACTACACGGCGTGCTTCATATTTAGATCGTTGGTTTGACACGTGACACTCTGGAATATAATTTGGATTTTTAGCTTTTAGGATCTGGGAACATTTACTGGGAACACGAGTTAAAGCGCTGTTTCGTCTTAGTGCTCGTTTGTCTAACTGGAGCCGAATGTTTCTGGTAAAATACCGCTCTCATCCAGTCGACTTGCCACGGTATACAGAGACATCGGGATCCGTAATAGGAGATGCCTGCCAGTCTCGATGCCGGACGTATCAGCGCAGGCTGTAGCTCAATGGCAAACACTCATCTTTACTCATTTTTTACTGATGGCGCATTCTTTTAAAAACTATACTTTCGTTAATTTTATGGTAATCTATTGTCAATCAGAACAGAAAGTGAGTGTCGAAGTTTCATTTCTTTTTTTTTATTTCGCGCCGAAACCCCAGGGCCGTTACGTCATGTGACGTCACGAATGTCAATACATTTTCTCGTATTGGGCTGTTGTGGCTCAGTAAATGTTCTTTAAAATAAAGTAATTCAGTCGCTGGCTTATGTATAATGTCTTCACCGATAAAGATTCAATATACCCGAGGAGACACCGTCGAAATGCATGACGTCATGGCTGGCTCACGTGGGAGCTTCAGCGTGGCATAGCCGTACCCCGTCTTTAGATTTTTGCGTCTTTTCTGACTTAACCAGGCTTTTTGTCACAGTAGGAATGACATTTCTTGGATTGTGGCGGGGTAATTCACTAATACAGCTCCAATTATTTTTCTCTCTAATATGTTCCTTCGAGTACCTTAAAAAGCCTCGCTGATTCGTCCACTGGTCTGCTGTTTCGTTGAGCCCTAGGAGCTACGTCTCCGGCATGTATAGCTACGTGAACGAACGGCAGGTTAATACGAAACAATGCTTACTGTTCGCCACTCTGCCCAGGCGTTGTCGGCGCTGATTCTCTGTACCAAAGCGCCGTACCCCGTTACTCACCAGCAGCGCCGTGTTGGGTAATCATTTCGACGATTACGCTGTTGCGCGTGGCCTTCCGGGGCGGTGTGAGATATCGGCAGCAGCTAATGGGCCGGCAAATCAAGCGCTTCCGGTTTCGGGAGTTTCGTACAAAGATTGTCCGCCACGGTCGCTCGACGGACGCGTGGCGTCTGCTGGTTATCGTGAGGCCGTGGATGCGCTTCCTAGCCATGATGTTCGTATTTTCGACGGGGGCTGAAGGAAAAATTGGCAGTGGCTTAGCTCGGCTATGCCAGGATTATACGTAGCGAAAGCTAAGGCATAGCATGCTTAGCCTTGGTTAATCTTGATTGCTAGTCCAGGTTAGTCTGGTTGTCTAGCTATGTCGCGGCGTTTAGCCAGTCGTTCGGCGCGCTGTTCGTCTCTTTCCTGGGCGATTCGTTTCCTCTTCATCTCGTTCCGATGTCGGTTCCAGGCCTCCTCCTGCTTATCAGAATTGTCGCCGTCCACACTGCCGCTTCAACTGTGGTTGCGGCGCACGCGAGCTCTCCTCTTCAATCCTCGGACCTGTTTTCAGGCATGCGACGCAGCTGGCGAAGCGAGTGGAGGCGAGCGTAACGACGAGAAACGCTGTGTGACGTCATGTGCCTCCTTCGAGTACGGCCACGGCGAAATCGCAAGTTCGCGGCCAGTAAAGCTTTAGCGTTAAAAGACCGCTCTTGCATTTACGTTCGGATGCACATTGAAGAAACGCCGGCCGCCAAAGTTAATCCGAAGCCGTCCGTTACGGCGTTTCCACGTGACTGCGCTGTTTCGGAACGCTAAAACTCGCAATTATGTTTAATTTGACTAATATTCAAAGCCCTGAAACCTGCTATTTGACGTGCTCCTGAAAATAAGGGACTCTAATTTTCTATACTGCGTTTGGCAGATTTTATTTAAACGTGTGTCCTCTAAGTTTATGCGATCCAGAAGAAAAGCCAATTGAACCCAGTTGGAAGCTTTGTGGAAGCACGTGGTCTGCTCACTAAGCTTTTTTCGCATACGCATTTGCATCTTAAAGCGAAGCTCTCTTTGCTTACCCTCTCTGTTATGCCGTGGCTGCTGTTGCTGTCTGCTGCTGGGCAGGTCAGTATTTCCGTGAATATGTTTGTGAATATTTTAGAATATATACGTGTACCGCATGGGGGAGCGGGGGACATACCGGCGAACAGGCTTCTACGGCCCTTGTACGCTCACCGACGAAGTAGTGCGACTAAGCACACATCTGTTCTGCGTAACAAAATAATAAATTATGGCATAAACCTGGACGTATAATGTCGGCCCACAGTTATATCTGAAGCGTACCGTCATTAATTGCGCATTTCATTAACAGTAACTTATTTTCGTACATATATTAACCCCGAACACGTGCAGCGTACGTTGTTCTAGCGCCATACTGGCTCGTTATTAACCTTACTGACGTTAATTATATATATAAAGAAAAGAGAGAAATGCAGCTTCTTCCAAAGTGAGAACCAGTGGCAGCGCCATATACGTGTTGCGCATTATTACGAATAGTACGCTGGCAATATTTGGTTCATCTCAGGATCAATCGCATCGGCACACAAATTGTGCGCTGCGGGATAACAGACTTATTATGCTTTCTTCTCGTTACTAGAATAGAGTCTATGGTTATCATTTTAACAGTGGCTGCCTCTGCGTGCTAAGTAAGGGACACACAACTTGGGCCAGTGTAACGCGACATGAAATGTGATATTGGGGAAGAATCGTCAAAAATTAGGTGCTGTCAAAGCGCTGCTTTCCGTGTTTTAGAACAGTTCACCCCCCCCCCCCCCCCTCCTGGTTTTACAGTTTTGATCGCTTAATTTTAGCTCGGATCACACGGTTCCGTGTCGTCGCCATGTTGGTTCAGAGCGGTAGCCATTTTGCTAAAGGTGCTGCTAATTGCGAAAGGAGTCACGTGGTGTGCTGAGCGACCACCGAGCCAGATGCCCGGTTGGACGAACTGTGCCGGCACTCGTCTCGTCCGCTCCGTGCGACTCTGTTTGCAGGGCTGCTCGACATGCACACTGATTACGCCTTCTCGCATCCGGCTCTGCGATAACGCGCATGTTGTCCTCGTCTAAAAGATAAAAAAAAAAAGAACGCGGAAATCACTTATCGGACGCCTCTGAAAGCGCGAGTCCGGATCCGCGCAGTCTTCTGCCAGCCAATCTCCGTAGAGCACTTGAAGTTTAGTGTTGTTACGTGTCTGCGCGACTGTGAAATTGGCGTCGCAGTTATTTTTGTCTTCGCCCCGGATGTAGTATACACATTGCGAAACACGTCCTGTCGTTGTGACGGCTCGCTCTGGTTTTTTTTTTCTTTTGTCATGTAACCTGTACGCTTATTTGACGAGACACGGAGAAGGCGAGAACAGAAAGCTTTAGCGCAGCTCGACACGGTTCTGCCTGCACGCTGGCGGCTCTCCCGGCGCTTGTGCGGTTGTTTCGGCAGCCTATCACGCTACGCTATAAAGCACCCTACCGTACAGCTCATCTCTACAGTCGGGGACGACGGTAACATTTCTCTGCCAGCCGATTTCGTCTATATGGGCAGCACGTGCACTCTTAGAAAAATTTACACCCTCTGGGGCTTATCTTGTCCCACAACAATAATCGTCATCCGTCTTGCCCGCGTTTCCTTTCTCTAACGCGGCGAGCCCGGTACTTCCCAGTCACGAACGGCATGCGCGTTATCAGTGTGACGCAGCATTCTCGACAGGAAAGTAGCGAGCGCCGAGTTTTCAGGAAAGGAAACGCAAGCAAGGCAGATGACGATTATTGTTGTGGGATAAATTTACACCCTAAAGGGTGCAACAGTTTTAAGAGTGGGGAATGATGAGAATAAGATAGAGTCGAAGGGAATCTAATTGGAACAATCTGGGGCCAGCAGCCGTTGTAGCTATATGTATAGTATACTGAATTTGTATGAAAGCGAAGCTTTCTTTAAGTTCTCTCCTCCTCCATAGCATAACTCGCGTGACCTGCGCGGTGAATAATAAGCATGAACGGTCCATGAGATAGGTTACACGCTGCTTTGAAAGAAAATAACGATGACTGTATGGATCTGATTTTGCAGTATAGCATTTGATTAACCGCTTTACTTAATCTTCGCTTCACGTAGGTTACAACTTCTGCGTTGGATCTGCATATAACTTTTTTCCTCTCTCTCTCTCTCTTTCTCTCTCTTGCGAGAAACCCTAACGCATTTCGTGAACTGTGTGTGTGTGTCTCTGGTGTTACGTCCTCGTTTGTTTTGTCAGTTACTGCTGTAAAAAAACCTAATTTTAGCGATTTTATTCCGTCCTGCTATTTTGTAATAATTCGATGACAGCGAGTTTGCTGATGTGACCGTTCCGCTAAAATGGCATCTTAATGGACAAAATCATCAGCCGCGAGTTATTCGCTGGACACATTTGGCCTCCGAGTTCTATTGCATTAGCGAAAATCGCTTAAATTAGGTCTTTCCGAATGACTTACTCGCTAACACTGTTTGGGTGCAGTGGGCTGCCCCCGTTTCCACACTGTGGAGAATACCTGGTTACTATGGAAACAGGTTGCCAGGCATGACTCCCTTGCTGCCGCGTCGTCCTCTCCCTGTCCAAGGAACGCAAAAGGTGTCAACGGGCTCAATTTGCGTGCACGTTAAAACAGGCTCCGCGGGCTAAATTTACTCCGAGTCGTCCTTCAGGGCGGCGTGTTGTGCCTCTGTGCCTTGGCACCGGTCGTCTCGTAAAATGCGATCCGGCACGGTGATATGGTTACTTATTTTTAAGCTTGAAGCGCTTGTAGACGAGCTATACAGAACGGGTGCGTCATCAAGGTGTGACGACCCTACAGTCAGTATTCTGTATTCGCGAGGGAGACGGCCTTTCCCGTTGCGCGGCTGAAGTTGTACTTGGAAAAACACGACATACTTTGCTAGAGCTAATGTTCCCGAAAAAAGATTATAATAAAAATAAAGGCAAGCAATTGAAAGTTTCTATTCAAGGTCATTGTACAGAGTGGCCGATGGCTAGGATGAAGCGGTCAGCCAATGTATTAGTGTGCTGTGCGTGCCTGCATGCGCACTTGCTGCACCGAACTGATCCATTTCGTTGCGCCGTGGATCGCAGCGGCTTCTTTGCAAGCCGGCGACTTGGCTGTGCAGTTGGCAGAAGTCGGGTTTCGGCCAAGCGCCCACATTACGAGCTTGCCAAACCTCGCCGGCTACCGGCCATCAGGTAATGAAGCGACATGGTAGAAGGGTCGAGAATTGGACCGCTAAAATTTAGATTCTGAATACAGCGCTATATGATTTCTCTCTTTTTCCGCATGAACTGCCATGTGGCATAACGTGGAAATGAAGTTTTACAAAGGCATGCATGCGAGAACTAGTTGTGAAACCTATCGTTTATTAGACATCGTTCATACAAGCGCACCTTGACAGTGTGGGCATGAAATTTCTGCATGCTATTGTCGGCGACTAGTTCAAGCGACCTGTGAGCATTTTGATGGATGTATTTGGTTCCCTTAGGATGCAGTGTGGTCCTTCTTTATGGATAAACAGCTCGCTATACACGAATAGACGCTATCGGAAACCATGACGTCACGGCAAACTACCCGCCGTGGTTGCTCAGTGGCTATAATGTTGGGCTGCTGAGCACGAGGTCGCGGGATCGAATCCCGGCCACGGCGGCCGCATTTCGATGGGGGCGAACTGCGAAAACACCCGTGTGCTTAGATTTAGGTGCACGTTAAAGAACCCCAGGTGGTCAAAATTTCCGGAGTCCTCCACTACGGCGTGCCTCATAATCAGAAAGTGGTTTTGGCACGTAAAACCCCAAATATTATTATTATTATTAGTCACGGCAAACTGGTGGGGGAGCCTCACGGGGGCGTAGCCCCCCATATTATTGATTTAGCGCCTTTTCAGGCTTGGAACGCCTCATCTGGGAGTGGTCACCTCACTAAATCAGAAGTTATTCACGAGTACAGCTTAACTATCGATTCCCATTTAGTTCCGTGTAGTGGCGTAAGTTATAGTACGGCAAAATTGGATATTCTATATATCTAAAGTTCCATATGCCCCATAACGCTTATACGCATTGATTTTGGAATACTGATATGAACATATGGGTCATCAAATCAGTGCTAGGAATCTGGAAAGCTGTCGTCACTGCAGGAATTGGTTAACAAGGTACGAACACACGGATATTTGTTGAGAAACGGAGGCTTCCCTCGATGCATTATCCACATTTTAATATCATTGAAACTTGCAGAAAGTAAAAGACAACAGCACTTCAAAGACATTTATCAAGGTATCATACTGCTACACTAAGCCCAAACTGCGTAATGTTGATCGTTAGTCCACCATGTCGATGTTTACAACTTTCTGCAGTCAGCAGTTTATCTGAGCAAAATGTAAACACGCATATAACTGAAATATTGAGAAATGTTGTATGGTAAGATCCGTAGCAGCCGTCTTGCACACAGTTTTTCTTCAGTTGCCGTTGTGCCACTAAGCTCCAACTAAACACACGCATACGGGTCATTATATGGAATTCTATATGAGATTATTGAATATGGGAGGCACAGATTTTTTTTCTTTCATGACGATTGACAGTGATGCAAGTAAGGAAGCTTTCCATCGAGTTGGCCCTTGCATCATTCCGTAAGCAGGGCTCGTGATCGATCAGGCAAGCAGAGCATATACTGGGGGGTGATGCGTACGGTTATCTGCCGTTGGGTTTCGTCTCTGACGTTCTGCACGCATGCGCGGCGAGGTCTATAACGGTTTTATTTTTGCACACTACACGCTCACTGCAGTTTTTTGGCTGGCATTTGATTCCACGAAGCTTATCTGTTTTTTCCCTTTTCTGTTTGCCCTTTTCTTCTCACTCCGGAATTACGACCCATCAGAATGCCCCATCGTCCGTGCGGCGTTATCTGCGCGTATCGCACAAAGGTGCCGCCTATTGTCAAGGCCTTATCTAGAACTGCGCAGGTTTCTCTATAGGTGTTTGCAATGCCTTATATATACGTAGTCCTGGGGCCGAATCTTATAATGGTTCGGAATACGAACCGTTCACTTCGCCGCTTACGTCACTAGATGTGCCACTCCCAAGCCGGCGGTGGAAGAAAAGGAGTACGCGACCAATAGATGAGAGGGTGCCACCTCTGAAGTGTACGTCATTATATGACGAGCTAATCGAGGAATTGCAGAATGTTTCTGCTTGCTAAATAAATGTAAAATATAAATTAAATATTATACGCCAAGTTTTGAAGTATAAACTTATGGTGCCGGGCGTTTACGCAATGCAGAAGTAATTTATTAATGTCATTCTTTTTCATTCTCAGCCCACAGGTGGTATCGTAAGCGTAAATGAGTTGGCAGAGCGTAGCGCTATGTCGTCTGCTACCAGGAGCTCGCACGATGCATGCAACAGGAACGCACTGCCAGCACTTCTCAAGTAGCTAGCGCGACAAAGCCGTGAACTGGTTCTTAGGGACACCTTTACTAGCCGACTATATCAATTTTCCTTCTTTTTTCGCCCTTCGTCATCGGCTCAGACATGACTTGCTCGCCGCCGCGCTGCCGCTATCGCTGCGATCTGCCCCACGGCGCGTCGCGTGATAGAAGCAATGAAACTTAAATCGAACATTACGATACACGGGCCCTGCATTGCCTGCGCGAAGTCAAATCGAAGAGTGTGGTGCTGACGGTGCGCGCTGTGCTGTGAAATTGAGAAACAAAGTATGGCACTTCCGAGCTAGAGAAAAAAGGGCAGCCAAATAAGAGAGCTCCACAATACCTTCCCGTCCTGTCTGTATAGTTTTATCAGACGAACGAAAGAAGCGCTGAACCAGCCTAGGTTGAACCCTTCTGACTGCTGAACGGCGATCTGCGAGCTATTCACACTGGCGATAGCACTGGGAATTCGATCTCACCATGCAAATATCTCCTTGGCACTGACTTTGAAGCTGAGGTCACGGTAAAGCTGACCCAGCCCTTCAACCGGCCAACAGAGTAATTGCGAGAGCAACTTTGTGGACAATGTCGGCAGCAGAGATCTAGGCAATTCCGACGAATGCTTCGCGTCCGACTGAGCTCTGGGAGCTGCAGGCCGGTCGCAATGAACCCCAGCGCGCAATATTCCTCCCTCTGCGTGGAATGGCGACTCGTACGCTTGCACCCGAGCCTCCTCCATTTGATAGCGTAGCCTGCAAAAGGTCTACTTAGACAGCCAGCAAGGGCGGTGCAACTCATTATTCGTCACTTCTTCGAAAGCGTATCGCATTTGACACCGAAAGAGCAACGCAAAGCAGACGACGAAGGCAAGTAATAGCTTCCGAAGCAACCAACGCACGCGCGCGCGACGCCCGCGTGTCTCCGGGGACGCGCGACCGGCGCGCGCCGCCAGGGTCACAAGCCAACAGCCAAGCCACAGCAACGGAACCCAAAGCGGACTACCCCTTCGCCGGTTCCTACGACTGGTTCGCTTTGAAGGTGATTGACAGATGCGTGACGTATTCGAAAATTGCGATACCGCCCCGCTGCCTTTGACGACCTGTGACGTAATCAAAATTTTGGCCAATCAGGTGAGGCCAGAGGAACGGTTCCCCAACCGAACCGTTATAAGATTCGGCCCCTGGATGTCAGCTCGCGTCATTCCGCTGCCGGCAAAGGCTTCGCGGAACGAAACCCAAGACAGAAACTCGCTTGACAAAAGGTCATCACTGATAAACTAGGACAAACGCTCACTTCTTTTTCTTCTTTAGACCAGACACAAGCTTGCCGGATGAAAGGTTTCTTACATGGGGATTCACGCCTTGGTATCTGTCCCCTAAAAAAAGTTGATGATTAGAGACGTTTGTATACATAAACTTTTGTAAGTTAACCCTACTGAAGTGCAAGATAAATGGATACGTGTGTTATAATCATCGACTTTCATTTAATATCGTAATAATGATACTGAATATGCTGAATCTCTAACGGCGCATGTCTAGGGCTCGTTGCAGCGGATAGATGCATGCATGCTTTCTCAGTCCTAGGCTCATGTAAGGGCGCCAAGTAAAAGAACGCTTAGCCTAACCTAACGCTTAGGAACTGTACTAAACGAACTGAACCTAACCTTTCAAATATTGAAGCGTCTCCGCCTATGAAATCATACATGACGACAGTTGTTCTGCCGTCACCTTTATTCTGGGTGAAAGTTACACTCACGAGAAACACTAAATCCCTTTCGTCTCGTATTCTTCCAAAACTTCATTTTTTTTGTTGATTTCTCGGTAAGAGGTTGGTTAATAATACAGAAAAAAAAGCCAAACTTCAATTTCTTTTTTTTTATTTTGTTCCTAAATTCCAACGCTAATATTTCAGTGTGATGTCAAGTTTTCAAAGTGTTTTCACGTGTTTTTTCTTCTTTTTTTTGCCATTGTGATGCAGTGAATGTTCTAGGAACTTTCCACGTCCATTCTTTAATTGGCTCCTCTAGAATGCAATGTAGCTCATCTTTACCGATTAAACTATATTAGCCCCGCGCAGATGCCGTCAAAGTCTATGACGTCACGGTGATCTGGTGCGAGAACTTCAGGCAGCATCGACACCATTCTTCGTTTTTTGCTTCATGTCTGGCTTACCAGACCTCTTCTCACTGTAGGACTGGCTTTTTTTTCGCATTGTAGAAGCTACTTACTAAGCTTAACTTACTTTTTTTTCTTTGTTTCTCTTTTTTTTTCTTTAAACGGTGGTGTACCCTCCACAGCATTATAATTGTCAACACCCGAAGTGCCTTCAAGAGGCCGTATTGGCTAAACACGCTATGTCCCGCATTAAAACATTTAATGAGATTAATACTCAACGCTATAAGTACTTGTTGAATATTTTATATGTAAAATTCTAATTTACCCAGCACGAGTGATCGTCATCGTATTATTCGGAACTCTTTTTTCCTTCTATATGCCGAAGGCGTTAAGATTTTAAAGAAAATTCACGCTGTTGATGATTGTCACACTTTGCGCTCGGACCTGCTTTACTTTTCTAAATGGCGCAGAGGTAATAACTTCACCTTGAATGCTGCTAAGAACAAAGTCACGACTTTCACACGCAAAACAGCAAACATTTCTTTTCTGATTCTGTAGATTCTGTACCGTCGTGTAAGGTCTGTGAGATGAATTATCTCGGTGTACTTTTTGGTACAACCTTACACTTCTCTACACACGCTAAACGTGTTGCAATGCGGAGTATGCGCTCTCTTGGCTCTGCTTGCAGACTGTCAAAGGAATTCAAGTCCTCTCCCCCGTTACGCAAGTTCCACACAACTGTTTGACTTCCTCAACTCGAATATGCGTCGGTCGTCTGGAATGACTTTTCCAGATCCAACAGTGACAAGAAAGTTTCTAAGCATGTATCATCGCCGCTTTGCAAACACGGACATTGGACCCTGTTCTAACACTGTTGGATTATTGTCATTGCCCTTACTACGCTCCCGACGTAATCGCGCTTACCTTATGTTTCTTTTCAAGCTCCTTCACGGTATCCTCACCTGTCCCGAACTTCTCAGTTGTACCATGTTTCGCATTCCGCGCAAGATCACCATAGAACATAGATATCTCCATGTTCTTGCCTGTCATAAAGAACGCGCAACCGTCCACAGAATATAGTGTCCTTATAACGCTGACTTTCATGATATGGATATGTTTCATTACTTGCTGTCATCGTTCCTTTCCGAGCTTTTGCCTTGCTGTCTCGTAGTTTCATGCATTGTTAAGCTGCCCTTCTCCTCTTTTTCCTTTTGTGTTTTCATCGCGCTTTGTTGTATGTACTCTCAGTTCACAATTGTTCTTTTTATTCATTGCTTCTTTTTTAATAATATTTGGGGTTTTACGTGCCAAAACCACTTTCTGATTATGAGGCACGTCGTAGTGGAGGACTCCGGAAATTTTGACCACCTGGGGTTCTTTAACGTGCGCCTAAATCTAAGCACACGGGTGTTTTCGCATTTCGCCCCCATCGAAATGCGGCCGCCGTGGCCGGGATTCGATCCCGCGACCTCGTGCTCAGCAGCCCAACACCATAGCCACTGAGCAACCACGGCGGTGCTTCTTTTTTAAATTTTATTCTCCCTGAAGTGTTTTTGTTTTTGGATTTTATTGTATGCGCGCGCCAGCACTCACACTTTAGGGTTGTTCCTGGGCACGTTAAAGACAATAAAGATAAAGACAATAGATGGATAGATTAATTGATTATTAATAAATCCTTCCATATGGATCGAAACTGTCTCTGTCTCAGTGTGTAGAAGAGAGAGAAAGAGAGAGAGAGAGAGATTATGAAATTGCGTCAGTGTAAATGTTGAACCTCTCTGGAGTCACCGAGGAGATGGCGGTGTTAGCCTGGCAGTGCGAGCGATGCCTCTGCGGCGGTTTACTACATTTCCAGCACAAAGGGACGAACTACGTGTTCTTCGTCGCTATGTGGATCCACTGAATCCCGCAACCCGCGTACAGGATATCGCTCGTGTCATGTTTAAGGGCGACGTCATACGTATACCGGGGACGTCAGTTGACACTGTTTTTTCCTTGTTCTGGCCCTGATCAAAGGTTCTCAGTGCGACTGGACAGCTCAGTTTTCGCTGCGTACGTGACCACGCTTGCGAGATCTATAGTTTCTGCATATTCTCCCTACGCAGGGCCGTACCCAGGATATATTTTCGAGGGGACTGTTGTGTGTAGAACAGCGGCCATTTTTAAAGATTTATACCGGCTCATTGTCGTGTGTGAATTAAGCACATCGCTTACATATACAAATTAAAGGGTACATTTAAATTAGTTGTACCTAAATAAGAAAAAAAAATGGCGTGTTGAATTTGAATTCTGGTTAAGGCAAGGAATAAAAGTTTGGATCATATAACACCACAGAAGCCGGGCACACCGCAGACTGTGTTTCACGAACGAAAGCTAACTGCCTTTACCACGCCGTTGCCGTGCACCCTCCCGATGTTAGGGGGTAGGGTCATAAACCCCCTGCGCCCCCTCCCTGCCCACTCCCAGGTCAGGACTTTGGCACTTTTATTCTCTGCCATCAGCTATTATAATTCGCTCTTTGGTGTGACGTTGTTAGCTTGACGGAAACTAGCGCCAAATTTCACATATAAAAAAAAACAAATGAATATAGAACTATTTATCATCACTCTCGTGCACGTAACCATTAAAAAAAGGAAGAAACTGCTGAAGTCCTCCGTATTTTCTGTTATTACTGTAAACAGAAGCGCGTGTGAAGCATCGTGCTAACGGCCTGTCACTCATAACAACGCGGCTGGTTTACATGAACTTAGTATAGGTTTCGCATTTCACAGGGAATAATAATAAAAAAAATGTCGGATATGCTCACGCACGAGTGGTGAAAAACAGTACACATTATCTTGTCACTTTAACTAGGGTGTAAGAATACGAGTATCTTTCTAACCAATATTATATTGTCAATAGAAATACCAGTAAAGCAGAACGCAATACGAACACGTGTGAAAAGCACCTATGAAGTGCTTGACACACACTGTGAGACTGAGTGCCAGTCCTCCGTTGAATGACAGTTCGCGCGCTTCTTTCACGTAAAATGAGAACGTTCTGCGCGTTTCGTGCGAAAAAAGTGGCATTGGGGAGCAGTATATTAGACAGCTTGACGTTAACCTAATAGCGGGGTTAAGGGAAATAGCGTTACCGTTTCGCAAACGAACTTTGCACAAAGCGAGTAATCGCTATGTACGCAAGAGTACAGGCGGCGCGCGAGGTGAACCATGACGGTAGCCGCAAAGACGATCAGGATCGCCGACCACGCGTCCTTGTCGTGGCACGCCGAGCTTATTGTCATCGGCTGGGGGAAAAGGCCTTCTGCGAAGCAGCTCTCTTTAGCAGACGTGACGGTTCGCCTCCAAACCCGCGAAGAAAAAAAGCTACCATGCCTAATAGGAGGCGAGGAAGTTGTGAACGCCGGCTAATTTGTTACGGTTTCCGTCAAGGCATGCAGCGCGCGAGGTGTTACTGTTCGAGGAGTGGTTCTACGAACGTCGCCCGGTTTCAAGGGAAGAAATTTCAGCCGCGCTGTCCTAGTCACTGGAAAAAAATTTTACGGTGATTCTGCGCTGTTCGCTAGCCCTGCGCCCCGCGCAAATGCACAAACGACAGGCTTCGGCATAAAAAATGGACTGCATAAGACGCCAAGGTTTGTGAGTGGTGGCGCTGGCTAACACTGCCGTTGTTAGTTCTAGTAGATAAAAAAAAACATAAACACCCAAGAAAGTGAATGGGAAAACGGCGCCGTGGTAGCTCATAAGGTAGAGAGAGCATCGCACTCGTAATGCGAAGACGTGGGATCCTTCCCAACCTGCGGCAAGTTCTTTTTTCATCCTCTTCCTCAGTGTCATTGTTTGTTGTCTTCTTATGATGTGATTAATAAAAATCGGGCCCTCCGGTTAACCCCTTTCGTCTTGAATGCAGTAATGCACGCCCCGCGTAAATATAAACGACAACCGTGCATATCCAGCAGGGCATGCGTGCTTGTTCCACGGTAAACGGGTGTTTTTTTTTTTTTTCATTTCACCCTCATCGAAATGCGGCCGTACAGCCGGCATCTGAAAAAAAAGAAAAGATTGCTTCTTTTGCTCGAACAAGAAGTGGTAAGCACAGTTCCCCCACCACAAAAGACCAGAACGTTGAAAACCCGTCACAAAACTACCGCGCCTTTTAAACTGTGAGACAGGAGAAATACTTCACAACACAGTCCCGAGCACGTACACAACTTCGCATGTGCCCTGCACGTTAGTACAATTGACCGTTTCTCAAAGTAACGCACCGTTCATTTTCAGCTGGCACTCGAAAACCAGACAGCGTTACCTAACGGGTCTACGAATAATCAACCGTTGCGTTAGCGTTCCGACAGCTTGACAACGTCGTAGGGCACAGGTGCGAATTCGTTAGCTTGTGTCGTTTCGTGCCGCGTCGAACGCCCGGTTCACATGAACTGCAATCACAACGTCGTGAATGTTTAATGTTTTCGTCATCAATGTCGATGATTGGCATTTTGCCTACTCATGCCACTCCAGAAGAAGTCTTCGGCGACGTAGAGCGCGCTAAACCTTCATTGGCGGCGTCAAAGGCTTGCCGATCCGAAGCTTCGTAACCACTTCTTTTTTTTATATGCGTGTAAAACCCGCAACCTTGAGCTCAGCAGCCGCGCCGTTTAGCCGGCCTACCAGCCCTCCATACTGGTCGTTTCGCTAGCTATCGCAGAAGCGTACTGATGCATCCTAACTTCATGTCGCTATTTAAGGACCCTTTAACGCTGTACTCTGTCCGCAGGGTATAACGCTGGCCGAAACGGGTTTCACGGGGTTGCTGACTGAAACGAAAACCCAATCCTTAAGCAAGGCGCTTATGGCAATATATATATTTTATTAGTTATCACGCACCGTGAATTGAACGGACGAATACTTGTTTTCCCCCTGCACACTTCCACCCCCCCCCCCTCATCCTTTTCCAGATTCCCATGCATTGAGGGTCAAAGGGAGGTCGTGACCTTGACGCCGTTTGTTTGACTGAAGCTCGCGCCGCTGGGGTTCAGAGATAATAATGACGTTCGAGTCGCAGCTTGGCGGCTTATCGGCTTTGTTGACCTTAGCTTCGAAGATGATAAGGGTACGTGTACTGGCGCGATCGCCGTAGCTTTGCGCGGTGCTTCGACAGCGTTCTGTGAACCGCAACAGCACGCATGCTTGCATGTGGATGCTTCGCGAAGTGCCCACGCTGTGTTCTCGCTAGTGTTTCCGGTGTAACTGACGCCCGGAAAAGTCGGAAGTGATATTGTGCGCTGTATAGTCGAGTTTTCGGGAGGTTGTTTACTGCACTTGTGTTACGATGGTGGCAGGCGAACAGTTCAATCATTCGTAGATTCTGAAGGAATGTCACGTTCCTTCCCGTGGCAGTTGCCAGCTTGCTCCCCGCTTTCCCCTTCCTGTCAAGTGTTTATATGTTTTCAAAACAAATAACAGAAAGTTACAGAAACAGAAAGTTAGGTGGGCGGATGAGATTAAGAAGTTTGCAGGGACAACATGGCTACAATTAGTACATGACCGGGGTAGTTGGAGAAGTATGAGAGAGGTCTTTGCCCTGCAGTGGGCGTAACCATGCTGCTGCTGATGATGATGAAAACAAATAATAATATGCCGTTACTCGTTGTTATAGTTTCTGAAATGATATCTACATTTAAATGAATCCGGCGAAGTCCCGGCAGATCGGTTTGTCAGATTGCCGGGTTCGTGGAAACGCCAGCGGGTCGGGGTGAGGGCGCCTCTGAGCGGTTTGAGTCGACTTTCCTGCGAAGGGTGCGATCGACCGGCTCGGCGAAGCGCATGTAAACGCGGACTGGTCGGTCTGGGTCAGTCCGACTCCACCCGCTAGCGTCGAGTTTGTGTAAGCGAAGCCGACGCTTTTTTTTCTCCCTGGCTATGTGGTCATCTGCGACGTGGTAGCAGTAGCGGATTTGCAGGCGGCGAATTCTATCCCCAAGTCTCTCGAAAGTTCTCGCGGGTGAATTCAAAGAACTCTTGAACAACGTTCGCCGGCCACAACAATATTAGTGTCACTGACCACGATTACACCTCAAAGGACCTTTCCGCGGAGCGTCTTTATCGCGGTTCATCCCTGGGTCTCCTTCCCCGAAAAGTTGTTTGAACAATTGCCGTTCAGAGCTCTGTACTTAGCACAATGAGCGTTAAATACCTGCGCGCTCTGTTCGGGTCAGCGCGCGATCACCCACATTACCTCCTCCTCCGCCCCCCCCCCCCCAACCCCACGCTGTACATTTTAGGGGAAGCCGTGGGCTAGGCAGTTATTCTAACGACCACAAGTAAGTCCGCCGACACTAAACCGCGGAGACGCTTGCGTTCTTTCAATGGCTGCATAGCGGCGTGCCTCCAGCACCCGTGTGTCGCGTCGCACGTGCAAGGCGAGGTGCGCTCAAGTGTCCTCAATGCAGCGAACACCTGCCTTGAATTGACCACACTGTGTCTGGGCGTGACCAAATCTAGGAGGCGCCGGCTTGACAAACCGCTGTGTCGCAGTCCGGCTTTCACCGGCTCGCAGACTCCGCCAGGCTAGTTCACTCCCTCAGCGTTGAGGAGTTACTTCGAGGCTACCACTGGAATAGCTCCCTCCCTCCCCATCTCTCTCTCTTTCTCTCTCTCTGTATGAGCGAAAGAAGCAGCAGCGTTAGCAGCGATCGCAACCACGGAGAAAATAAATTTTGGCGTTTCCCTTTTGGCGTTCTCGTGTTTCGGTTGTGTGTCGGCTTCGATCTCTGGATTTTCCCCCATAGTTTCCTTGAACTTGGTGAGTGCAAGCGCCTTTATATTTATTCGGGCACGCTAGGCCGGGCAAAATGTGCGAGAACACAACTGAACTCCCTCAATTTGCTCGGCGGGGGAGCCGTTATCGTCTTGTCTCCAGAATACTCAGCCTTAAACGCACGTTAAAGGACGGTCAAAGATCACGGCAGGAAAATTCCATTTAGGCTGCTGCTGACGCGTGCAGTGGAAGTGGCGAGGAACCAGAAACGTTTGGGAACGGCATCGTTGGCACTCCAGTCGTGCTGCGAGTTGTGTTGGCTCTGGAAGCACGCCCTCCCCGCCCCTCCTCTCTCTTTCTCTCTGATAATATTCGCCTTATACAGCAATGGGGGGGGGGGGGGGCATCATCATCATCAGTTGCCGCTGTCGCCTTAGCAGAAAGACGCGGCTCTGGTGGCCACCAAGAAAACGAGCCTATTGCTCCAGAGCGCCTTTCTTGCACGGATGGACTTCGCCTATCTTCATAGAGCACGTACGCGCAGTACGCTACCGCTTCGCTTCTCGGCCTTTTGGCTAAGATCAAAGTGTAGTACGCTACCGCTATCCTGGATGGAGGTTCAAGGATAACTGCAGACGCTGGGCTCCATTACGCTGCTGCGTTTTCTGCAGCGGCTTTCCCCCATTTCCCCCTTTTTCGGCGGATCACCTCATGTGCTTATGACTTCGTTTAAATTGGTTCTCCGTGCTCGGTTGTGCCATTTCTCGCATGTGCGTGTGCTGCGTCACGCACCACAGCGGGTGCCTGCTCGCCGCGGTTGCTTAATAGCTTTGGCGTTGCGCTGATAAGTGAGCACGGAGTCGCCGGATCATATCCCGTCCGCCGCGGCCGCATTTCGATGGGGGCGAAATAAAAAAAAACAAACAAAAGAACTATAAACAACCGCCTGTCTACCCTGCATTGGATACAGGTTAAAAGAACCCCGGTTAGTCGAAATTATTCCGGAGCGCCTCCACTACGGCGTGCCTCGCGATCAGGTTCTCGCAAGTAAAACCCCAGAATTTAATTTAGCTCAAGTTTTGACAGTGGCTGCCTCGCGCTCCCAGTTCGCCGTTGTTCGCGGGGTTGTGCCGGTTGCAGCCTCTTGTTTGGCTTAATCGTTTTCTTTGTAAGAAGCGTCGCGAAGCTATCCGACGAAGGACAGCGACGCACAACAGCGATAGCAAAATTGGTCTAGCCTCGAACACCGTTAGCTCCGTTACCAGTGGAGGGATGGCAGAGCGGCTGCTGCGCACGGCTCTCGTTTCGACTGCAGTTCGTATTTTATTTCATTTCGACGCCTACGGTTACCATGACGACGTGATGATGATAACTCTGTTATGCTTCATTCAACGCCGTTTCTGGTATCTATCCATCTATCGGCCTCTCTGTCCATTTATTTATTTATTTATTTATTTATTTATTTATTTATTTAATAATGTGTCAGTGGAAAGTCGTCGACCATACGTGCCTCATAAACATTGAAAAATACGCAGAAAAGCGGCGCACTGCGGGCTCACTTCTGCTGTTACCTACATTACCGGTTACCTACGTTACCGATCACCTCTGTTACCTATAAGAAAATGCGGTGACACACCTACGCGCTTCATTATATACGTGCAGGAACTGCTCGAACCCGCCGCGGTAGAGCAGTGGTTATGTCGTGGCCCTGCTGAGCCCAAGGTCGCGGGCACGATCCCAGTTGCGCCGGCCGCCGCATTCCGAAGGCAGCGGAATGCAAAAAAAAAAAAAGCGCGTGCACTTAGATTTACGTAGGTGCACGCTAGATAACCCCAAGTGGTCAAAATGAATCGGCACGCCTCGTAATCGGATTATATTTTCGCGCGTGAACATTCGTAATTTTGGAACTGTGCTGTGGTGGTAAACCTCGGCTGAAGCGAGCAAAAATGGCGCAGTGCCCAACTTTATCAAACTATATTCGCGGACGTCGCGGCGTTTCCGTCGTGAGTTTTGTGTGTGCGCCCTATTTGACTGGAATTCGACATGGTCCATGCTTTTTTTTTTTTAATCGGGTGTGCAATTAGTCGGTGCTTCATCTCGGAAACTTACCTTCGGGAAATGTCATTTCGCACTTTAATGTCGCTTTTTATAGGTGTCGCGGTTTGATTCCATTAGTGATTACTGGTGCACCTCTCGAAATCAAGTTGATATGCGAGTTATGCGAGTCTAAAGTCAGCACTTTTCTATCCGTGTTTCGCAAGGGAGGGAGGGAGAAAGGACACATGTCGCAAGGCATATGTAGTAAATGAAATGAATAAAACAGCATCAAATAAACGAATGCAGCCCTGTGTTATGCCAGTACTGGAGCAGTGAGTCAGCGCATTGGTTGTACGTTATCTAACGAATGAAGTCCTCTGGAACATTCAGCGTTACGTCAGTCCCACTGAGCATGCTATGCCTAATATCCGAGCACTATGGGCACAGCCACAAAATGTGACGAATATCCGACGCAGACACAAATGCAGGTAACGAATTGCATCACATGCACAATTTGTACATTGTATACACGTTTTCCATTAGCATTTGGGGAGCTAAATCTTCTGTTGTTTACGGATCCGCCAGTGCGTTAGTACCTGTGTCTTGTCTAACTTTTAACCGACAGACTCGCATGAACACACGTACGTACTACGTCCTTTCTGAGATGATGCACTGCCACCTCCGAGCGAGCTTTCAGTAAACAAGAGGTGCTCCGTCTTCGACTGAAAGATGACTCCTCGAACGGGGCGGGTTGTCGTTAGCTTGGGTGTACGCCCGAGGACAAGACGTCTGTGCCGCGTGATAAATTGGTTGGTTGAACGAGACCGCCTCCTAACTGCCTTGTGCGGAGCACACCTGTATCTCGACCCGCAGAAGTCGCAGCGAAGGAGAGGCATAGAAAAGACGGAAAGGGAAAAGAGAACTGGGTTTTACCTGTGCATCCAGGTCGACAGCCATCGCTTTTGCAACCCTCTCGCACTGTAAACGCGGACTCCGGTGCACACAGGCACGCAGAAACCTTCGTCTCGGCCTCCGAAGCGAATAACGTCAAAAGCTTTTCTCTTCTGCACGGCGCTTAAAGGGTCGCTAAATTTAACACCTAAAGGACACACATAAAGGCGCTACGTCGGTTACTATTGGTGACGCATCATTTCAAAAAAGTGTAATTTCGCTCATTTCGGCCCGAGGAGTTCATTACATCGAGAAAGGGAGGGAAAAGCTACCAGTCTTTTTTTTTTTTTTTCATTTCTCTCCGAGATTCGCAGTGCCGATGCGTATCGGATGTGACACCACGCGTGTGCCAGTGTGTTTTCTTCTCGTGCTTGAGTCGTTGTAGCGCAGTAAAAATAATCCTCGAAACTTGCCACGTTCAGTATTTGGCGTTATTAATACGGTCTTTTCTATATTGGGACCCGCACAGACTCCTTGAAAGACTGTGACGTAATGGCGAACAGCAGCTGCAGGCGGCATCGCTACCTGTCTTGCGTTTGTGCGTGTTTCTTTTCTGGCTTATCAGGCCTCTTTTCGACGTAACAGTTCGTTTTCTTGGTATCGTGCGAGGATGACTTACTAGTATATACAGCTAAGCTTGCTCTTTAGTGGCCCTTTAAACCTTCTTAAAAAAGTTGTAACAACGTGCCTAATCTCGTTTTTCCGCGTGTCTCGGGAGGCAGACGTAGCTGTTACATCGCGAGCAGCAAGATTGCAAGTCGTTTGTCCCACGAATGTGCTAAAGACAGCTGCAGTGCTCGAAACACAGTGAAGCAGGAAGGCCAGAAAAGCGCTGGTATAAGCTGGAAAACGACTCGAGCCGGTAAAAAAAAAAATTCCACTGTGCTACAACGGGACGTGACGGATACGATCCTTTAGCCGTATAGCCTATGTGAGATCGATTCCATGATTTAAGACCATATCTTTTATTTCGCAACACATGCTCATTGGCGGTAAACGTCAGTTCTTACAATGATTGCATAAGGGCGGAGGTGAGAATGAGATATGAAATGGCGACAGTAAAAAGAAATGTGAGTTGCACTGTAGAAATGTGCGCGCGTCTCCTTTTCCTTTTTTTCAAAGTGGTACTTGTCCTCACTTATTTACCGCTTGCGGCACTGCAGTATGCGACACATTATTTTAGAATGCAGTCGTGAAATTTGTCGTATTTTTATGAATTTATTATGCCATTGTTGTTTTGAAAGTCCCTACGTACGCATTACACCAAGATCGACTTTGACTTCTGTCATAGCGTGTTCGGCACGTCTTCTTGTATCCCGATAAGCTTTTCGGAGAAACCTCCGTAGGGCTATCGCTGATAAAAGTAGAAGGCACAAATTACTCTGAAAGCTTGCGTGGGCAGGTCGCAAGGCACAGGCTCAAAACTGATGTATAGAGCACCCGCACCGTGAGAATCGCCGGCGGGAAAGTTCCCGGCTTTGAACCTCCACGTGAAACTCCAGAGCTTAATTGAATTTTCGTTTAGTCTCACTGGTCCTTAAACCGGGGACGAATGGAGGACGGAAGTAAGGAACCGGGGCATTTGAATACGCGACAGCGATGCATAATCTGGAACGGTTGGCACGCGCGTAGAGTGGGCCGAGATTTGCGTCTCTTCGTGTAATCTGTACTTAAATCTCACGCACCGATAACACTGACCTCACTTGTGTTCAGCGTGCGGTGTACACCAGACGCTATTATCAGTTCACGGTCGCGCAAAGAGAGGCGTATGCGAAATGCAAGTGTATCGCGCCGCATTTCCTGATTAAGCACGAGATTTGCAAGAAACACAAGGCACTCCGGAATTTCCGGCTAACGGGAACCCCATTTTATGGCGGCGCCGCATTATAGCCCGAGTAATCCTCGCGGAGCTCGCATCTCGCGCCCAGCGGATCTGGCGGTCTCTCAAGCGCACGCGACGCCGTCCTGCGTAAGTGTTACGGGCATCACTGCCACGCGTGCCTGCGTTGTTTGAATGGCCGGTAGTAAACACCCCATTAGTCGGCCCACACGTAAAGGAGAGTCGTCGCTCAGTGTCGGGCCACGGTAGCCGGGAGAACAAGGGCATCCCGTCCGTCCGCCCTTGTTGGCGATGATGACCTCGATACGCTGCCGTCGCTGCGGGGTTGCCTGCTTGCGGACGTCCCAGTTGGCGGTGCGGGCAGCGGAGCGCAAGCCGACTGCTGCGGCGCGGTGAGGGACTTCCCCCGGCGCGTCGCCGAGCTCGTGTGTGTGTATACGTACTACATGCACGAGTCCGGGCTTTTCCTGCGCCGCGTGCAAGCACGCTCGCCCGCTGCACACGACTTTGGCCGGGCGGCCCGATCGAGCGGAACCAATGGCGGTCGACCCTGTGTGTGGTATACGCTGGAAGGAAGCCTTGCCCCCGAGCACGGGCGCATCCAGCCGTGTGTTACACGCGGGCGCCATGGCGAGCGGTTGACTGACTGCTCCCGCGGCGCCACCTCCGGGAACACGCGCCCTTGTCACACGCGACGGGATGAGATGCCGTTCTAGTTGAGCGAGTTACGAGGGAAGGTTATATTCGTTTGTCGAAGGGTTAGCCCTGGTGGGAGACGCAAGACACATGGCGCGCAGCAGCTTGACGGCCGATCGAGGTTCGCGAGCGCTGCTGTCGGAAAAACCACCTTGCTGCAATTAAATTCGCCATCGCAATTGGAGGAGGGAGCTTAATTAGCAGCGCGCTGCGAGTCGCTTTAATGACCTTCGACTGCGAGCAAGGTGTATACGGGCGTTGTAACAACACGTTCTGGTGACGCGGTATTGGGTCTGCCGTTGGTGCCGAGCTATTTTTGCTCGGGCATATAGGGTTCGGTTTAGCGGACAATGATCATTGGTCAGAAGGGGACAGTGTTGCATCCGCTTGTGTTGTGTGGAGGGTGGAAAGGATGTTACAGAAACGGGCGTGTTATTGTGGAGCAACAAGCTAAGTGGTGAGCGATTTCTTACGTGATCAAGTAGCACGACAACCAGCGAAAGAAACGGCTTACGCAAGAAGAAATCGTCCGGTGCGTGCACTCCTTGTTTCTTGTGTACACGTCTGTCTTGCTGTTTTTCGCCTAATCCGTAGCAATATAGCATTCTTGCTTCGATTCATGCGTATAGCCGATTGCATTCCTGCGGGATACAGTTCTCAATGAGTAAATAAATAGCTTTTGTGGTAGGGAATTTTGCGCCCGTTCATGTGTTATCACGGGTGTGTTTTGTTTTTGTCTCACTTGCTCTCTCTCATGCCTCATCGCACTTGGAGTGGCATGCCAGGAATGTATATCCAGACATTACCACTAAACTTTCTCTCAGAGACGAGTCGTGCTCGCTTTGCTTGTGCAATGTGTGCCAAATGTATTCAGCCGTCAATTTGGTCGGCGTCAACATTCGTCGCGTCGCGTCGTGACGTAGTGTGGCCTCGATCAGCGTAAGCGAAACATGACCAGTGCTTGGAGGCCGCTTTCTATAGGTTGTCGCAGGCTCAATGTGTCACAATGGTAGTTTGATTGCTTCTGAATTCGCAAACGGGATATTCTGTACGGCCCACGCGTGCGCCTACCGGTGGGAATAACATTTTTCCGGGGCCTCGGAACACACTTCCCAAGCCCCCTTTCCCGCCTTTTCGTTCTCAGGTCCCATTCCGTGTATTGTTGTGGAAGAAAACAATAAGCTTCAAACTTCCCAGCAAGTGTTTCGTAGTTTCTTCTCGCCGTACATCTCACGTGGCGAGCGACCTTCACAAAATCTGTGTGCACGTGTTTGTGGGAGAGAGAGAGAAGTGCGTGCGTACTCGTTTTAAGCCGCGATTTACCTAATAACGAGCCTCTGTCGTAACATTCTGGTGGCGCGATTGCTGCCTTTGTCAGCGCGACTGTCGGGCGCGTCGTCGACGCAACTGTCGCACGCACGTGCTGCAAGCATACATTACGGTTAATTATTCAAAAGGCGAAGCGCGACTGACACGGACGCAAAGAAACACAAGAACCACATCACGGCGCTTGTGATGTGGTTTTGTGCTTCTTTGTGTCCCTCACAGTTGCCCTGCGCCTTTTGGCTATATATATAAATATATGTATGAACCAACTCACCCCAATTGAAGCTTTACTGGTACACAACGGGACCGGCAATGCGCGTGCATTCTTCCACCCGGGACGTGATACCAGAAATAGTACATCCGTCGATTTGGCGGTGGCGGCTCCCGCGCCCCCTCTGGGTCAGCCCGTGTGCTGTATAGTTGCTGTGCACCGATTTCCTTCAAATTGCCCCAGCCACGTGCGAATATTCCGGGCTCAACTCGCATCGTCCCTTGCGGCAGCTATAGCTACAGGGCAGACACTGAGAAGCTTGGCTCTCCGCGAGTCGCAAGATACCGCGCTCTCTCAGGTTTCGATTCCTTGTATACGCACAGAAGTCACATACTACTCTGTGTAATTAAAGACATCGCCGACGTGTATGGCTCTGCAGCAAGGCAGCGCTGGCATTAGCGCGTTTCAGCGACGAAGCACCTGTGAATTGACTCATCACGAGCCGCAACTTAAAGCGCCGCCTATCTGAGTGGCTATCTACGTATAATACGAGGAGTGCATTAGCCGTCAGCCATCCTCGAGGCTTCTTTCACACACCGCCTGAGAGAGCGCTCGCGAAGGAAGCGGCGTTTTGAAAACCTTCGCGCTCTGTGCACAGCTCCTCGGCGACCCTCGAAAGCGTTTCCCGCCTCCGAGCACCATTATTTACTTCCGACGGCCCTGCAAATGAATCCAGCGGTCCGGCGCGTCTGGCTAGGGATTATGCTGTCACCTTCGAGGACGCCGGGGTTTTCTGATTGGCCAGCTTCGTGCGCCTCTCTCTCTATATATTCTTTATGTACGGGGAGTGCTGAGTGAAGCCTTTAATTTTCTGCTTTATTCTTTTTTATTTCAGGCGTAATCATAGGTGTGCTGAAAACCATATTTAGGCACTTCTGTATCTTTCACGAAGTGGACACGTGCGTGTCAACGGTTATAAATCTCTAGCAGACATGGATAAGCATTTATTCGTTAAAATTCAATAAATCGCGTTTTTAATCTTCGCGAAATAGCACGCGGACAGCTAGAAAAAAGTTAATTGGATTCGCCGAGTCTGGCACATGATGTAATCAAAATACCAGTCGGCACTCGCTTCAATTCGAAGCCTTCTCAGTGAGAGGATGGATTCGGTATCGACGCATTCACCTGTTTAATTAAGCTCACATTTCGACGCAGACTTGCCCCGGAGAGATTTGTGCATACTTCTGCCCTGCGTCTACCGGCTCATCGTTATACCTTCTAATTATCTTATTTCTTGATCTGTCTCGTCCTCGACTGCGTTTTATCACGATAGCGTTAAGGGCCCCGTGTTGCAGAAAATCTGGTATCGGCGTCCGGCGCCGTACGTGCGTCCCGTGAGCGAAAATTGCCGTATACATTTAGGTATGCGTATATGCCACGCCTTGCTGTATGACTTGCGGTATGTGCTGGTTATATCGCCACACCATTCCATCACAAAAGTTGCTCATGCCTTGTCTTACATTCTTGACAATCTTATTCCTCGAAACTTTGAGAATGACAGCCGACGAACAAATACGATTAAACAAAACACCGACAGCGTATGCTTTTTATGTGAAATCTTCTCAGGCTGAAATATTACGTGCAAAACCAAACAATAACAGACACTTGAAAATGATGTAAATATTTTGACGTGGCTGTGCGCGATCTCCGGGATCGGCCCAGTCAAGAGGCCGCGTTTCTACCAGAAAGCTCGCCTTCGTGCGTAGCGTTCGCCGCCGCCGTTTCTCAGTAAACATTACGGTTACATTAAAGTACCTAGATATTCTTTGCTTTTTAAAGCAGAAAATCTAGGGACTTTAGATTACATAAGCTGCAGTTGCCGGAAAGCGTGAGAAGCACTGAGGGATCTTTCGATGCTATCGTGTTCAAAGCGTCCTCCAAATTTTTTTTTTCTTCCCATGTCATCCGTTATTAACGTGACCTACCGCTAAAATCTGCTAACTTGATGTCACTTAGCTTCACTTATCCTAATATCAGCACCTACCCGGTTTTGGTCTACACCTCCGAGTTAACAGAATAAGGCGCGTGGCGCTTATGTTGAAAAAGCATTATTAGCGCTATGCGTCGCCTTCTTCGATCACGCTGGAAATTACTGTGGTTCCAATAATCGACGAACGGCTAGCGCACGCGACTACTTTTTCTCGTCCCGATCGAAACGGGGAGATGCGTGAGCCGAAAGCACGTTTCGTCGTCACAGTGACGGAAGGCGCTGTTGCAAATCTGCGCGAGTTCCCGCATTGCGCCTCCACGCCCCAAATGTTTGAAAGAAAAAAACGGAACGCACATGGCAGCACGAACCGGCCATCCGGCTTCCTCGAGTCCGCTTCCTTGTGGTGGCGCGTGCATATGGCAATACGCGTACCCGCGTCTGGCTTTCGTTGCCGGATCGGCTCTGCTTCCTACTGCTCATTCGGAGCGACGCATATTGTTAAAATTAAATTATGGGGTTTTACGTGCCAAAACCACTTTCTGATTATGAGGCACGTCGTAGTGGAGGGCTCCGGAAATTTCGACCACCTGGGGTTCTTTAACGTGCACCTAAATCTAAGTACCACGGGTGTTTTCGCATTTCGCCCCCATCGAAATGCGGCCGCCGTGGCCGGGATTCGATCCCGCGATCACGACGCATAGTGTGGAGCTCATTGTTGACATTGTAACATATTGGCGCTCACCGGCGCGCGCTGCGGACCCCGAAGAGATTTCGCCACGACCCCAAATAACGGTCTCTGGGGTTTCACTTTCTCTCTCTCTTTCTCTCTCTCTCCTCTCTCTCTGTATGGTGTGTGTGTGTGTGTGTGTGTGTGTGTGTGTGTGTGTGTGTGTGTGTGTGTGTGTGTGTGTGTGTGTGTGAGAGAGAGAGAGAGAGAGAGAGAGAGAGTGAGAGAGAGAGAGAGAGAGAGAGAGAGAGAGAGAGAGAGAGAGAGTGCCGTGTGTACGTGCGCGCAGACGAACGCACCGCGTCCCCCCTCTCTGCCGTTGCTCGCTTGCGCAGTGCGGCGTGGCGGGCGTCTCTAATCCCTCGGGGGTTTTGAGTTGCTCTCTCGAAATGAAATTTGCAGAGCACCGTCGCCGCCAGCGCGCAACAAAGCAGGCGCGCTCGGCGGTCGCCCCGTTTTAGAAATGCGGGAGCGCGCGGCCGCCGCTCCCGCGCACTTGGTTTCTATAGTGTGCGACGTTCTGTGCGCATTATGTTCTTTTTTTTTCTTTTTTTTTGCGTGCTCCAGCGCTCCACTTTCTGTCTCGTCTGGGACGCGTGCCTGGCCCGGAGTCACTCGTAGTGTTTTCGGGACTGTGCGACGGCGGCAGCGGCGCATATGTGTGCCTCGCCTTCTTCTTCGCCGTTCGCGCAGTTTATACAAGGCGGCTGCCTGGATTCCAGAGGTTGCGTTCCCTTTCGTTCGCCAGGTGCGGCTCTGAATTCTCGGGTGCACCGTTGTTGCTGCGTGCGTTAATTGACTCGAGAAAGCTGCGGGGGACCGCCGCATTCAATCTTCTCTCGAGAAAAGGCGCCGCTCCCCAAACACAACGAAAGTCGCGGTTGCCGCTGCCGAGTATAGTTACTTACGGTTCGCCCTTTTTATAGTAACCGCGATGCTCTGTGTAGTCGCCGTTGTTGCGTTTTGCGACCCCTGCACGTCTTGCTGTGTTTTCTCGCGCCGCCACTAATGTCGAGTAGATGGCCGCCGAGACGCTGAGAAACCGTTCTTCATGCGTACGTTCAGCTCCGTGACAGCGAAGTGGAGCATTCGGGACCCGAGCGCCCAGAATGTGGAGCCAGAAAAATTATGACTCCGCAGCCGTCACCTACACTTTTTTTTTTTGGTCGGGGAACACCGACAGTTTGGTCGGAGCACGTGTCCAAATGCTTGCTGTGCAGTGGCGTCTGTCTTTGTATTACTCATGTAACCTTTGTAATTGTTTGTTCGGCTAATCCTGAAGTTGCGCTTTCTTTGGTAGTGAACACCGCGTCCCAAGGGAGTAGCCATTACCTAGCTGTATGGTCTAAAGCTGGGGACAGCAACGCTGCGTTCGCAAACGTTTCGAACTCGCTTGCGCAGTGACCGGTGAGGGTCTTTACTTGTACTGCACACTCATTTGCATGCGTATCTATTCATGCATGCACATTCACGCGCAGCTGTTGTCTGCTCAGCTAAATTTCGTGGCCGTCTGTCGCATGTACGTATCACATTGATGCTTATCACCATCATCTGCTTCTTAGGTAGAATTAATCAGAGAAGAGCATTTTCACCGATGATTATATCTCGGATCCGCGGCATCTGAGCCAAAGTGTCGCCGTCATATGTCCCCACCCGCCGTCATCGTCGTCGCACCGTGGTCGTTGTCCTCTGACCTGCTGCCGTTGTTTATTAGCATCGTTCCTTTAGCGGCCGAAGCTACAAAGTGAAGCTTTTATTGGCACGAAGCTACAAAGAAAATTCTTACGGGTTTCACGGAAAGAAAGCTTCGCGTGCGAAAGAAAATTCGTCCTGGTTCGGGGATATAATCCGGGACGTACGCCTATCCGGTGCGGTCGCTCGAAGCCATGTTCTCACCACACTATCCCATATTCTCCCGTCGACCGCGTCTCTCTCTCTCTCTCTCTCTCTCTCTCTCTCTCTATATATATATATATATATATATATATATATATATATATATATAGTCACATCTTTCCAGCTTGCGCAAATTTCTATCGGCCAGACGCCGAGAGTTTGGAGCCCTTTTGTTTGTGATCGTGCCTCTCTGGCTCATTCGTCGTAACTTCTGCGTTCTCGGCGCGATCCTCGGTTGCTTCGTCTATACGCGGACCTATGTTTGCTCGACTGGCAGCTTCGGGAGCAAATTGGATTAGACGGGCTCACTACGGCGTTTCGCAAGTTCGCGGTGCTATAATTTCTACTCCCAGATAGGCACCACTCGCCCGCAGTTTCGCACTTCGCCGTTTTACCACCGTGGAACGCGCAGTTTGTTCACGCTTTTTTTCTTGGAACGCAGCTTGTTCGCACGCGGTTTGCACATCTGGGCAAAAACCTTGGCACACGTTACAACAAGCCGGTATGCGCCCGCGATGATTTTAGCTCGTAGGCGCGGGTGTTTAATTAGATTTAATTGAGCTACAAAGTGTACAAAACGAATGCTTCGATTGCGGATACTTCATTTTTTGTTCTTTCTTACAATGCTTCACCGTACAGCAGCTCATGTAGATATCTTGACATCTGTCACAGCTTACTCGGCGCAGAACTCGCTATAAAGGAGATATTTGCCTTACCCCTGTTTTGATCCGGTGTCCGCGATGGCGTATACGTGCGCGCATTGTCGTACCGCTGTAGCCATCGCGCCCTAATCGTCGTTATCAGCGTCATGACGCCTAGTGTCTCTATGTTCGGTCGGTTTAAGATTGATAGTCTCATTCTACAGCAGGCCACACTTTGCGTTAATTACCGCACAAGTGGACCGGGACTCAAGATCGGACTTATACAGCGTTTAGGCTGTGTAGTAGTCTTCGTTGTTTTCAAGCGTACCGAAGCTCTGCTTGTTCTGAGACGGCATCCTCGCGTGGGAAGACGTGGAGAAGGCACGCAGGGCGGGTGGCCGACCGAGTCGTTTCACGTTGTGGCGTGTCACGTGACGTTCAGGGGTCGCGTCTCGTGACGGGGCCCGTTGCCAGTATTTGCCTCTCACATGACTGCGGTCACGCGTTGTCGCTTTGCTCGGCTGCAGCGGCGTGTCGCAAGTCCGGAAGTTTTCCGGCGAGCGCTGCTTGTGTGTTTGGGAGCCTACGCTTGCTCGCTGCGGGAGGCCATTAGATGGAAAGCGCTTGATAGTCTCGAGACAAGAAGGAACCAGGATGTAGACGCGAGGGGGCGTCCTGTGTGCAGGCAGCGAAGAGGCGATGACGGACGTTTAGAGCGCAGCCCTTACAGGGCAACTCCGTCGATGTTCGATGTGCGCTGATCTAAACGAAATTTTGAATATACGTTCTCTTTTGCGCTCTGGTTATCTGTGCCGAACGATGTGGCTGCAATTAATTTAGTTTTCCTGAAAAGTAATTTTAAAGATTGGTAACGTGTTCCCGACGCGTGACTTTTTACTGGCCACCCTGTGTTCGTGACATCAGAGACTACACCGCCATCTGTCGATAAATCGTCGCTGAAGTCGCCGCTGTCTAGTTCGGAAGACCCGTAAAAGCTCCCTTTGTCGACAGGAGACATCACCAGCCTTGCTTCTTTGGCATTAGCGCCACGTATAGCGCGTGTTTAGCACGCGTTCTGCGTGTTTCCATTATGGTAGTGTAGGATCCGACGTCATCGACTCATCGTGACGTCACACGCGCAGCAGCTGCTCAATTGGACACGATCTGAAAGAGATAGACTGAATGCCCAAATCAGAAAGGTCACCAAGCAAGCCCTCGGCATTCCAACCAGCACCAGCAACGAGAAGCTGGGGCACCTGGGCATGCACAACACCCTGGAAGAAATTGCCGAAGCCCAGCAGCGCGCCCAGCTTGCTAGGCTTTCGACGACGCCTCCGGGGCGCACGATCCTAGAGAAGCTAGGCTTTGCGCAAGGAGACATAGAAAAAGACTTTGCGGCCCTCCCACGGGACATCCGCGCCAAGATCATGGTCCGCCCTATACCCAGAAACGTACACCCCGAAAACAACAGGGGCAGACGACAAGCGAGAGGACAATTCCTTCTTAACCAAGCCTTGGCGAACCGTGAACGCTCAGCTTTTGTGGACGCGGCGGCATACACGGGAAACAAAGCTTTCGCAGTGGCGGTTGTGGACGGCCGTGGATCCACAAGATATGCAGCCACGGTAATTGCAAGGAAGCCTGAGCAGGCCGAACAGGTTGCGATCGCTGTTGCGCTCACCGACGACAATCTTTCTCATATCTACAGCGACTCAATAGCCGCTATCAGAGCATTCCAAAAGGGCACGGTCTGCGCACAGGCTCTCAGGATTGTTTCAAAGAAAGAGATTAAGAACCACTTCATATACTGGTTCCCGGCACACTTAGGACCAAAGATCGGCGACGTCCCCAACCTTAACGAGGCGGCACACGAGGCTGCGCGCGCGCTTACAGACCGCGCGACTTCACCCAACCACTCGGAGAATAAGGACGCGCCCACTACATACAATGAAATCACTAAACACTACTACCTACAACGCAGACAGTATAGCACGCCACACCGCACGCTCACTCGAGCTCAAGGGGTTACACTCAGAATGCTACAGACAGACACATACCCCACTCAAAACAGATTACACCATTACATGCCTGAGCTCTACGACAAGTCTCATTGCACCAATTGCAATACATCCCTTAACGTACATCATTTACTCTGGCCGTGCTCGCAAGCTCACGTAAACTACGACCAGGACAAGCGCAAGTTTGAAGAGGCAATCCGGAGTGAAGAACTCGCTCTCCAACTCTGGGCCGTCCAGCAGGTCCACGACGCCGCCAGGAAACTCAACCTCCCGGTTCCGTCGTGGGAGACGCCCACTCCATGAGAGCCCAAAGCTCTCGTGGCCTGCAGGACCTGAATAAAGTTGATTTCCTTCCTTCCTATCCCTTTCGACTTCGGTATCTCGTTTATTGGCTATTTAAAGTTATTGATGAATTTCTAAGCAAATGGAGCCACACTTTTTTTTAAGTCCGACCTCGGCCAACTTTTGTTCGCTGGCCTCAAGACTGATGTGGCTCTACGCCTAACGGCAACTCCTGCCCAAAGACACGCGATTCTGCCGTGCGGAACCAGCTGGCGCCCTCTAGTTTGCTAATATCTTCGCAGCACAATTGGCAACAATTAGCCTAATTCGAGCGCAATCTTTCTTTAGCCTCGACTCGTAATTGCTTTAACGAGTTGGGGCTTCTTTTACCTGGCAAGGTCGTAGCAATTTAGTGCACGTGTATGAAAAAGTGGAAAAAAGACATTATATAAAAAAATGTTTACGTTGAATTCGTAGCTAACGCTTCAGAATGGCTATATTAACTACTCTTACCGCAAGCCTGTGTAGCCAGAAGGCTACATAAAAGATAAAAACGATTGGCGCGACACCACCGTGAAAATATCGCGCCAATTCCTGTGATATCGCAGAACTTGGTAACGTCTGGCCAGGGCAAGCTAGATATCAATGAAAAAAAAAGGGGGGGGGAGGGGGGTCGCATAGTTCAGCTACACAGCGATTCAGCAGTTATGGCCAGTGGCATACCGCGGCGGCCGCATTGTCTACGCTACGTAGCAGACCGCTGCTACATGCTGCTGCAGCGTTTGCTTCGTGCACGACAGGGCTAGAGCGCGGGCACGCCGCTCGCACGCTCCTGTCCGACCGTGCGACGTGGTGCAGACCGGCATTGTCCTGCACCAGCTTGACCGACGTATATAGCATTAGTAGCCACGTCCAACCTGCGCATTTCGAAGCGCCATCATTAGCTCATCACGAAACGAAGTATGCCAAGGGAGCTTCCAGGGAGTGGGCAGGCGCTGGCACGCGTGGATGTGGTCTGACCTAAAGCTTCGCGTGGTTCGAGGCTATAGTCGCGGGTTCAAAACTAGTCGAAATTGGCGACACCCTTCGGCTACGACACCGATAAGCAGGGTGGCCACAGCTTAATTCCTACGTACGCGGGTGACCGAGGCCGTGCGTGAGCAGACCACAGTCCGCTTCTTCCGGAAGTGCGTAATTATCATCGAAATTGAAAAGCATATTTTCGCTTACTTCAGCGTATTTATTAAACTGCGTTAATAAAGATACACAGTAACAGTAGGGAGAAGTGCACTGATCCGAACACCATTCTTGATTGATTTCATCTATCAGCCGATAGCAGCCGCATATGGGGAATCTGCTATATTACGAAATAAAGCATCCCAGAAAAGAGTGAGGAGCAGGATTCCGTTGAAGAGAGGGCGTCTAAGAGAAAGATGACTACGCGCACAGGGCTTGCGAGTTGCACGCGCTGCGCACGAGTAAAACATGTGGCTGATATGTTCGTACGTAGCTGCATAAGCTATCTGCCGTCTGTATTTTTTCACCAAGCCCGAGGGGTGGTTCAGGGCCCCCTTAAAGGGCCCCTGAAACGGTTCGGACAAATTTTGTAGGCGCGTAGGGTACAGCTTAAGTAGAACATTCGCACCACAATTTAAGTGAAGCGTTACGTATTAATGGAGCAGCAAGCGATTAGAAGTTACCCTCCTCCCTAGCTATGCTTTTCCTCCTCAACTCGCTCGCCGAGCGAGCGGCGCTAAGCTCCGCCTGCACTGGTTCAGCGTCACGATGCGACGTCACATCGCTCACTTCCGGTTGTTTAGGAGCACGCCCCCTCCCGCGCGAGACCTCTCCGCTAGCCGCTTGGCCGTCGACCGAGAGCTATCGAAGCAGCGTGCGTTGCGAGCATTCTGTCGTAGCGCCGAACGTGTCCGGTACTCCGCTAAAAACAGGCAAGCTGGTCATTTCGGCAAATGACTGGAGGCATAAACTCAAGCTGATGAAGGAACTTTAGCGTAGACGTACGTGAGCAGCCTGATCGGTCTGCACGGTCCAGACACTTGCTGGCGCAGCGCTTAACCAGTCAAACAAAGCGCTAATATTGCTCTAACCAAGTGTAAAGCATTTTAAACATTTATAAATCAACGTGTTGATGATTACACTCCTGCGAAAAATACACACCAGCAGCAAAGAATACACTTCGTTGCTGCTACTGTGTATGGTTGAGCTCTGTGCCACCAGGTGGCTGCACCATGCAGACCGTTCACATTTGCCCTTCTGCTCATCTCGTGGCTCATCCCGGCACAGTCAAGCGGCCAGACCCTGTCCCCTTGCGCTTGCGTTTGCCCTAATACTGGACTCGCGGTTTGCAGGTCGCTAGGTTTGCAGTCCACAAGGCAACAAAGTCGAATCATAGTGCTCGCGAAAAGACTGAGACCGACTCTGACCGCGGAGCTCTCGTCAAAATGGAGTACGTTGTAACACAAGCAGACGACACTTGCTGTGTGCCGGAAGTGCTGAAGTGTACTAAAAAACTATTCTTGTGTATTCTCTTTAAGTTATTTCCTTTTTACAAAAACAAAGTAACTAACATTCCAACTATTACGAGCATCATTTGTTCACCATAAAGTTGGAAAAATTATCGACCACGCGCCCTGGTCAGCCAATCAGATGGCTCGCCCATGTGACGTAATATGGGTTATTTGCATCATATGGGTAGGGGCGGCTTAAAATTCCGCCGAGCAGTGCGCTGCGATCGGCAGCGATTTGTATTTTTAAAACCTTATAATAAACTGCATGCTTTACGCAGAGCACTTAGATGCATCAATTAATGATCAGAAGAACCTACTCTAACGACTCAGTACATTTGTAGAAAATCGTCAAAAGCGTTTCAGGGTCCCTTTAATATTGATGCAGGATTTTTTTTTTTTTAGAATGTAGAAATGAGCCTCTCGTACCTTGAGCGAGGTTAAAAACAGGCTTTCTTCCTTTCTTTCTTTCTTTCTTTCTTCCTTCCTTTCTTTCTTTCTTTTTCTTTTTCTTTCGCAGTATGTTTATAGGACACAAAGCCGGGAGCCGCTTCTGGCCTCAGGCGCGTCGCTAACCTGGGCGCGTGCAAAACCGCCCATTTCATGGTTCTGGTTGGCTGTGTGCACGCCGCGCGGCTTCACGGACACTCTTTCCTCCGCGCAAATTTCCTGGAAATTCACAAAGGAATTATAAGTCTGCTGCCTTCATCTTTCTTTGTCTTATTTCTTCCTTACTTTTGGAAATTCCACGTGGTCGTTTCGCATGCGAATGGCTGTCTCCTTCTCTTCTGCCCGCCCCTTCTTTCTCTCTCTCTCGCAGCATCGCTTGCGTGGCACCGGTGGCATTATAAGGTTAGCTCCCTCTCTCTCCCTTCTTGCTTCGCGATTATCTTATGTAGCGCGTCTCTCGCGCGAGTTGTCTGTTTCGTCTTGCTGTTTCACCTTGCTTACTATTCTGTTTCGACCCTTTTTCTCTGCCAATATAGCTGCAGTGTTCTGCAGTGCTTCACTTCACCGTAGCACCTTTTCTTTCTAGTTTTCCTTCTTTTTTCCTAAGCGAACGTATCGGTACGCATCTTGAACATTACAATGCTCATTTTACTATCAAACGTTTTCTTTTTTCTAAGTTAACTGGGAAGAGGTTAGGTAAGGTATCCCTCCTGGGTATCAGGCCGGATGCATGCGGGATATGCCCTGCGTTGATCATACTCTTGCCCTACAGCTTTATTTACAGCTTAATTTTATCTCGGCACTTGTGTCGTCACAGACGGTGAAACACACCCATGCTAAGCGTACGTTTCGAATAGGTGGTGTCCATATACGCGCCCCAGTGACGGCTTCCTGCGGAAGGCCATTTAGTTGCCTACTGCATGCACCAGAAGCAGTTGCAATAATAATAATAATAATAATAATAATAATAATAATTAAAGCTCCATTTCTCACAAGAAAGTTGGAGACGGTTGCTTTATCCACGTAGTAGTGCACTGAATTGCCGTAATCAGCATCTAAAGATGATATGTCAAATACAATAGCAACGTTTGTCCGTAATAAAAACCCGCTTGAAAATGTAATTATATCCTCGATCTGTTTTCGTGTCTGCGGATGATGCATAGCGATCGGCACATGGCGGCAGTAAGGGTGATCTCGGTCTGCTGACAGGGAACAACCTTAAGAATTCGAAGACATACGAACCGGTGTGGCTCGCTTAGGTATATTACACCCAAAGATTTCGCGCGAGACTTTGTTCAACAAGTTGTATCTTAGTTTTCCATTTCTTAAGTTACTGTTCGTGCTCGTACCCTTCTCTGAATTGTTCTTATAACAAAATATCCCTTGTATGTTATACACATACCCGATTTCTGTAACTTCGATTTTCGTTTTGTTTTTGTCATTCTCGTACCCACTCCTGCCGTGTCTCTTTTTCCGGATAGCACTATTTGTAAATAAATAAATAAATAAATAAATAAATAAATAAATAAATAAATAAATAAATAAATAAATAAACTGGTTATCTATTGCTCGACTTCTTATTTCGTGTTTCTGCGTGTCGTCGTCAGTTTAAGTCGCAAGTCGTTGGAATGCAGCGCCGACGCTTTCTTCCTTTCCTCCTTTCTTTTCTTCCTTTCTGCCGATCACATGTGAAACGTCGTAGGGACCAAAGCGGCGGGGGTCGATAGTCGAAACCCTTCATTCATTCGTTTAATTCCGTTCATTAATTCCTTCACCGGTCTCGGCTTATGTGTGCCAGCCGGTTCGCTCAATCGCGACGCGCTGCGCATAAACTGCGAGTCGCACACAGCTCGCGGATCCAGCAACAAGTTGCATTCAGTCGGTCGCGGTTCTCGACGCTTCAACAAATCTGGGGCACCATATGCTCCGAGGAGCGTGCTGACATGCTTTCGGCTGTCGCTGTTTGGTAGCGCGGATACGTCACGTCCTTTGATCGCCGACGCAACTACTACGTTCTGGCAGGGCATATCGTAACTAAATTGGTTCTGCCTGCCTGCCACGCCAGTGCTTGCTTCGGCTAGAGATGTAAAATTTCGTAAAATTTTGAGAGGCGTGAAGAAAAAACTGTTTTCGTTCATGTTTACAAAAATACAAAGAAATGGGAAAAAAACGACGATTGCGCACAGAGCTATGAAAAAAAAAAAACCGACACATTTATTTTTCTAATACTGAAAATAACGTAATCGTTACATTATTGCATCGCAAAAGTCCCGGCAGATCGAGCTTCCGGGTTCAACATATAGGCACGATTTCACGTCAAGGCATTGATTTCACGTCGAAGCGTCAAGACCGACGTTTGTATCAACCTGTTGATTCGATTCGTTTCCGCTTGACGCGTCAACGCTTCCCCGAACAGCGCACGAAGCCTTCCGGACGTTGAGGTTCGAGTGCACGTACACAAGTTCTTGCACGCTATCCCCTCCAAGACTGTTGGCTAGCTTGGTGCGCACATTTCCAAACTCTGACCAGTTTCTTTCACCCGCCGCTGAAGAAGGGGGAATCTGCAGTACGCGACAGGCGATGGGGCCACGAGGGTTAGTTGAAGTAATGCCCTCGCCACCACGTGGATGGATCCAGGTGCTTCGCAGACTCCCAAGCTCCTTGTTTTGACCAAACCTTTAGATACGTTGAAAGGAGTCGCATCGCAACAACAGAATTCTGCGGGGAAGCTCTGTTTCTATTTCCTTTCTTTTTTCAATTTTATCCTAGTTGAAAAAAAAACGAAAAAGTTTTTTTCCCAAAATTCGTAATGTTTTTTTCAACCACTTACATCTCAAGCTTCGGCTATCCCGGCAGTCTGATTATCGCACTTACTTTCTCATTGTAACGATTTGCGCCATGAATACAAGATAAGTCGGTTTTGCGAAGTCAAATCTTGTAATCATTCTAAGCAATTGTAGGCATTCTAAATGGACACATACGCGTCTATTTTTCCGCTACTGGATTACATCGGAGATAAGGTATAGAATGAAAAAAATTCAGAGTTCCAAAGTATTACTTTTAAAGGTGCGACATTGAATGAAAAAAAAAAAAAACTTATGTTATATGTTTAATGCATTGGCACTAAAAGGCGCACCTCAAAAGAGAAATACTGTGTTGGTGCCTGTAACATTTTCTTCTTATTGCAGGTACTAAAGAAATATATTTACACTAAATGAAAACTTAGCTTGAGCGACTTGTATGGTTCTAAATGAGATTTTGGATTTAGAACGCCGTACATTCCGGCTCCAAAGGCAGCGCTGCGTGGCTCGTGACGTTGAATTTCGTTCTCTACGGTGAAACTGTATAATGGTCCTTTTTTAATGTGAAAGTGTTACATGCCCCATTACGTGAAAATCCGTCGGCGTGACCGAAGCGTGATACCAAGAATGGCCGACGGCGCAAACAGTAAGAACACTGGAAAAATGCTCGGATTGACGTCAGATTTCCCGAGGATAGCGCGGATAGCGGAACTGACAAGATAGCGTCTTTGACAATATGGCGAAATTGAGTGTTCAGAATAGCTCACGTACCGTGGAGTAAACTGTATAGCAAACATGTTGTGAACCACGTGCTTAAATGCCATCCTGAAATTTGCGTCGTGCGTGGTTATGAACAACGTAAGCACCAGGTCCGTGCTGTACTAAATTTCACCTAGTACGAGGTACGGATCTTCAGAATATATTCGTATGTTTTTAGGCGTCCGTGCCGTGAGGGACATTACCAAAACTTTCCCGACTTGAATTGTGAACGACAGTTATCGAGTGAATGTACATACCTACATTGCAGACATGTGCGTCGAATGCCCGCTAACGCATTCGCGACGTCATGCGCAGGTTGTGGCGGTTTCGCACGCGTCATTACGCTTTGCAGACAGGGGATGGCGAAGCTGTGCCCTGAGGCATAAAGTACCGCGATCGAAGCGCATTCGTGCGACCGGAACCGACATGCACGGACTTTACTGAGGCTGTGACTTATGGCGTTTTTCACTGGTCGATTCGGAGCAGTATTTCTTGCTCCGCGACAACGAATCCGAATTTCACTGGTCAATCTGGAGCGGGTTCGCGCGTTCCACTGGTCGTTTCAGATCAAGTCGCTCCGCGCCGGATCGCTCTCACTTGCTCCGCCGCCGAGGCGCGGATTCGGGCGGAAGCAGATCGCGTCACTTCCGTCTTCGAGCGAAATCGGTAGCGCGACATGGAACGGACTCTGCGAGTGCCGCGGTGAAATTACGCATGGGGGACGGCAACTTTAATTGCCGTGGAAACGTACAGAGCGGAAGTTGGGCATGGTTTCCGGAACCGGTTTGTCTCACGCGTACGCAAACTTCCTGTGTGATCCTCCGCGGAGCGTTTTTGCGTTCCGCTGGCCGATTCGGATTTGTGAAACCCGAACGCTCGCTCGAGAATTTCGGCGGCCGCTCCAGATCGACCAGTCAAAAACGCCATTAGGCCCGCGTGGACTGCAAGGGGGGTGCGCAACTAGTGGTCAGTCAGTGGCGCAATGATGGAGTTGTCACGTTACCACTCCGCGGCGCTCGTATTCGCAGTGAACATACTGAATGGTAGTTAGCAGTAAAACCTCTGTAGAAATGGGTTGCTCGTCTAAAAAAAAAAGGGGGGGGGGTGGGGGTGGAAGGGAAGCATCACAGTGCCAGCACCGGCCGAGAAGCGCTGTGGAAGGATAAACAGCATTCAGATGTTCTCGAGAGCTCCTCGCTGATTTCCTTCAGTGATGAAGTCCGTGAACTGTGTCATAAATGAAAAAAATTGCAGTGGCTTAGCTCGGCTATGCCAGGATATACGTAGCGAAAGCTAAGGTCATGGTCATGGTAAGCATGGTCAGCCTTGGTTAATCTTGATTGCAAGTCCAGGTTAGTCTGGTTGTCTAGCTATGTTGCGGCGTTTAGCCAGTCGTTCGGCGCGCTGTTCGTCTGTTTCCTGGGCGATTCGTTTCCTCTTCATCTCGTTCCGATGTCGATTCCAGGCCTCCTCCTGCTTATCAGAATTGTCGCCGCCCATACTGCTGCCTCAACTGTGGTTTCGGCGCACGCGAGCTCTCCTTTTCAATCCTCCGACATGTTATCAGGCATGCGACGCAGCTGGCGAAGCGAGCGGAGGCGAACGCAACGACGAGGAACGCGGTGTGACGTCATGTGCCTCCTCGGAGCGCGGCCACGGCGAAATCGCAGGTTCGCGGCCAGTAAAACTTTCGCTTTAAAACAAATCGCCCAAGAAAGATGCACGCGGTTAAAGATTCCCCTAGCCCTAATATAAGGTGGCATCTGCCCGCACCGCAGACGCCGTACTGCAGCGATGTTTTGAACGTACCGCATAGTCGGGCGCAATTTGTCTGCGTGCGTCAGGCGCAGGGCCTCAATATCGTGCCGACGCGGTTGCTGCCCCGCGCGCACCTCGTTCTCGATGGGTGCCCGAACGAGTCTGGCGTGTTTTCCTGGCCGCGCCGACGGCGTTGCTCACGATCGAGAGATGTGCCCAGCATCTGGGGCCGGTTTAGTCACACGGCTCGGCGCCCCGCGATGGCGGTATCAGGTTCGGCTTTCCGCTGCCGCCGCGTCAAGACGGGAAGCTGAGGAGGCCGCGCAATCTGTCGCGTTCACTTGAGTCATCGCGCTCTTCAGACCGCACTCGGCGACAGCAAGGCGCAGCGTTTTGACAGCGTGTAATCGTTGAGGTCCGCCTTTGCCCAGCCGGTTGCTATCGCGTGCTCGGCCCACATGTTCTTGACTTCCGTGCGAGCTATTACAAGATAGAACATATGGCTGGAATGCAACGTCTTCCTTGTGCGGTACGATACCAAGGAAAACAGGAAGGCCTTTTCCTGGCCTACGTCATTTATGTCATTTTGTCATTTATGTCATTTTGTCATTTATGTCATTTTTGTCATTTATGTCATTTATGTCAGCACAAAGTACAGTGATTATCAGAGAAGAGAGCTCGCATAGCATTAATCTTTTATGGGATGTAATGGTGCATCAAGAATTCGAATGGTGAACACAGTGGGCTAGTGTGTAAATCTTTCGTGCATTAATTGTCCAGCATATTTCCATGGTAGACTCTTGAAAGCAAAAACTTGCTCTTTGATGTGCTGCCAATGTAATCTTGCTTTCTCATTGAACAAATTTTCTTATGTTTTGGGGCATAGGTTTTTTGGGGTTCAGTGTATTGCTAAATAAAAATGACCAAAGTTGGAGTCAGTGGCTTTTGTTTGCTAATACTTGTTGGCAGAAATAATTTTTTTCTTGCATGCCTAGCAGATAGCATTTTATGATATAATTCAAGCCCATCATGTCGAGCTAGGCTTTAGTGTATCATTCCCCCAAATTAGGTGCGACAGCAACATGTGGCTGCTGCACTCACATGTTGAGCTGAAGATAATGTAAACCGAAGTTGGGCAAGAATATTAGTAGAAAATGTGCACAAAGCAGTTAGCAAAGGACACAAACAAGTGTGCATTGATTAAAACCTACAATCATCAAACTTTACCAAGTGCAGCTGAGGCTAAGAGGTTGTATATACGTTGGTGTCTCCACAATGAACATCAGTATATTCTTCACTTCATATTTGATGTGTGATATGTGCCCTTAGCTTTGTATAATGCTGATTTTTCAATGTATTCAATATTTTGTGGTGTTCTACTGAGTGTATTTCTATTACATATGCAAGTCACTTGCCTTATGTGCTGCTTAGTTCTTTGGGAGGCCTAGGGCAGTCACGCAGCCTTAATGTAGTTTCTTGCTTATCTTCCTTGTACAAGTTGTGAGAAATGGACTCAGTATTCTGTTGCTTATACACACATTCTGGTGTGTATAAGTAACCTGGTGTGACTGGTGTCTGGTGTCGATCTAGTTTAAATATTCTGGTGTCTCTAACAACCACGTTCCCATTTCTTTTGTTTCTGCTGCAGGTGGAGATGAACCTCAGGTGAAATGCTCCAGCAAGGGTGGAACCCTACTGTTCCAAAGTCCAAGGAAAGCTGTGACTGAAGCTAGTCATACGGGCCACTGAGGAAACCAGCCACCACCAACCGGGCAGCCATCATGATGGCTATTTATGCTTCCACGCTTAGGCATATTTTGTGAGTACTACCAAAGGCTCATATAGAAGGCTTGTAAGGGGAAAGGCATAAGTTATGCTGACACATAGTGCATTATTTTTCTTTCGACGCAATTGGCAGTTTTCGGATACTTCAGCCACGTCTCAATCTGTCGGTGTCTAGCCTCTTTCGTGGGGCTCTTCAAGTGATGCGAGCACACTCCACGCAGGTGCATGTCCGACTGATTAAAGCAAGAACACACACTCTTCTAGCTGACAATCAACAAAAGTTTCACACCTCAAATAGGCGCTTCTGCAATTGGGCCATAGTTCATTCGAAGTCAGATATGCTGGACCCTAATTCTTCAGTGCTAGCGGAACAAAACTGGCTGTGGTTGGGAGGCCACATTTAGTGAACCTTTCTTCGTAGCATCCGTAGGTGCGTGTGCTGTGGTCTGTGGTGGCACTGTGGTACATGCAGCTATTAATGCGATTGAAGTCCTTAGCCTGCTTCCACCACTGTACATATTGTAAATAAAGCGTATTCATCAATATGGTGTGTCACTACATTACTTGAATGTTAATCACATTTATCGTGTGATGGGTTCTGCTGGAATTTTATAATTGTTGCTATGCAATGTAGCTAACGTGCAAAGCATCTCAAAGCACTTGATTGCACAAGGAAAATTTTTAAGGGTGCCCTTTCTTTCTTCTATTTAACTGTCTCTTGCGCGTATGCAGTCACTTATCGGTGCAGGAAATGATGGTCACATTTCATTTCTGCTCTTTGAACTTCACGCCTTAACACCTGGCCCGATCATGCAGTTATATAACTGCCGCGATACCTTAGTGGCTATGGCATTCTACTGCTGAGCATGGGGTCGCTGGCTTGATTTCCGAGCATGGCGGCTGTATTCAGAGGAGGTGGGATGCAAAACGCCCATGCATCGCGCTGGTCGCACCTAAAAGAATCCCACGTTGTCAAAATAAAGGGAAGTGTTTCCATTACAGTGCTTGGCATAGCCATAGCACGCTCTGCAGCTTCTGGACATGAAAATCCACACTGTTTGCCAGGTTTGCAGCGCATCGATCCATTCGGGTAAATTTTCTGCGCATTTCTCATTTTCAGCACACACTTACTGATGGGGAATTGGATGCGAACGCACCTCCTTGCTAGGATTTGAGTGCATGTCAAAAAAACTATGCCTGGGCCATAGTGCCCCATAGTTCCAGTATAACACCGGACTGTAAAGCCCCATTCATAATTGTTTTTCTGCACAGAGCATCTGAAAAAGTTATCATGTCCATTTCTCACTCTTTTTCTAATGCAGCATGACTAATTTTTATTGATTGCCATTTATGGGCAACTAGCTCGCTGTCATGTAGTGCCACAGTCTACTTATGCCATATGTTCTGAACATTCAATTTCTGTTGGCTATCTCTGAGTCAGCAGGCTACATACTTCCTGTTTGCCGTAAAGTCTGCAATGCCTAGAATAACACAGCTTGTGCGAAAATTTAGAGATGGTGTTGCCACCGGTCTCTGGCTTTTGTGTCATTTTCTTTCAGACGAAGCCTCTCTACTGATGATGAAAACTTCTTATTTTGTCTTTGAAGAGTGCAGTTGGCTAATGATGCCTTAAAACTCTTTCAGTGTTTTTTGAAAGGGACTGTCTACCATTTGAATGATACTTTGAGTGATACCAAAGCATATCATTCAAAGTGTCTACATGTGCAGTGGTTTCTCTAACAAACGAGTAGAAACTTTGAAAATAAAAATTTTTCTATCTGCATAGTTTCTTAATATGGTTTACAGATGCTCACAACACTGATTACCATATGTGATAGCAATGGCATGCCTATAGAAGTGAAAAGCTGAAAGCGCATCAGGTTTCTGTAGGAAGAGTTAGTTAGTGTCGAACACTGAAATTGTCACCCTAGTAGCCGTCCTCGGCATGTCGTCAATTGCATGAGTCATTCGGGTTTTTTTCTTTCTCGCTCATCTATTACATGGTGTGTTTCCTACAGGCACAGTCTGTATAGTCAATACAAGCTTAAACTGGTATTGTGACGATGCCAGCACATCTAAAAAGTGCGAGCAATGCATTTTCGACATCCTGAAAAAGACCACAACCATTGCCCCACTCCCACGACACTACTCGCACTGTTGCATGTCACCGTGTCAAGAGGGCATACTTGAGGACCCATCAATGCACCAAACTGTTCACCTGCACAAAGGCAGTGCCACTTTTCAATATGTTCTAAATGGAAATAAGAAAGAAATGACTCTCTGGCACAAAGAAAAGTTAGCAGAAGGGCATAAAATATAATTTCAGGTAATGCATTAACGCATCCAAGCAATATAGCTCTCCCGGCACAGGGTTTTGATTACAGGAAAGGAACGGAAAAAAAAAAAAAACTGAAGGCACGATGCTGCATTTTTTCACCTTTTGAAGTTCACCATATATGTGTTAAAATATAGTGACCACTGTTGATACATCAAACATTCATGCTGGCCAAATGTTTTAATTTATGTTGTAGAAACTTAAACACTTCTAACCAATAATGAGATTAATCTATATAAAAGCTTTTCTTGCTTTCACTGTTTCAGATGGGCATCTGTTGCACTCATTGTTGTGTTCCCAACTTCTTTTACACTGGAGAATGGACCGAATGTTTGTACAAAGCAAGAAACGTGAGTACTCAAATTTTTAGCATGCAAGCTTTCAGTTCGTGACTATTCACGGAGGAATTAATTATGCTATCTCAGCAATGGAGTGCAGAACCGTATTAGAACATGGCTCCTGTCTTGTCTCTGTTCAGGTACCTTACCACCGTTCGGGTTTCATACAACAAACCTTACCAAATTCGTACCTATACGTGGTGTTTAGCATTCCCACCACGATGCTCCAAGTACAGGTATGTATATGTTTTTCATTGCACTTGGCTAATTCTTGGAATTCTCCTTTAGTTTTGAGTTATAGCTGTATCACATGAAATACAGCAGTGGCCACTTATCAGGCTGCCATGTCAGCTGTTGCTCTTAAACATGGATATTTGTTCTTTTTTCATCAGGATTGCTCATACGGTCGCCTACAAGACAGAAGTTAAAGAAAGCACTCGTACTGTCAAGGTCTGCTGCAAAGGTTTTGTGGAGACTGCTGATGGCTCCCGATGTTTGCGTAAGTAGTGTTGGCAGTACTGTTTTGCATAAGCAATATATTCACAAGTGGAGTTAGCCATGTCGTGTGATATGTAGAATCAGATAACCAGTGGTCTATTGAGTAACAAAATGGATACTATAGGAGGGGAAATGCATTTGAGGGTGGCAGAAAATTAGTCTTGAAATATTAAAAATTCATAGCCATGCGGTTGGCTCGGCTGTTTCAGGAGGTGTATTGCTGGAGATCTCTATCAAAGAGCTTTGTCATCATCCCTTTTATGGTGATGTTCACATACAGTTGGCTTCCATTAAATGAACGGCACTTAATCTGGGCCACCTTTTCATGTGACCATGTTCTAAAGTCTTTAGACACACACTTTATAAGCAACCCTATTACCGCAAATATCTGGTAATTTGAACAGCTTGTTGCTCAGTAGCCTGATTAACAGAAAGAAACTATGTCACAAAATGCCAACAGAATTGTGAACCAGATGTTGATACTATATCAATACAGTATTCGTACCTATACCAAAAATAGCATGTACTAACATGAGAAACAACAGATAATTACTGCAATCCTGAAGTGGAACAGTAACTGTGTTTTCCTTAGCAATGTATCCTGTCTTTAATTGGTTTTGCAACAGTTAATATTTCTGTATCTTCAACGACCTAAATATTCTTAAAAGAAGTGCAAGAATGGGTGGATTTTTTTTTTTTTTAGTCGTTAGCCTGTGTGCTTCATTTCTGTTTCTCTAATCAACATGCTTCAGCACTTTGCAACAACCCATGCATTCATGGAACCTGCTCCAGTCCTGAAACCTGTGAGTGTCAGCCCGGCTGGGGCGGCCCTACCTGCAACTTCTGTGAGTACTCCACTTTAACCTGTCCTGTTAGCGTACTTTTCTGGTCACATCTTTGCCACGTTGGTAGGTCTTGATTACGCGTGTATAATCATAAATTGCCTTCGGGTTGCTCAGAGTAGGCAATGAAAGGTTAATTGGTGGGCTAGTATTTCTTAACAGCCACTCAGTGGCTGGAGCATTCAGCTGCTGAACACACGATCACAAGTTCGGTTCCTGGTCACAGCAGTCACAGTCCAGTAGTAGAAACTAGGACAGAGATTTTGGTGTGCATTAAAGAAACTGAGGTTGTCTAAGTTCATGTCACGCAATCCACAATGACGTATCTTGTAATGCACGATTTGTATTGGGATGTCTTTAAGTGGCAACAAGAACCTACCGCGGGCATATTTTTGCCATGCTATTTCTGTGCCTGTTCCAAGCTGTCCAATACATGCATTGTAATCATGGCTGAAGTATGGTCTATGCGGTTGCCACTTAAGTTACAAGAAGAGCATTCTAACAATTCCAATATAGGAAATGACACTCCACAGGAAATGACACTGCATCGAAAATGTCACAAATATATTCCATGTGATTGCTTTTGCAGTTTTCCATATCAAGCCAGGATTCCTTTTCTTCCACCATTCAATCGATGGTTGTTTAGCAGTAAAAGAAAAGTCACCTTTTTTGTGATAGGCTTCAGTTCACGGCAGGCAAATGTCTTGCCATGACTTGGAAGCCACACAATGAAGCAAAATTTCTTGCAACCCAAACATATAACCTGTAATCATTTGTGAGCACTTATGTTTGCATGATCACCACAGTTAGTACACCTCTTGACTCCAGCCACTTTGCCTCAGTAGTAAGAAATAAATGATCTTCTTTTATGGATCTTGTGGTTTTTAAATTATTCGAATGACTGCTTAATATGATGCCACTTTATATGTGGTTGTTTAGAGAGTTTGCTCTAAGGCGTGAGCACTTGGTGTGCTGTCTTTTATTTAGTACTTTCTAGTTACCTTCACACTTTCAAGTGAGCAATGCACCAAAATCTGAAATGTCTCTGCTTCTCTTTTCTCCTTCTCTCTCTTTTCCTGGAAACATCAGTGATATACAGTAAGTCCTCCATTGTGGAAATGTCAATGCTTGTTAAGGAATGACAGCTATTTCTATTTCTTCTGAATGTGCAGCAAAGCAAAACAAAATTTTCTTTTCCTGCCTAGTGAAATTCAATTTAAGATACGACTCAGCTCTGCTAACCCTAATTATTTTTGATTATATTTTAAATGACTATGACATGAAATGAATGAAGGTGTTGTAAATTTTTCCTGTATAAGTGTGCCCAGCTTTTTTTTTTTATCGAGCAGTAGTAGAGCAGCCATTGAAGTGTTGTCACTCGAGGTGTTTCTCTTGCTTTCATAACTCTACATTTGACTTCATTTGGGTATGTTTTTAAGTAAGGCCATATCTTTGATTTAGTTCACTTGACTGGAACCAATTACCACCCTGTGCCATATTGTGCTAACATTTAGCATGTAGCATGTACGGGCAATCTGTAGTTACATATTCTGACAATGTGTCAGGCTATTCAGTAAGGTGTGAAGAGCTTCTTTTCTCGCCGAAGTGTTCAGTGAATGAATGTGATCAAACGAATGTGATCAAATGAATGATCACCTTTCTTTCCCACAGCCTGTCCAGATGGAAAGTGGGGTAAAGCTTGCCATAGGGACTGCCCATGCAAAAATGGCGCCAGGTGTGACCCAGTGAGTGGAGCCTGCTCTTGCAAGCCAGGTCAGTCTTCTTAGCTTGTTTTATTGCGACTATACGACGCTCGAATGCTCTAGGCGCATTCACACGTGCAGTCCCGCTGACGATGCATGCACGGCTTGTGTGCGTAGCATTAGAAGGTCTTTAAAATCGCGGAGTGAATTTGGCTGCAAAAATGACAAAGCAAAGTTGATGCATGGTCAATGCTACATATTCTGGCTTCTGCTGCTGGCATAAACACTGTGCGCAAGCTACTGTAAGCACACCAGTGTTCTCAATAAGCTGCATTGTGTATACTTTGGTCTGAGCAGTAAACGTCAAGCTAACATCTAATATTTCAATGTGCACTGACTAATGCTGACAGTTTCTCGTTGGTCTCATCTTGTGCATCATAAAGGTGTGACATCTTCAACACCACTGACAGCACTCATCATGCCAATGTTGCGAGATGGCTGGTTTCTGCCAAGTTGCTGTTACTTCTACCCAGTAGGAGTTGCTTTGTTGGCTCAGTTGTGCCAAAATGGGCCCCTCGCATGTAATTAGAGCACTATCTGAGGAGTTTAAATGCAATGGTAAACTGTGGTGTTGCTGTAATTGCTTTGCCCTTTTGTGCTTTGCCCTTTTGTGCTTTTCCCTTTTGAGGAAACTGCCAATTTTTACTCAATGTAGATTGTAGTACCATCAACTTTGAGTTGCTTCCTCTTTAAAAGGGCACTGCAACACTTTTCGAGCACAGTAAGAAGACATCTGTAATGTGTAGACAATGTTTTCATGAACACGCAAGCCAAATATTATTCCACTGCACGCTGAAGGGAGCGTGCAATCTCTCATAAAACAAAAAGTTCAGTCCCATGGAAGGGCTGCACCGCGTCAAATTTGTAAAAAAAAAAAGTGCGGCCCTTACATGAGTTTATACAGGATATTTATTGAAAGGCATCATACTTACTCCGGTGTGTTCTCAGTTTCCAAAAGAAAGGTGTTGCAAGACCCCCATAAAGGGACATTACAGAGGAATATTAAGCTACTCGGTGTTAGTGACCAGAGTCCTGGTATGTCAGAGAGGACACAAAAATTAAACACAAGATCGGAGTTGCCACTCTAACTTCTCCTGATCTCTTGAGATTTGGACAGCATTCACTCCAGAGTAGCTAACAGGTTAATAATAAACAAGGTACTCTGTATAGGGAGTGAAGAATAAGCATAGTGATTCATTGAAGCTGTTTTCTAAACAAGAACAACTTAAGCATGCAAAAATACTCTGAAATTCCTGGTTTCATACTGTTGTTGCGAAAATCCAGCCGCAAAAATAATAAAACAACTTTTGCCTACGTTTTCTCCACTCACGTCTTGCTGATTTGCTAGGCAGCCACATAATCAGTATCGGTATATATGAGTGGCTATTTCGTCTACAAAAGTTTCTGCACATACTTGGGAAGCCTTGTTTATGTATAAGCCAAAAAGTGGGCCAGATGTACTATTTACAGAATCTCCTGCAACATATAAAAAATTGAGACCTCCAAAGAACATTCCTTTTTCTGATGCTATTTTAGAAATAGTATGTTGACACTGGGGTGCTGCAAATTCGTGGCACCTGCATAGCTTGGTTGTGCAGCAAGTGTGGTATCACATGATCGCCTTGGTTGGGCTGTTCTCCTTCCAGGATGGCAAGGTATCGATTGCAACGAGCCGTGCGACAGCGGAAAGTACGGCTACGAGTGTGGACAGTTGTGCCGCTGCGAGAACGGTGCCCTTTGTGACCACATATCAGGGGCCTGTACCTGTGCTCCTGGGTACACAGGACCTTTGTGAGTGTTTACTCTGTCCTCTGGTTTTAAAAACTTGTTTGACTGAGACACCAGGTAGTAATGGGTAAAAAATTTTTTTTTTCTGTGATGAAGAACTGTGTTCTTGGATGTTGCAAATGGGCTGTAAATTTTATCCTGTGCTGTATTCCACAATAGCTCTTATAGCTTCTGTAATTTTGAACCAAATTCAGGCAGTGTTATTATTTTCCTTTACAATCTTGTGGTGCATCACATAACAAATGTGCAGAATTATGTGTGTTTTTGTCTTGCCATAGAAAGCTGCTTTTGTGTTGCACATCTAGTTGTGAGAGTGGTAAACATTTGTTCTCGTGTTTGGCATCGATGTAATTTGTTTTCAATTGGTGAAAAGCACAGGTCACATTTTCTGTGACTGTAGATGTTGTGTTTTATTTATCCTCAGTAATATATGTTTATGCGACCACAAGATTGATGTCCTGGCATGCTTACTTTTAATTTGCACCCTTTCAGAAATATCTGTTAATTGTGTCTTGTTCTGTAGGGCTGCAATGAAATGTTCTGGTTACACCACACTGATGCATTCATTTTCTGTTTTCCATCAGGTGCCATGAGCTGTGTCCAGCTGGTACTCATGGAGACCAGTGTTCCAACAAGTGCAACTGCCAGAATGGAGGCACTTGTGACCCTGTCACTGGACGCTGCTTCTGTCCTGAGGGATGGACGGTAAGTCATGTTTACGGTGCACAAGGCTGTCCGATATCTGCACTGACATTTAATGCGTTGTAACCTTCCATGGCATATTACACTTGGTACTTGTGCATAGAACAAGAGCTTCTGTAAATGTGTTCCGACATTTCGGTGCGATTGCAGTAGATGACACTAAGCAGACATTCTTGTGTTTCATCATGAAACTGCAGCGTACAGTTGTGTGATATTTGCCGAGCATCAATTTTGCACACGACGAGGGAACACAAATGCATGCATGGACACAGTGCTAGAATACATAGGAGCGACAGTAATTGTGTGGTGTGTGATATGTAGACACAAACATTTGCACACAGTTTGGGGATGAGGGAGTTATCGTGATTGGCTAGCACGTGTATACAGGCTGCCATAGAAGTGCACTTGCCAGTGCATTCTTTGCCTGTCACCAATCATAGCTAATGTGCTACAATAATAATGCAATTTAAAGGACACTGTATTAGTCAGGTAACCATGGTATGAAGGTAACATAACCACCATACAGAGGCAACTATTGGCTCTATATGGTGGTTATTTGTTTCTGTAGCTGAGCAACTACTGAAAGTGACAGCTTCAAGCTTCTACCGTGCTTTGTTATCACCATAAGAAAGCTAATACTCTTATGTATGGCCCTTGGAAGTGTATATTGAATGTGGGGCAAAAACCAGGAAATGGAAGGGAGGGATGGCTCAGTTCGCTTACAGAAACTTTTTTTTGTTGTTGTTAAGCCACCACGATAGAACCACAATGGAAACTGGGGACACTGAATATATTGCTTGCCCCCACTGGATAGCCCCTGCATATACTGACATGCTTACTTGTTTATATTTTTCTGGCGACTGCACTTCATTGGCTAACACATGTTAGCGGTTATCACTCAGTGCAAGGCATGCCTACATGTATCAGAACATTCTCAATTGTTGTTGCCGATTCTATCTGTTGTCTACATTGCCCCTAAACCTCGTGTAAACAGATTGAATGTGCAACACTAATAGTGTTGTACATTCTGGAAGGCACGCGAGCACCAGTAATTATGCTAAAATCTTCAGTGAGTCATGTTTAAATAACCACCGTGCTTGATCCGCAGATCAGATTTCAATGACCGTGCTTGCTGCTTCGTTGTGCTCTGAATGTTACTTGTTTTCGTGGACAGCAAGTTCTCCCTATAAAAATTTAGTTTTGTGACTTGCGGTTATGTCACAGTGGTTCTTCACTGTCATTACAATGTGACAGCATGTCCGACATTTAATGGTAAGTCGCTGCGATGTGATCAGTCTGTTGCTTTTTTTTCATAGGGTGCTGTGTGTGCAAATCCGTGTCCCGCTGGCTTCTACGGCACCAACTGCAGCCAACGCTGCCACTGCTACAACGGTGCCCTGTGTGAGCACCTGACGGGCAAATGCATCTGTGGCCCTGGATACGGGGGCGAGCGATGCCAGGATGAATGCCCCGTCGGAGCATACGGTCTCAACTGCAGCAAGGTACAACCACTCGCTAATGCATCACAGCTCTGGGGGTTGGCATTAACGCAACTCAGCTGTATATGCGGGTTTAAACAACGTAATAGAAAGAAGAAAGAGTTGACAATTCCTGCCCTGTAGTGAGAAGGCTCTAAGGTAAGTACAAGTGGCACAATTAATGATAGAGAGGCAAATGGACACATGCAATAATTAATAGACAAAGAACAGCCTAGATTATAAAAAAGGCATAAGTGAAAGGAAACTTCCTGAATAATATAGTTGGCTATTGTGGTAATAGAATGGTATGCTGGATGCTGAAGGAGCTAAATGCAGTTTGGGTTGCCAACCAACTCTGAATTTTGAGTAAATGTCCTTTGTCCTGACTTCACCCAGTCGCCACGGTCAAATGTCCCAACAATTGCTTTTTTTTTCTACTGGATTACAATAAATAGACCAGATTTCCGTTTGATAATGCCTGACAGTTCATTTGCATTCTTCCTTGTGTTCTTTTGCTTAAGAAAAAAATGCAGCTGAAGAAAAGCACTCTACTAGTTGTGCAAGTTAGGATACAACTTGGCTTCCTGTATTTGAATATCCGTCTTTAGGAAACGGGGGCGACTTATAGCTGTGTTAATACAGTAACTGATTTGTAAATGTGCAGCTTTATTTGCCTTGTGGCTAATTTGTAAACATTTGTGCACCAGAAGTCACTGTGTGCAGCACATATAACTTCTGTTGTAATGAATATCCTCACAGTCTGTGATGTGGGAAGAGGACACTGATGGTGTCCTTAGAGACGATGAAGAAGAGTTTAGGTTTTTTCGCTGCTCTATGCATGTTGGCTCCGCCATTAGAAGCCATCTGTAAATAGACATACGCTTTTTCCCTTCTTTCCCGTAACAATATGGCTAGAGAAAGCAGTAAGTACTGTTGTTGCATTGAATATAAAAACTGGAGGCTCATTATTAGCCTGGTAGAGTATGAACAGTTAAATATGCCTTACAGTTCATGCTCTGGAGGACCTGTTTGTTGCTATTGTGCACTACTGCTCAACTTGCATTTACATAGCACAGATAGTCTTCTTTATGGAAATTGGTGTACGTACTAACAACCCGCGACAGAAGCTTAGTGGTAATGACGTTGTACTATTGAGCACGAAGTAGGTTGCATATTCGCTCCTGGTCGCGGTGGCTGTGTTTCGATGGAAGCAGTATGCAAAAATGCTCGTGTACCCAGATTTAGGTTCACCTCAACCGCTTACAGCCTGAATTTTTTCGCCTCATGAAAATTATTTGATTTGCAGTTCGAAATACTTGTACTTGTGAGAGTAAATCTGGGTGTAAGAACATCCAGGTTTACTCTCGCAACATTTGTGGCTCCAGGTGAGATTCTACTTGCAGACTCATTTAAAGAAAACTAAAGCAGGCATTTAGCACATAACAATGCCTTTATAGTTATTTGCATGCTTTTGCACTGAACAAACTCAGATATGACAGGTGAACAATCTTGCATCTTGTGGCAGTCTATAGCATACTCTCTATTGCACAGATAATGACTTCACTTTATGCATCTGAATGGATGCAGCCGCACAAGTTTTTTGTAGTGTTCACCCTCATAGGAAGCACTGTGCACAAGATATTGTTTTCTGAGTCAGAGATAGGTACACACTGACGCCTTTTTGCTGGGGACGTATTCTTGGACGATTTCTTTCGGTGATATCACTTTCAGTGCATGCTTATTAGCTGGTTGAGCACTGCATCATATGAAGGCGATAGTACTATCGCCGAAAGTGATCTTCTGAGAATACGTCCCCTGGATAACCCCTACATAACATCAAAAGCAAAATTTTATTTGAATAAGCAGTCGGTTTGAATATATGAACGTGGATTCCGTTCACCTACTACAGTATGCCTTATAATCAGATTGTTGTTTTGCATGTAAAATTCTAGAATTACATCTTTTTTTTTTGTACAACTAATGAACTAATGTGAAAAATTAATTCTTGACCAATTATTTTCGAAGTTGCAAAGGCCAGCTGTTGAACTAATACTAGAGTTAATGGCTCCGAGCCATTTCCAACTGAGCCTTACTGCAAATGTTTTGTGCAGTGGCATAGAGCACAAAACCGTAAACTGTGATGTAGCAAGAAAATGTTTCATGCTTGTAAGAAGCGCTTTATAATTGCTTGGCGATGTTAGTTTATGATTACTCTGAGTATAATTCAGTCATGATCTCTCCACAGAAAACTTCAGCACTTTCTAGTTAGGTTCAGAATAGCCATTTATTATTTCTGCTGCTTGATATATAGGTGTCCCATGTGTACAGCTGAGTTACTTTGTTGCTATTGTTGCTTTTCCAGAAATGCGACTGTGATAATGGTGCCAGCTGCAATGTTACCAATGGCCACTGCATCTGTCTTCCTGGTTTCACAGGACCACGATGCGAAAGTCGAGGTAAGGAACAAAATGTATGGATTCACTCATAAGTATACATTAAGGGATTCTGGCAGGTTCAGTCTATAGTAACAGCTTTCAGTTTGTAACAGTTAGTTACAGGCTTAAGATACGATAAGTGCAAAAATCATTTCACTCAAAAGTATGCTGTCAAGTAATGCTCAGTCGTTCTGGCCCCTTGGTTTTCAGAAAGCCTCAAGACTCACTTAAGTATGCCGGAGCCCCCTTATGGTTCTAGTGTTTATGTATCCTATCCATACTCCCTTATTTAATGCACTGTACTAGACATTTTTTATGTATTAGTACTTACTTTTTCTTTCTTTTTTAACAGCTTGCACGGATGAATTATATGGACCAAAATGTGAACATGTCTGCCAGTGTGACAAGGAGAATTCAATCATGTAAGTGTGCTACATATTGCAATATTTTTACAAGAAAGTACAGTGTTATCACGTTGTGTGACTTACCAAAGCAGTTTCAATTTTTTAAAAGAACGAATATCTTGGACCTGATATTATGAACTGTTACCGCTTGTTTCAGCAAATATTATACTTCAATACTGAAAACAACGTTTGTAGAGATGAAAGGGCAATATTATTGGTGATATATTGTACGAGATAGACATTGGAAATTGTGTAGATTCACAATTTCTGAATCATCTGTAATTTTGAAAAAGCTGAATGGTTACGAGTTTACTGTGTACCTGGCCAGAAGGGGAAGAAGGCAATAAAACTAAGAATCATCATTGAACATAAACGGACACTAAAGGCAAATATTAAGACAAGCTAAAATGCTAGATTAGTGCTCAAGAATGTCTAAGGGGTTAATATTATCATGAACAGAGCTTTAACAACTAAGAAATAGAAGTAAATTCAGGATACGATTTGAGACTTCCTCAGGACATTCAAGTACTAGCCCGATGAAATATGCACTCCTCATTGTAATTCTGTCACTAGTACTCAACAACTTGTAATGAAAAGGTCAGTGTATTATAATATAAAAGAAAGTGCTGCTTGTGCAGTTCTATTCGATATTTAGAAAAAGAACTCGATGTTACCCTTGACAGCGACGTCGGCAATCAGTAGGTTTTGTTTCTGCTCGACTCTGCGCCGTCTGCGCTTTCACACGTTTCAGTAGTTTCGTTATCGCACCTTGCTGCGCTGGTTTTGCTGGGTCATGAAACTTGCACAAACTGCAAGTAGCAGAGAATACCACATCCATGTGTTGTCGTGCTATGCCTGAATGGTCCAAGTGAGCACAATGCATTGGCAGGCTAGTTGCTGCGAATCCATAATTACTTTGTTTAGTGCAAAACAATGAACACAAGAAAGACGACAGGTCCTGTCATCTTTCTTGTGTTCGTTTTGCGCTAAACAAATTAATTATGGGTCCAAGTGACTTGACCAAGAGCAGCTGCAGCGGCGAATCCATCATTGTGTCTCAGCTCAGTTTCTCCTGGCCATCTGTCGGGTGCTGTTTTATGTCACCGATGGCAATAAAGGGTGATGATAGCATACACAACGTCACCACTCCCCGCTCATGGGCAGACGATTTGATTTGCACAAAAGTGTTTGTAACCCTCATGTGCAATTTTCTCTTAAAGTAAGTCTTCTCTTGGCACAAAGAAAAACACTGCGAGGTTTCTGGAATGGTATTTGGAGAGCCTGCATTGACTGAATATTTGCCTTAAATGTCCCTTTAAGGCTTCTAGACACTGGTTTATCATATTTACTAGATTCTAGGCTGGCCTTCAAAATTCAGAAGGTAGGAAAATGTTTTAAAAATTTGTACATTTGCAACTGAATAAAATAAAAAAACACATTCAACTGTGAAAAGAACATACATTTTATTATGGTTTTCGACACTCATTGCAACCACATGCAGCATTCACTCGTCGTCGTCTTCATAAACATCATTGGCCTTTTTTCTCATTGTTTCCGACCACACATATTTTTCATCGAAATAGAGCTCATGCTGAGCTTAGAGGTCTGATGTTTTTTTCAGCTAGCAGAGTGACCTTTGTAAGCCATGGTGTAGTGGCATCATGATCATGAGCATTTCACAAGGTCAAAAAGCCTGATGCATGCAAACACAATGGCTCAGAATGACAAGATAATATGTTCAAACAAAATGACCACCCCATAGGCTGCAATCATGGCTTTCTGTATCGGGCAGTGCATTACCAGATCTCGGCAATATAGTGCCTAGAGTATTGTGGCCATGGGGCAATGTTAAGTGTCTGTTGGTCACATTCAAACTGGACCCTAGAATCTAAGCCAAACCTCAACTTTCGTACATTTTATTTAAAAACAGTATCACCTTACATTTGAGTAAAATACGGCGCCCTCTGAACTCCTTCACATTGCCTCAGTACCAAAACAAATGAGCAAATTTCATCATGGACAAACATTTTTTTCACTTCTCATGCACAACCACGTCTTAAGTTTTTGTATCAACTCTATAACGATAAGCTGAACCTGAATTCCAGTTTGTATTTGAAGCCTCCTGGAAGGTTTTCACCACGAACTAACCACAATTGCGCTATAATGCCTTATGTGCCAAGAGTTGATGTCTTTAAGCACTCGTTCATTGTCAAGACAATTGTTGAGTGCAATAACTTGAATTCTTGTGCGTTTCCGAGCAATAACATGGTTGACTCTTTTATAGAAAACTTGACTGCGTTCTTTGCGTGAACTTTGTGCTCTGTATTCCCACCCTGTAACAGCCCGGCAGGGCTCACAGTATTGGAAATAAATAAAATAAATAAACCACTTGCCTGTGCTTTTTGGTGTGTCTATTGCATACAGGTGCCACCCGTGGACTGGTCACTGCAGGTGCAAGCCAGGCTGGAATGGCGAAACCTGCTCCCGGCCATGCATGCCGCTCTTCTATGGGCCAGAGTGCTCCCTCACATGCAGCTGCGAAAATGATGGCACCTGCGACCCTGTCGATGGCACATGCGTCTGTGAACCAGGCTTCATTGGCCCCAAGTGAGAGCCATTTGTCACTTCTCTACGGATGGCGAAATGCACTGAAGTCACAATAGTAGCAGAGTCATGTCACATCTAGTAGGATGAGATAGTCGCTTGTCTTTACAGTGAGACACCCATGTTGGCACAATGGTGGCCAGGGCAGTTCGCTGCTGAGCATGACTGTGCAGGTTAGATTCTCAGTCGGCACAGTCGCATTTCACAGAAATTGAATGCAAAAATGCTTGTGTGCTGTGCTTTGGGAGCATGTGAAAGGTACCCTAAAAAAAAAAAGTTGAGTTGTACTGGTACCTAAATAACTTCTCTACAAAAAAAGAATATCGCTCTTCTCATTAGAGGCTGCTTGATAAGCCAGAAAAGATGTAAAAATGAAAGGCGGGTAGCAGTATTACATCAGAGTTCCGACACCAGCTCGCTGTGACATAACGGATTTTGATGGGGTCTACTCAGGCCTACTTAAATTTTTATTGGTGAAAGGGGACTACATTGGGTACTAAAGGACACAGGGGCTGAGCTAAGCAAGTCTTGAAGATACGAGAAAATGCTTTGAAATTCGTGACTTCACACTGATGGATGGATGCTGGGGTTTCGGCGTGAAGAACAGAAAAGAGGGAGTTGGGCCTTCACTTTCTCCTCTTGTAATCAACCTCTCATGACGAAATTAACAAAAATTGTTTTGAAATAATACTTTGGCAGACAAACTGATTTAGTGATCCTCTTTAGTGGGCTTTCTACTATGCATAATCTATGACGCATCTAATAACCTTTGTGATGCTTTGTGATGTTAATTGCCATCAACAATTTTCGACAAACTCACTCCTCTTAAAAGGTAACCTATCAAAATCTGTATAACAACACTGTTTGCTTCCTTTAAACTTGTGACTCGACTCTGGGATGTTTTGATAAAGTGTTGCATTCCTCTTTACATTGCAGCTGTAGTGAGCGTTGTCCTCCAGGCAAGTTTGGAACCAACTGCTCCCAGAACTGCAGCTGTGAGAACAATGGAATCTGTTCACATGTCAACGGCCTTTGTCAGTGTCCACCAGGTATAGACCTCTGATATTATGTCTGCAGCCAGCAATGTTGAATGACTTTTACTGTTCCAGGTTTTAGCATCACACTAACCCAAACAGAATAAACTGTAGTTCTATTGCACTGGCTGCTGCTTGGCAAAACTTAGCCCATCTTGTCCTGACTGGGCCCTCAGCTCGTCCTCATCATAGGGACCTAAAACACATTGCAAAGTGTGATTAAAAATAATTTTTTGTATTTTGTCATTATGATATACCCATTTGCTACTCTTAATTTCAGTTTTGTACTTAAATATTTGCATGTACACACTGCATTCTTCATGCTCACCTCCTGCTTTTGTCTGCGTTTTGCTATCTTTAATCTAGCGCAAATGTGACGGCAGTGTACATTGAAAAGGTTGCAATTCTGCAAGAAGTTGTTCCTATTGGTCCACTGAAAATCAAATATCCCGGTGACACACACTGAGCTTCAGTCAAAACTGGTCACTGTGTTGTTCATATTGTAGTTTCAGGCATTTGCATAACTTCTGCTCTCTTGATATTGTTGTCAGCACACTTACATATATATAGCACTACTCTCTGTGCCTTTCACTGTTATTGTGCTTACATGCTGCCCTCCATGTCTTCCTTCAGGCTATGCCAAGTCGAGGTGCAATGAACTGTGTTCTGTGGGCACATATGGCCTCAACTGCCAGAGCAAATGCAAATGCAAAAACGGGGCAGCCTGCAATCCAGTCACCGGAGAGTGCACATGCTCACCAGGATACCTTGGGGAGTTCTGCGAGTCCAAATGCGATGTGAGCAGTTGACCTTTCTATCTAAATGCACACTGTTCCAAGATCGAAGTTCCTGTCACAGTTAGGTAGCTGTTGTGATGTTCTGGCAGTAAACTTGGTCAAGTTTGGTTTATGGGTATTCCTAGTGATAGCTACCACGTTTTGATAGGGGCATAACCTAGACATACGCATGCAATGGGAGTACAGCACATGTCAGGGCAACTAGGGCCACTCAAATTATAATTGCAAGTCTTCTACTGTGATAAAATCAATTGAGGTTAAGCAGTCTGATTGTTCTTGGAAAATTCACAAATGGTTATCACTGTTCAGTGCTGCAAAATTTGCTATGCGTAAGTAAATGTGTGTGTGTGTGTGTGTGCATGTGTGCGCGTGTGTGTGTGTGTGTGTGTTTGTGTGTCGTATTTACTCGCATCTAGGCCGGCCCTGATTCTAAGCCGTCCCCTGAATGTCCAAAGCTAGAAAAACTGAAGAAAACTTACCTCCAACGTAGGCCAAACAAAAATGTGAGGACAGTTTTCACAAAATGAAAACGGCATTTATTTAATATGAACATGCCGAGCTCACTCTACGTCATTATCGCTGCTAGCCTCGTCACTATAGCCCAGACCACACATACTCTTGCAGACATGCGCAAGCTCGCGTCCGCATGCCCATGCATGTGCAGACAGTGCGGCACGGTTCACACACGTCGAAACGCGCCGCGATCTCGGTGAACAGCAACTCTGTTATCACGTGCTTATCTTCTTTGTCAGTGTGATCTCCGCGTTGCAGCTCACGCAGCAGCGTCTTCTATTGCCCCCTCCAACGACAACCATTTTTTTCATCTATGCTGAAGTCCCGCCCGGGTTGAGCATTTGACGATGCCTCTGCGGCTAGCACAACTTTTCGTTTGAAAGTGGCACTATAGTGGTATTGCCTGTTTGGTGCCATTACGGTAACGCCACGCCACACGCGAATATGACACAGGTCAAAATGGCGACGCTGCTTATGTACTTCAGTTGGCTACTGGTGTGGCTAGTAGCAGCTGCGATACTGACTTTTCTAGATGGTGCTAGCTATGCACCATATTTATTATTTTCAGTTACGAACTGGTGCATACTTTAAAAACCTCAAATCTAAGCCAACCTTAGAGTTTGGTATATGATTATTCACAAAAAAACTATCGGCCTAGATTCGAATAGATACGGTATATCTGACATTTTGAAATTCTCCGGAACTCCAGGTAATGGACAGATTTCTGCTTTGGTGCAAATTTTCTGAAAATGTTGGTTGCATGATGCTCAGTAAGAGGTCAAAGAGTAGCCTAGGAAGTTAAAACTCATTCAGACTATTTCTTGAATGGAATTTATGGCACAGCAATAAGAACATGGACAACAACAATGGCACATGCATAAAGTAGACTTCTTCAACCCTGATGGGACCAACGAAATTGGTCGAGTTATCTGCTGGGTTGAATGAAACGAAGCAGAAAAAATGCCAAAACACATTGCTGATTCATCAAGAGCATTTGCCCCGATTCTAAAATACCCCTGAATCAAATGTGCATCCACTCTAGATGGATTCGAAGTAGGAAACTGACATATGAGTGACACTAAAAGAAATCAAATATGCCCCCTATTATTTTAGCAAGAAAAGCACACCATGCTTCTGATTCTTGCAATAACGAAAAGACAAAACCAGTAAGCTTCACCATCACAGAATGGAAATTGGTTTACCTAATGTCCATCATCATCATCGCTTTTGGGATACCTTATTGCAGTCTTTGTATGGTCCACAGTGCATTTGATAGTCCGCATTTATCAAGGGACTCCACAACAATAGCAAATGGGATTGTGGGCTATACCTAGACTAACTGTTGGGCTAGTTTGACCTGCTACACATATTCCTCTAATATGCCAAGAACATGTGACACAGCTGGTTGCCACCAGCCTGCAAATATTTGATTGTTTGAATGTGCTTTTGTAATCATCAGACTAAAGGTAGTGTGCTGTCATCGCCATGCTGTGCAATAACTTATGGCATTGACATCCATGATCTCCATCCGAACGTGGCAATGATGATGATGCTGGCTAAGCTGGCTCTGACGGTAGGCTGTTGTGAATGCCACGAATGTGATTTAGGTTTTGGTTTCATGTTGGATTGCACCGCCCAAGCAATTATAGGAGCAATTTTTTTGGAATAAAAGGCATGCGTTAGGATTTGGTAAATATTGCAATAATTTACAATGAGCTGCCGTTTTCCCTTTAAAATCTTTCTGAGGCCAGTCGAAAATAGGTATTGTCCATGAAAGATTACATGAGTTCAACACATTTTCTGTACCTTAAAGGCCACCCAGATGGATGGTGCCTCTATTGGAATCAACCACCGTGGCTATGTTGTTGTGCTGCTAAGCACGAGGTCGTAGGATCAAATCCCGTCCACGGCGGCCACACTTCAATGGGGGCAATGCAGAAACACTCGTGTACCATGCTTTGGGTGCATGTTAAAGAAACACAGGTGGTCAAAATTAATCCGCAGTCCCCCACTATGGCTTGCCTAATAATGAAGTCATTGTTTTGGCACGTAAAACCCCAGAATTAAGTTTTTTCTATTGGAGTCACCACTGCGAGCACCAATGGGGTGGGGTGTGTGCGTTGTTCATATAGAGAAATGCGACACTGCTTTTGTGGCTTTGCACATTGCAGACGCATGAGGCCACAGTCCCAGGATCTTCTCTTCTGCGAAGCTCCTATCATATAATTTTCTTAAAACTCTCTGAAAGCCAGGCTTCTGATCTTTGCATGCAGGATGGTCACACTGGAAATGTTTTAAAGCTTCTTCAGCACCACACGTGTTACACTTGGCACTGGGTGCCATGCCAATTAGGAAATAGCTATAAATATATAAATACAGGTTGGGAGGTATATGTATGTCCTTGATGGTGCGTATTCCACATGCTAACATTCTATAACCTTATAAGTTTATGATGAAATAAGTAATGTCTAATGTCTGATATTTTAAGTGGATCTGTAGTCTTGTGTTTCCATATTTGTTATTCTTTTGCTTTACATGACCTGGCCACCAGCATGGGAAGTATGGATTGAATTGCGAAAATAAATGCAAGTGCAACTGGGAGCATTCCTTGGGATGCGATTACATCACCGGCAAGTGCATCTGTGCACCTGGCATCAGAGGTGAGCCCACCTGGCCTTTGTCTTCGGCAGCTACATTCGCTCGGAATTTGTACCATCATCCACTTGTCATCCTCTCTGCCACGTTAAGATAAAGATGGAGGCGAAGACAGCTGTCTTGAGAGAAGTCATCCTACTAATTTGAATTCACACTAGTACCAGCAGCACTTGCAGCTCCTTCATTTTCTTTTTCAAGCTAATTTGCTCGGGAAGTCTGCACTCCAGCCTTCAGCTATGACTTTCTGAAATAGTAGAGAGCTTTAGCCAGTGCTAAACACTTCAGTATTGCTGTTTTAGCAGAATACCAGAATGGATATATGAATAGGAGGCGCTAGTGCAAATATCAGGTGGCACTGCATTAAAACTAGAATGTACTGGAATGTGCTTCCATTGTGTAACACTTCTTGGCAGAGAAAACTATCATGGCATTTTAGGAAGTTGATGCCGCTACAAAAACCTCTGTGGCAGATATAAGAGTACGCAGCCACGCTGTGCTTATAAGGATGTTTGTGTGATTTGGTTGTGCTATGTGGCACAAGGCACCATCTACCAGTGCCGCTGTTCAATTGCAGGTTGCTGCCTATCAAGTTACACTGCTTCAAGTTTATTTACTACAGTTAATACAGTGTCCCACATTATCTCTAATGGGCCTTAACTCGAAGCTGTTCCTCGAAGCTGTTCCTCGAAGCTGTTCCTCGACTCCATCTAGTGAAGCATGGGGCCTCTCCATAACTGCAGAATTAAATGCTGTGCTTCATTAACAGTCCTCGTTGATTACAACAGTGAGGAGTAGTTGCTTAGGAAACTATCACTCCACTGGTTCTGAGCAGGCATCCAAGAATGCCTGGTTATAAAATTTTCACCAGTAAAATTGCCGTGGAGCGTCGTCAAAGGGCTGCAACAGTTTTAGTCGAACGGTGGCCCTGCAGTCTACTTTCATGAGTTGAGGTGGAGCGTTGAGTGGGGCAACATCCTAGAATATGGGTGCGAATGTGCTTTGTGTCGGAAATTGCATATCCTGTGTCACCAGTTGAAGGTCAAAGCTTGTTTTTACTAAACCAGTATGAATTTTGATGGGGGTAAAATGCAAAAATGCTCGTGTACTTAGGCTTAAGTGCACAGTAAAGAACCCCGAGTGGACAAAATTAATCCGCCATCCTCCACTACACCATGCCTCAAAATTATATTGTGGTTTTGGCACGTGGAACCCCGACTTTAACTTTTCTTTAATGTTTCTTATTAATTTACTCAGTATCATGATCTCATGACATATGCTCGTGAAACAAAACACCTAGTGTTTTTGTGCGAGAAGTTCAGTTTGCAATCACTATTTGCTGATCTTAAATAAACTGTAATGTTATGGATTGTAACTGCAAAGAAAATAAAGGAAGGAAAACTGGAAATTTAACTGAATTTGTGCAAACTGTGACCTGCTTGCAGGAGTGTCCTGTGAAAGTCAGTGTCCCCGTGGCCAATGGGGTGCCTCGTGCGAGAACACCTGTGACTGCAAGAACAACTCCTCGTGCAATCCAGAGACTGGTGTTTGTGTCTGTGAACGGGGATGGATGGGCAAGGACTGCAGTGAACGTAAGCTGTCTTCTGCATTCTCTGCATGCTTACTGGCACATCTTGCCTTACTATCACAAGATGCTGGCTGCAGATATTCTTTTGTATGTGTGTACGCAAACATGCGGGCAACAGTTTGTTGTTGCCTTAGGGGCCAATATCTGGTAAACAAATTTCATTATTAATTTGGGTCATGCATAAACTAGCCAATTCATGTGACCTAGTGCAAAAAATAGTCATAGCATTCCATACCAGGTAATGTGTTCTTTCCTTATGGCAGGGTAACTTATGGTGCTGAGTGGCGGTTCAAGACAATTGAAGAGTAGCGTGATGTTCTTACATTGTGCGTCTCCATTGAAGCCTTTGCTCCCTTCATTTTTTTATCTCTCTCTATCTTGTAATTTTAGGGGCCTGGTGATTTCGCAGATGACATTTGCCTCTACCTGCCATAAGACTTTGAATCAACCTAACTTCTAATGTTCTCTGTACAGATGCTGCGCAGCTTAGTGAAAAAGCACATATGCATTTATGTTGCTTTTCCTTTGCCTTTTCCACGTTTTCCCTATTCAGAGGCCACACGTGACATTATATATGGGCTAAACACCATTGACACAATGGAAAAAAGTAACATTTACAAATAGGACATGTGCTGATGCAAGTTGCTGTCTCAGGTCAAAGTCCCATTTTTCAGGGCTCTTCGATGCAGTAAAAAACGGTGGACAAAACAAAAGCTAAATGAATAGTCTACAAATTAAGCACTTACCGAGGCTTAGTGTCCAATTGAACAGAATTATTTTTGCTTGTCATTTAAAAACACAGGTCAGATTTATAAACCTTCTTCAATGCAGCAGGGAGCAAGTTAAGCTACTGAGCTATATTCGTTTTGTGTAAATTTTAGCACAGATTTCCGTAGCATATACGGAATAGCTGTAATTATCTGCTGTGAATAGTAGCACAACACTGAGCCTGTAAGATGGAACAGGCCCTGTAAGGTGCACTGGCACTGTATATATATATGGGTTCAATTCTCAACTGGTGGAGGCTGTAGTTAATTTGGAATTCAGTCAAATAAGATGCATGTACCAAGCATTATGTGCATGCCAGAACAACCTCAATATGTTCTTTGAACACATGTGGGGTCACCTACTATGCTACTTCTGCATGCAGACTGGACATGTAGATGTCATTGTGTGATGCTTACCACTAACTGACCTTGTTTTGGACTGTGTTTGTGACTAATAGAGACACTCGAATGACTTCTTGTCTTGCCTTTTGGCTTGTTGCAGCATGCCCAGCTGGCTACTTTGGCCAGAACTGCTCGGAGGTGTGTGCAGCGTGCATGCACAGCAATGGCCGTCCCTGCAACCACATCACCGGTCAATGTCAGTGCAGCGCCGGTTATATGGGCTTGCAGTGCAGTGAGTGTGAGTCATCATTTCTGTTAACAATATCACTCCTGTCTCCACCTAATCTGCAGCAATGCTGCAACCCAGATAAAAGCTCTGCTCGTGCGAGTATAACTGTGCGGGCACCTCTTTTCCACGTGCCTGCTCCTGACCAGAGCCACTGCAATGTTGAGTCTGAGCCCTGGCTAACCTGTTTCCCACTTATTCTCTCAGTGTTTAAATTTATTTTGGGCAGTACTGACTTGCATAGTCTACATAGTTAAATTTGAATGTTCCTCGCCCTGCATTTCCCGACTAAAATTTATGTTTTCACTCGGAAGGCCACATACTTATGATGTTCTATGAAAACTACATTGTGCACAAGTCCTCAAAGTATGCAAGAGAAATTAATTAATGAGTGGCAGTGGTGGCTTCTAATTTACGCATGAGTTTCCCATGAAAATATTACATTTTTACGGTGTCTGCTTTGGTGTGACGTACTTATCAACAAGGAATAATTACGTTGTTTCAGGATAAGCGACTACTTGGCATCACGTAACACTGACATCATCGGCACTGCAGCTGAAGCATAAAATTTAAAAGAAGTCTGGCTTTCATTTTCTCCAGTAATGATAAAAATTGTGGCCCGAAAGTAACACAAATAGAGATCTGGAATAAAAAAGGATACTTCACCAGTCTGAACTGCTCCGGCATTTCTATTTAAAGTATGATTAACACTAGTTTTTATATCCATTCATCTTCTGCTTCCAGCCTGCCCTGTGGACAAGTGGGGCGACAACTGTTCTCAGAAGTGCAAATGCCAGAATGGAGGCGAATGCAACTCTGTGACGGGTGCCTGCCTCTGCATGCCGGGCTGGCAAGGCGAGAACTGCACCATACGTGAGTACCTCTATTTTTTCCACCTTTATCTAATTGTGCCTTTATCTAAGTGCTCCTGATAACATACCTGCCAATGGTCCCGAACTTTACACAACATTTATGAATTCGGGCTTATTCTATAATTTTACGAATGTTTCGTCAAGCATTACGAAAAAATAGTTCTGGCCACAAGAAAGTTTCCCTTGTCAGTCACTGAACATACACTGGGAATCTTCTGATGGTGAGGGAACACCAGAGCGGTACATGCTTCAAACAAGATTATTCAGGCAAGTTCCAGAAGCAAGGGAAATTTGCAACGGCAAAGTAGCCGAAAAAGTCACTGTGATCTAAAAACATGTGTTGCTTGTCAGTCTCTGCTGTTCAATGCTATTAGATCAATGCTATTAAAGTGTGCAAGTATCTTATGAGAGCTGTGCTCAAGACAGACTTTTAAAGAATGCATACTATCTGCCCCCCATCTCTTCTGGTATCAGAACTTTGAGAGCTTTACAAAGTTCAATGTTCACAGGATGGCACGTAGGCCGATGTCAAAAGACTGAAGAGACAAATATTGGCATTTTGGAAAATGCAGCACAATGTGAACAGAAACAAGAGGGCATGAGACAGACACCAGCTCTCAACTGGGCTATGCCTCACAAATGGCATCTGTAAAATTACATTTTCCATCTGTACAAAAAGAAATATTAAAGAGAAGCATGGATGATGGAAAGATGATGCTTTCATTTATAATATCATCAGCCTAATTTATATTCTCAGCAGTACCTCGGCCTCTTACAGCAGCCCCTGATTAGTACTTCTCTCTTGCGAGTCAGCTGCATGATTCCATCCTATACTATCTGCAAGTTTCCCACTTTCAATGCATGACATACCTAATCCTCAACCATCCTGAATGGCATTTCCCCCTCCCTTGTCACCCACTTGCCACATAACACAGCAAAAAACACAGATAACTCTCTGAACCAGTGGCGTAGCTAGGTCGTTTGGATCCCAGGGCGCATAGGTCTTCTGTCACCTCCCTCCCCCTCCTCCGGTGTAGTCAGGAAGGTGACGATATAGAAAACTTTTTCAGGGAGGGGGGCATGATGTTCAAGCACAAGCATAGCTGCCTTGGATACCGCACATGCCCCCCCCCCTTCTCTTTCGTTTCCAGATATCCCGAATGTAGCAGCTATATACATTGTTTTATTCTCTGCATCAAATAACACAGGGTGCTGTACTGATAATTTCCGATAAGGCGATTTGCACACCTGCTGTCAGACTATAATGCTTGGCAGCCAATACAGATGCAGCATTGTGGAAAATATGGCTCACAAGTAAAAAAAAATATTAAAGTTTTAATCAGCGGTTTTAGAGGCAATATTGCATTTGCAAAATCGAAGCCCGACAGTTATTCTGTGAAGCGACAGAATTCTGTGAAGTTGTTGCCCAACAACAACTTCACAGAATTCGTCGTAGGTACTATCGTCTGCAGTATTTTGGCTGTGGGCCCAAACGAAAAATATATAGTGTGTTAGTGAGGATGAACTCCCCATCCCATCAGAAAACACCACATGCTTCCCTGCTGTGCGGGCGACAATGCTATGACATTACGAGTACTCTTCATTCTGATTCATAAAGCCTTTCTTTATTTTTTGCTATTGGCAAACGTCATTATCCAAGCTGCGGTACCGCCACAGGGTTGGGAACGGAATAGAGCACGCTTCACGTCGATTCCTAGCTGGCGTCACCATGCAAAGAAAGAGAAGGCTGCGATGAAGCCCATGCCAGTGAAAGCTTGCGTTCATCTTTTTCTTTCCTCCATGCTTGCACTACTGTCGGTCTGCACTCGCAACACTCTTAACATGGCTGCACCCTTTGGGGTCTATATTTGTCCCACAACAATAATTGTTATCTCCATAGCTAGCATCTCCTTTCTTAAAGGGCCCCTGAAACGGTTCGGACAAATTTTGTAGGCGCGTAGGGTACAGCTTAAGTAGAACATTTGCACCACAATTTAAGTGAAGCGTTACGTATTAATGGAGCTGCAAGCGATTAGAAGTTACCCTCCTCCCTAGCTATGCTTTTCCTCCTCAACTCGCTCGCCGAGCGAGCGGCGCTAAGCTCCGCCTTCACTGGTTCAGCGTCACGATGCGACGTCACATCGCTCACTTCCGGTTGTTTAGGAGCACGCCCCCTCCCGCGCGAGACCTCTCCGCTAGCCCCTTGGCCGTCGACCGAGAGCTATCGAAGCAGCGTGCGTTGCGAGCATTCTGTCGTAGCGCCGAACGTGTCCGGTACTCCGCTAAAAACAGGCAAGCTGGTCATTTCGGCAAATGACTGGAGGCATAAACTCAAGCTGATGAAGGAACTTTAGCGTAGACGTACGTGAGCAGCCTGATCGGTCTGCACGGTCCAGACACTTGCTGGCGCAGCGCTTAACCAGTCAAACAAAGCGCTAATATTGCTCTAACCAAGTGTACAGCATTTTAAACATTTGTAAATCAACGTGTTGATGATTACACTCCTGCGAAAAATACACACCAGCAGCAAAGAATACACTTCGTTGCTGCTACTGTGTATGGTTGAGCTCTGTGCCACCAGGTGGCTGCACCGTGCAGACCGTTCACATTTGCCCTTCTGCTCATCTCGTGGCTCATCCCGGCACAGTCAAGCGGCCAGACCCTGTCCCCTTGCGCTTGCGTTTGCCCTAATACTGGACTCGCGGTTTGCAGGTCGCTAGGTTTGCAGTCCACAAGGCAACAAAGTCGAATCATAGTGCTCGCGAAAAGACTGAGATCGACTCTGACCGCGGAGCTCTCGTCAAAATGGAGTACGTTGTAACACAAGCAGACGACACTTGCTGTGTGCCGGAAGTGCTGAAGTGTACTAAAAAACTATTCTTCTGTATTCTCTTTAAGTTATTTTCTTTTTACAAAAACAAAGTAACTAACATTCCAACTATTACGAGCATCATTTGTTCACCATAAAGTTGGAAACATTATCGACCACGCGCCCTGGTCAGCCAATCAAATAGCTCGCCCATGTGACGTAATATGGGTTATTTGCATCATATGGGTAGGGGCGGCTTAAAATTCCGCCGAGCAGTGCGCTGCGATCGGCAGCGATGGGTATTTTTAAAACCTTATAATAAATTACACGCTTTACGCAGAGCACTTAGATGCATAAATTAATGATCAGAAGAACTTACTCTAACGACTCAGTACGTTTGTAGAAAATCGCCAAAATCGTTTCAGGGTCCCTTTAAAAACTCGGTGCTCGCTACTTTCCTGTCAGGAATGCTGCGTCATGCTGATAACGTGCAAGCTGTTCGTCACTTGGAAGTACCGGGCTCGCAGCATTAAAGAAAGGAAATGTGGGCAAGACAGACGGTGATTATTGTTAAAGGACAAGATAAGCCACAAAGGGTGCAAATTTTTTTAAAGAGTGAATGGAGAGGATAGAGGGATCGACGTCACTGGTGCACTATTTCATATTTATTTTGGTACTGCCATACTGGGCCATCCGCAGTGCCAAAGTACAGCAGGCTCTAGCACGCAACAGGATTTTGTGTAGAGAAAAAATTTTTGTTGAGTTAATATGACTTGGGCCCTCAATTTCCGAATTGCAATGTTTCCTCTATAATTGCTATTTAACCAGTTATTTAAGATATCTTATTTTAAGATAGCGCGGACTGAACAGAAGAGGGACCCAAGAACCACATCGCCGGACTATATGTTTGGCGACGCCCGCTCGGAGCATGAGTGCACCGCACACGAAACATTTCGCTAAGGCGAGTGGTTTAGTGACCACTTAGCGAATTAAATTTTTTAGCCCACGTGTTCGGGTAATTACTACGTAGGATGTTGATAAGGCTGCAGCCGGCAATTCTGCAGTACTACACAGCTGGTACATCGGATACATGAGCTCAGGCTGCTGGTTACCGGAGCATTCATTACCATTTATACCCAGTCAAGCTGGCGGTAAGAGGGGGGCCTTCAGACATATATTTCACCTCCAGTTTTACTTAGAATTGAATATTTTTTGCAGTACTTCATATTTTAGCACAGAAGACTCATCAGTTATCCTATGGTTTTTGACATCCTTTTCCCTACATGATCTGCAATTTTGAACAAAATGTTCCATTGCATTTGGAGAGGATTCATTTTCCATGCTGCTGTGAATTTGCATTTTATTTGCCAGCATGGAAAAGCATTCGCATGTTCCACAGTATATTTTTAGTTATTATTGGCTAATGGTGCTTACTGCTGTTGCATGGATTGGACAATTAGGAAACTTTACCATTTAGTTTATTACCCTTTAGTACCATTACTATAGGGGGCAGTCACTTTTGTTGAGTGTCATCACCCATGTGCTTAATACTATGAGTAAGTGTGGCAGTTTGCTTTTGTTTGCTCGCTCACAGTTTTTCATTGCTCAGTCTTATTACCCTCTTTTCTTCTCCGTTGCTCTTTATCACTCCTTTTTTGGGCTTGTTGCCATGTGCCACCATGTGACTTGATGTGGAATGCACAATAATTTGATGTCTGTTAACTTGACCATGTTTGTCGTTACTTTGACCATGTTCAGGAACCCTGAAATGTGTCCATGGTTTTTAACACATCCTTTTACTTAAACTTCATATGTACAAATTGATTTGATGTTCCCTAGAGGCCATGTTAAGGTAATGTTGCTGCTGTTAACCCTTTCACCCCCCAAGCTTGTACTGTATTCATTCTGCCAGTTAGTATCATCAATGCCAAGGACAAATCCTGCCTGTTCATGGTGCGCATTGCTTTGCTCTGTACTGCGTTAATGAGCCATGCGTGACTGCTCGTTGTATGCCAGCTACTGGCTTCGGGCACCTGTTCATATCATTCTTTAGTTTCCACTGACATACATTGTTGTCATGGGTGTCGATAATATTGTTGCAGAGCTTTTTGTACTTAGAGAAGAGCTCTGTGCTAATATCTTACTAGCATAGGTATTTCTATTGAATGCAAAGAATGAACGATGCAGTACATTTTTTATGAGAAGATTATGTGCAAAACATTGGCAAACTCAAAACTTTTATGGAAATTTTTTGCTCTTTCTCAGGAATAACTTGTAAATTGGATATTAAGCACTTGTCTACAGCCATATCAAGCCTTTGTTAGTTTGCGCCCTTTTCTTTTTTTTCTTTTTTTGGTAAGGTGATACATAAGTGAGGGGACACGTTCCTTGGAAGTCAGGTTATTTGCAATGTGGAGCTGTGGTCAGCTAACGGATGCTGCTAGTGTTTTGAACATGAGCTACCACCCAATTCAATCTTTTGGACTGTTGGGTTATAGGGCACTGCAATAGTCTGTCAGCTTCTCGTGAACACAGTTCTTGTTCATGTTATGCTTGGTTCTTTGATACTTAGTGCTATGCCCCTACTCTGTTCCATTACAGCCTGCACCAATGGAACCTATGGCTTCAACTGCACCCAGAAGTGCACCTGCCAAAATGGTGGCTTGTGCCGAGCCAGTGATGGCAAGTGCAGATGCAAGCCAGGCTGGATGGGCTCCCGTTGCACAGAGAGTGAGCTTGCATTTTACAAGTCGGACACTTCTAAGGGCTTACCTCAGCTATGAGGTCCAGTACTGCATACATGCCTACTTCAAGTACAACCAATCACAGCAGAAATGAGAACGCACATGAACAACTGTTCGCATTTTTCTCTACCATTAGCTCTTGTGTGGGTGACCAAATTAGAACCAAGTAGGCATTTTCAAGGAAATGCCTGTTCAGTACTTGATCTTGCTTTGGTATCGCAGTCGATAAAACCACATATACGCGTTGAAGAAGGGATTTCAGATCATAAGATGCTGGTTCTAACATTTTTTACTCTGCGTAAGAGCGCTGTGTGTAAGACCAAACCATCTCGAATAGCTTTCAAGGACTATAGCCGAGCTAATGATGAGAGTGTTATTGACTACTTAGAGGAAACGTTGGATGGTTTCTCAGCTGAATCCTGCGGAGGCGTTAATGGCCTTTGGATAAAACTAAAAGAGGCTATAATGCATTGCGAAAATAATTTCATACCAACAAAATTCAAAAGAACTGAGCGGAAAACACCGTGGATCACGCGGAGCATAATTCACCTAAAACGAAAACTAAAAAGACGTCGAAGAAAAAGGATAAATTCTGCGGAGATAATAGAGCTGGCATGCAAATTGAAATTAGAAATAAAAGCTGCAAAAGATGACTTCTTTTCAAATAAGTTAACAAATTTCATAAAGAACCAACCGCAAAAGTTTTGGCGCTACTTGTCGAAGCCAGAAGTCGTGAGCAGTAAAATAGAAGTGGCAGGTTTGGTCATAGAAGAAAAGCGCGATGTAGCAAATACATTTAACACCTATTTCCAATCCGTTTTCACGCGCTGGCCAATATCGAGTGCGCCCGTCACAGCCGCTGACACCCGGATGGGCGGAGTTGTGATAACAGAGTCGGGCATTTTAAATTTGCTTTTGGAAATAGACACCAAGAAGGCGCCGGGGCCCGATAATATATCAAATGAATTTTTGAAACGGTACGCGCAGCAGCTGTCTCCCTTTTTGCAAATTATCTTTTCTGAATCGCTGAGTACAGCCTCTCTTCCCAAGGATTGGCTATGTGCCAAAGTAATACCCATTCATAAAGAAGGCAATAAATTACACGTGGAAACATATAGACCAATATCACTAACCTGTTGCAGCTGTAAATTAATGGAACACATAGTAAGTAAAGCCGTTATGACATACTTAGAAGAAAATAACATATTATATCCTAAGCAACACGGTTTTAGAAGAGGATTGTCAACTATAACACAGTTATTAGAAATAACATATGACTTCGCATCAATAATTAACTCCAAATTCCAAGCTGATGCTATTTTTATTGACTTTTCGAAGGCTTATGATCGCGTCGTGCACTGCAAACTAATCGAGAAAATAAAGTCTATCGGAATTGAGCACAATGTAGTAGAATGGATAGCAGCCTATCTGTCAAACCGAACTCAGTATGTTACTATAAATAATTATGACTCGGACGAACTCGAAGTTTATTCAGGGGTACCACAGGGGTCCGTATTGGGGCCATTATTATTTCTCATATATGTTAACGACATCGCTGATTGTGCAGAAAATGGAGTAAAATTGCGGCTCTTCGCCGATGACTTGGTAATTTATACAAGCGTGCAAGGAATCGAGGACCAGCTTAGACTAAATACTACACTAAGCAATATAGCCCGCTGGTGTGACATGTGGGGAATGGAAATTAATCTTAAGAAAACACAGTATATGACCATAACTCATAGAAAGTCGATCTTTAGGTTCAATTATAAATTAAACGGCAACGATTTAATACAAACTGACACAGTAAAATATCTAGGCATAACCTTTACAAGCGCGTTAAAATGGAATACCCATATCGAAAATACATGCACGAAGGCCTTCCGAACACTCGGTTTCTTGCGAAGAAAATTAACTGCAGCACCATCCCACGTGAAACTAACAGCATATAGAACTTTATTAAGGCCAATTCTTGAGTATGGTAGCATAGTGTGGAACCCGCACCAGAAAGGACTCTCACAGAAATTAGAAAGCATTCAAAATAAAGCGTTGCGATTTATTTACCATAAGTATTCTCGACACGAAAGCGTAAGTGCTCTTAGAAGCCAGGCAGCACTGCCTACCCTTGTTTGTCGGCGTCGTGTAGCTGCCATGAAATTTCTTTTTATGCTATGTAATGACAAAATTAATATAGATAAGCGAGATTACGTGCAACCACCACACCGACACTCCAATAGAACCTGTCATAATAAACACATCAGGCAATATCCGACACAGTGCGACACGTTCAGCTATTCATATTTCCCATGGGCAATTGAAATCTGGAATTCGTTACCAAAGGAAATTGTAGACTCAGATTCTGTGGATGGCTTTGTCGCAAAATTGGAGTCATATTTTGGCTGTTCATGAAAGTAGTTGAGCGCATAGTTTAAAGGTAATGCGTTGGTTGATTGACTGGACACTAGTGCACGTGTGATTGCATTTCAAATGTAAATATTGCAATGTGCTGAGTAGTGGTGTTATATAGATCCACAATAACTACAAGAATATTATACGACAAATATTGCAATTGTTTTGAGTACCTTTTCCCTGATTCATGTGAAACAAAAAAGGGTGTCTTGCGTTGTATACCAGTGCTGTTGTATGGCATTTCTTTTGCTTTATATATTTTTTGTTTTTCTTTTTTCCTGTTTTTCCCCTGCTCGTGTGTATATTGTACAATCCACTTCCTGTTTGGGCCTGTGCAAAGGCCTACAGTATTGTTAAATAAATAAATAAATAAATAAATAAAATAAGTATAAATAGCAGTAAAGCTTGTTTCATAGAAGGTTGCAGCTAGAGCCATTGTAGCTCTTCTTCAACAGCTTAAATGTTATGATGTAATAAAACCAAAACATGTAATGTAAATCAAATCTTGAGCATTACTGTATCAAGCAAGTGAATGAGTTTGTTTTGTCATTTAAGGAACGCTGGTTGTTACTAGGTACTAAAAGCTTATTAATGAAGGGTGTTCAATATTTCATTCCAGTTTGTGCTGAAGGCTTTTACGGAGACCACTGCATGTCATCCTGCGACTGCAAAGAAAATTTTGTGTGCAGTCCCATATCTGGCTGCGTCTGCCGCTACGGCTTCACAGGGGAATACTGCAATATTCGTAAGTTGCCATTTGCTTAGAACCAGAGTGCATATTTGCTGCTTTTAATATGACATTTATGCAATCTGTTGTTGTAACGATAAAGAAACCATTTCACATTGCTATACATTGAAGGTTTAAAATGCGTGTTTGAGTTTGTGACTTCCTTTCCATATATTTTTTCCCCCCAGGTCTTGTGGACAGAAGCGTGATGTATTTTGAAGAGGAACCAAAGTCCAACTCGGGAATTGTCGTGGGAACCTGCGTGGCGGTTCTCCTTGTCATAGTCATTGTCATTTGCATTGTGTTCTACTACAAGAGGAGGGTTAGCCACCTCAAGAATGAACTGGCCTACGTAACGTAAGTTGACTTCTAATTTTCAGAGCTACATTAGATGCAGCAATACAACTCTGGTTGGTTAGATATTTTGGTTAATTTAATCCCAAAAGAAGGTCCCGGCCAGTGCCCATATATTTCTATAGGCTGAGATTTTTGTTATTTCAATCCTAAAATTAGCCTTCACCAGATAATTCAAACTTGACCCAAATGGTGACACCCCTTGGCTATAGTGTCAGCCTTAGTAGCCCCAGGAGGCATTGAATAGATCAGAGACAAGCTATCTTCTGCTAAAAATGTTATTTCTTGCCCAGTTGTTGTCCAAGTTTCAAGCAAGAACAGAAGCTCACTATGAATGAATATGTATTGACACATTGTAGCGACGGTGAAAAGCCGCAATGGCACAATGCCAGTCACAAATTTAACTTTGTTGGGGGAACCTGTGCCCAGCAAACGGGTAGCACTTGGGCGGAACGATAGTGGTGAGCACATGTGTCGATCGTTGAAAGCTGATCTGTGGGTCAAGCGCGTCAACTTTTATACGGGACTCATCAAAGGTTCCAGTGTAATTGCTGATGCTCGCATACCTTCCAGAAAGTAAAACGCTGTTCATGTTGCACATGCAATCTGATTACACATGGTTTGACAAGAACATACACAACAGATAGAATCAATGATAACATTCTAGTAAGTGTCAAATCATGCAGGTGCGTCCTGCACTGAGTGATAACTCAGTTGTTACAAGTATTACAAGTTGATAAACAAGTACATGTGTCAATATTAACCCCCATTCTCATGTGCACCTTTTTCAAGGCAAATGAAACCTAAACTGCATTTGCAGTGTTGGCAATCCCCTACAGCTATAGTCAGCACTATTGTCATTGTAATTACAAGATGAAGACAAAAATGTTTTTGTGTAGGTTGGCAATGGTGAGGTGCTGGTTTCTTTACAAAAGCTACTTCAAAATACAAATTATTTTACTTGCTAAGCAGCAGCAGAGCCACATCACATGTTTTTACTGTACTTGTGTCTTGCATATGTCATTAGATGAACTCGCAAAGTAGCAAGTCTAGGTGTGGGCACAGATCTCATTCATGATAGTTGCAGACACGTCTACTAAATTTAAATCATCAAATGCAGGGAACTAGACACAGGAGGACATATTGTGGACTACGGCACTAGAGAGCAGTCCAGGAGTGACAACAGTGGTCATTAAATGCTAATAAATTTCCATGCTCTGAAGATGTGTCAACTCTTTAGGTTTTGTCTTTTTCTGATTGCCAGAATTGGTAGCCTGCTATATTCCTCTTAATATAAAATAGAGTGTGCATTTGGGTGCACATTACTTTCTGCTTTCAATCCACAAGAACTCTTTAAAGTTGGAGGCCTGTTAGAGACGGGTAAATAGTGCCGCATAAAGCAGCAGTGTGCTCGGACTTCTTTTCGGTCTCTTCTTCTAATTTGACCCGCCGGATAATTAGGTCAATTCTGTAGCTAGTGTCACGGTTGAATTAACAGAAGTTTCCTGTGCTAATCACTTGACCACAGAAATATTATTATCTTACTTTGATTCACTGCAATTAATTGTGAAGTTCCAAATGCCTGAAATGATTCACTACCCAATTAAAGTCCAATAGTGATGAATGTTGGGAAAGTTTCTTTCATAAAAAGGAAAGTAGTACTAGATAGTTTCAAGCTCCAAGTTCAAATATAGTAAGCATGCATCATTAGGCACTGGTACAAGTACACTAGTTATTTTGCTAGTGATGGCACAGACATTAGGAAAGAAGGAAGAACCGACTGCAAAGTTCACCACTATGAAGCCAGCTATGCATGCCTTTATCGTACTCAAATTTTGCCTGCTGAGTCTGTCACCAATGGCAGATATCACAAGTGCCCCCTGGATAATGTGAGACCCTTCAGACTAGAGCTGTGGCTTTGGGGTAGCACACTTAAAGCTCATTCATATCACTGGAGGTGCCAGCCAGAAAGCAATGACATTTATCCCAATCGTGCTTTAACCCTAAACGTTGCAGTATTTGAATCGTCTCACTAGCCTCTCGTCATGCTATTTGGCTTATAAGCATTTGTGCTAACTTCAGCTGGTTCAGCAACCTCTGTCCGAGAGCCGTACGACAAAATCTTACTGACTCTGCAAGGTTGTCTTATTGAGGCATTCACTGCTCTTGCATTAGGCTGCTAAAGATACACTAGAAGGATTTACATCCCAGTATAAATGATACATGCCAAAAATAGCTGAAAATTGGATAAAAAGGCCACTACCTGTTAAAAGTTCGCTTTTTCTGTTAAACAAGCCTTAATTTACTAAAATGGCAACGCTGCCAAGGGGCTCAATAATTCAATAATGCTAACAAAGGTAGAGGCTTGGGCGAGTTGGTAATTTGTGGCAAAATAAGCACAGCGCGAAAGACAGGGACATAGTAAGGAAGACGCACACTGTGCTCAGTAATGCTTGAATCAAGAATAGCAGCAGTGAAAGTGTGCATGTCTCATCTGATTTAAAAAGCACCATTTTTAAATATTTACCTCCTGAAAAAGTTAGGCACAAGGTTTATCATTTGTAGGCCTCTGTGCCAGAATATTTGCTGTGGATTGAAACATAGAGCTTAATATGCTTAATGATTCATTTTCTCACAGGTACACTGCAGACCCAAGACCACTGCCAGGTATGTTCACAAATCATTGCAATATGTTTCTCCGCTGCATGTCCATTAATCTTGTGCATGGTTTGGCATGGTCTTATTTCCTTTTACTTTCTTTCATTTTTTTTCCACGTTTAGTCTACCTTCTTGTTTGGTTGGGTGGTTCACCGTTTGTTATGGTCGTGTTTCATAGATCGACGTCACTTTGACAATCCTGTCTATGCTTTCCAAGCTGTTCATTTGGATGGCGCACTCAACAATGCATCAGGAGCCTCCAATATCAAGCAGATTCACAATGACCTCAACTGCACCAAGAGTAACATAGAGAAAGCCAAGCTGGGCTTCTGTGATGATGACGACCAGGATTCGCAGAGCTTGAAAGGTAATCCCGCCTGAGAAAGGTGTTGGTGCATTCAATGTTGAAAGATATGTTAAAATTTTATGTACGAAGCACATTTGTAATTTAAGCACATCATCTCTTGGATATATTCTTTGGATTGAGTGCCATGGTTTTTTGTATTAGAATGTAAATTGCTTTTTCTTATCTCCTCCTCTATTCCTTCTGCTGTCCTCTCTTTGTCAAGTTGATCCTACAACCTCTGCCCCCTTGCTGGCTGCCTGTCAGGAGTCAGCTGCTTGAGCTATGAAGTTATAGTACAGCTGGCAGCAATTTAGTACTAGTTAATAAACCTTACCTAGATTAATAAACAAATTTAATAAACAACTACTTACTATGACTACTTATTCTCAATATTTTTGGACAAAACACACCCCCTGTTTCAAGAAGGCTGTGCACTGGTTGGCTTGATGCCATCAACTGCTGCGCACACTGTACTCAAGTTATTCCTGCCACTTTTACTCTTACAGGTGCCTGTGGAGGCAATGACTATGAAAGCAACTGCAAGGACTTCGACTTCAAGCCTAATATCTACCAGAGCATAGAGGACCTCAAATCATATGTGGACAAGAAGGAACCCTTCTATGATGAGGTCAAAGACAAGGGAGACATTAGTAATGTTACCGTTCCTATCTGCACCGACACTCGACAACTTGCAGGGCGGTCGAGTAGTGGTAAGTGCATGCACTTCTTTTTAAGGTGTGGTCAGGAGTAGCCACAGAATTGTTTCTTTCCAGACAAATTGAGAATGCTGTCTTTCCACCCACCCTTGCAGTGTCCCTTGCAGTGTCACTTGCAGTGTCACTTGCAGTAACACCTTGCAGTCACATCTATAAAAAAAATGATTATGCAGGTCCACATTCTTTGAAAACCAAGTTATGCAGTAGCATTGGAATGACGATGTCTATGCTGTAAATGCTGCTTTAAAGTGCAATCATTGGGGAGCCAGGCAAAGAATGCTGTTGCATAAAGATAATTAATTTGAGCCCAAGTGCAAAGCTATGTCAGCAGTAGCTAGTACAACTCTGGAGGACTATTGCTTGCGATTTTTACTCTTTCATTTCCTGCCACGATAGGGCTACTGAGAGAGAGAGAGAGAAACAACTTTACTGGTCCATTATGAAATGAAACGCGTTAAGCGTTTGATGGGGTGGCTCCCTCTTCGCGAGCTCCATATGCTTCCAGGGCCGCCTGGCCCCTGTGGGTCAGTCGGAGCTGGTCTTCCAGGGCAGGGCTGGACAGCATGATCTCCCATCGCTCGTAAAGGGTGGGGATAGCAGGGGGGTTAGTTGTGGGTATAGGTGGCGGGTGGTCTGTGGAAAAATTGCACTGTCCTATGACGTGCCGAAGGGTGCCTAATGCATTGCAGTGAGGCCATGTGTTCTTGTATCTCTCTGAGTATATTTTGTTCTGGAGGCAGGGGTGGGGAAAGGATCCTGCCTGGATTTGCCTGTGTATTGTTTGTTCGGCTCTGGTCAAGGAGTGATGGGGGTGCGGGAATGTCTTCCTGCCGTCCCTGTAATATTTGACTATATCTCTATAATTTGTGATGGGTTGCCATCCCCTTGCCTCCTCCTCTTTGGCCCGGGAGTTTAGCGCTCGGGCCTGTTGATAAGCATATTCATTGCTCTCAACTGAGGAGTGGGCCGGGACCCAAACTAATTCGATTGCTTGTTTAGGAGGCGTAGCTTTACCAAGGATTTTTAGTGCTGCAAGGGCTACTGAAACTTCATGCCATGCGAGCACATATTGTTGTTATATTCAGTAAGGCTTTCAGCACTGCAGTCATCTTGGTCTCCTTTTTTTTCATTATCATTAGAAATGTTCATTCCACATTGCTTACTGGAAATGCAAGAAGCTATTTTCTTGCCAACAGATTCTTGGGTGTAACGATCATTAAATTTTACAATTCAAGTGACTGATGAAACAAGTGTTGATTATTAGTAAGTAAGCATTAGCTTTATTCAGCTTTATTCGTGTTGGTGCAGCTTGTGTATCAATTAAGCTTTCGGGCGAAACTAATCTTTGATGTGCCTTGAACATGACTAAGAACAATCATTATGTGGTTTTCAGAAATTATGCATATTTGGAAAGTTTGCCACTTTATCAATTCACCACCTTCAACATGATGGATGTTCAGTTAATGATGCATGTTTTTCGTTATTTACGAAACACCAGCACACTAATATGTTTCTCTGCCTTGGCAGATGCTGACGGTTACGACCACCTGGAATACAACAGACCAAAGACTGAAACAAAGCCAAACTACTTCCGGCTCGACAGCACGCTTCCCAAGAAGAAACCTTAAATGTGACGACGACACTCCCATGTGCCCCTTGTGAAAACCAAGAACACTGAATGTGCTCATGTGTGTATGTGTGTCTGCCACAAACTGTGATTCTGCTTCCTTGGACTCCACCGGAAACGGAAAAGGACCCCTGTTGCATGACGTGTTGTGGCATTGTTCAGTCCCACAGTGACAATGGTTCTCAGTCCACCTGCTGTGATCTTCCAGTGGGTGTTTAGTTTACGTGTTCAATGTGTGATGGCTGCCGCATACTGTGGCCCTTGCACTGTGCTCCCTCGTTAATTGAAGCTGTTGATCCAAATTTACTTTGAGAATGATTGTGATAGTTAGCTTCAATATTAATGCATTGTGTTGCAACCTTTACTATGATGAGATTCCTTTGTTGTTTAGTGAAGAGTTAATTTGATAGTCAGTGCTTTATGTTGGCATGCCTCAAGCAGCACCTTTATTCTGTGTTGCTGCAGAACTGTGCTGTGGATGTGGGCAGATGTGGCTTGTTTGATGCCTGTACAGATTGAAAAGCACTGCAGCAATCTGTGCACTCACAATGGACTGTCTCACTTCTACATAGATCTCTACACTCTCGGATTATGATGTTGATTTGCGTGCCGCAGACTGCCAGCTAGATGATATGTGTGCTGGTATACTGGCTGGCCAGGTATGCTTGCTATATTGTGTTGTAATAGTCTAGTAATTTAATGACACTAGCTGCCATTACAGCAACAGCAACACTTGTTTTAATGTATGCGTTTTTTGTGTTGTTCAATTGTCTGGCTTTATGAACAATTTGGAGCGGGACTCATTGGTGCATGAAACTTGCTTGCGGAAAGAAACTCAAGGTTCATAGAGTTGAGATTTTAATTAAATTGATTGTAGATTCAGATCAATATACTCCTGCTGCCTAAAATGATTCATCTATGCTGATTATACACTGAACTGCAGAGCCTCGATAACACAATATAGCATCATTTCAGTTTTCTTTAGCAGTGCATCTTTTTGACATTTTATGTTGTACAAGTGACACAGACCGAGGTGTTGTGTACACCATACACCAGAGTCCTCATTTAGGCTGGAGCATGAATCGTACTGTGTAAGAGGGCATGAGGAAGCTTTGCACTAAGCCTCATGCAGCTATGGTCTACTAGAAAAAAATGTTTTTGTTGTCACATGTCTGGCACAGCACAGGTATATTCATGCAACACCAAGTATATAATTTTGACTGCACGAGTTTCGTTTTCTTCTTGATGCCACTTCTAGTATTCCACATCTCTCTCGTTGAGCAATGTGATGTAACAAGAACAAAGTGTGTGGTCTTTTCTATCAGCCTTGTTGATCATCCACCGATCTTGCCTATTTGAACGACATATACGCAAGTTATGGCAGACCTAGTCTTATGCACTATCATGTGATGACATGGATTTTACACAGATGAACCTCAACATGCGGTTCATGTCGTTTAATGAATTTATACTTCTGCAGCCAGTTATGGTGGCCAGAAAGTTTTGACTTCAAATTCTGATGGCTTGTGAATGTCAGTTCATATAAGAGCTTTTGGCAAAAGTTATCATCCAGATATGTATGCAGTGCTAGCTAAAGCCTTTTAGCAGGGATATTTTCCCAATGGGTTCTGTCACTTCCTTGAGAGAAATGTCACCGAGGTTCTGCAGTTTATTTATGCCGTCTTGTACATATACCAACTTCCTAGCTATAGGTGTCGCGGATCGTTGCTTCGGTTCTGAAGCAACCTTTTAAACAATCTTGAAACAATGATAAGAGCTCTATGTCAGTGGTGTCACAATTTCAACATACATTTCACGTGTGTAAAAATGTAAATATTTTACCCATGACCGAGTGTAGGCAATAAAAAAGAAACTATTACTTCCCCACTAATGTTGATTTTGCTACATGCATTCTCGCAATTTGTGGGTTGCGAACACGGCTCTCATATGGAAACCGAAATATCGTAGTTTTTATTTATCATGTTCGACATCACTGTTTTCATCTCCTGCCCCACGCACTCGTCTGAGGCTGAAGCATTAGCAACATAATCAATTCCTTCAAACTTTATTATTTTTAGTATCAAACTGTTTATGCAGTGTACACAAACTTTTCTGCTATGATGCCCAGACAGAAATTGGAATAGACTTGTGTGCAACGTACAAAACAAAAGCTTCTGTTCCGTGTAAGGACAGCACCTCGCCAAAGTTGTGAAGAAGTGTGGCCCTTACGAGAGTCTATACGGTAGATCATTCACCGACTTCATATTTAGGGGTGTGGGAACAGAAGGCCCACAAAGAATTGCCATTTATTAATCAGGTGATTGCATTGATGTCGCGGCTACCATCAACGAGCCTATATGCCTGATGGCGCTAGTCCAGTCTCTTCTTCCACTGCCGGGCTCTACGAGTACTGTCCACTACATGGCTTCCCCTCTAGCGATGAAGGCACTGCCGTTGAGCGGTTTCAGTTGTAGAGATGGCGCTGCCAGAGTCCAGATGAGCTGGCTTCAAGTGGTCAATCGAAATTGTCTCTTTGCATCCGTTGACAAGAAGTGTGAAAAACTTGGCGTCACGCTTGAGGACTTCGAAGGCACCATCGTAAGGAGCTTGTAAAGGAGCGTGAGTAGCGTCGTGATGGATAAATATGTGACTGCTATGAAGTAAAGATGGGCTCATGTAAACATTTCTGCAGTCATTACGGAGTGGTAGTGGTAGAACAGCGGCCATTGTAATGCGAAGGCGGTCGGCAAAAGATTGTAGGTCAGCAGATGATGTCTCCGAGGCGAAGGACTCACTGGGTATGCAAAGTGTCGTGCCAAAAACGAGTTCTGCTGAAGAACGCTGTGCATCTGCTTTCAGAGCTGTGCGAAGACTTAGTAGAACCAAAGGCAGCTGCTCTGTCCATGGAATCATGAAGTCATGGGCACGAAGTGCTGCTTTTAGTTGATGATGGAAGCGGTCTACCATTCCATTGGAACTTGGGTGATAAGCTGTCGTTCACAAGTGTGTTGCACCCAGAAGACAGGAGAGAGCTTGAAAGAGGGACGAGTCAAATTGTCTTCCTCTGTATGTCGTTATGATGTGTGGTACGCCATAATGAGAAATTCAGGTATTTAAAGGGACACTAAAGCAAAACAATAAATCAGTTTTGACTGATAAAGCATTGTTTGAGAGCTGTCTGAGAATAATAGTTGGAATATCAGATGAGAAAAATGGTCAAAGTATCAGTGTTTGGATTTCGCACCGAAACCCTGACACTGGTACCTCAGTATGACATCAGGGATCCCAAGGTATGTTTTCATATTTTGGCCGTGTTCGCTCGGTAAAGGTTCCCCAAACTTGCTATGTTTAATATTTGGTTCCTTTAGAACACAACGCGGTCAATCTGTACCGCTAAGTAAGGAAGTTGGCCCTAGAAGTCGCTATCAAAATCCATGACGTCACATTGAACTTGTGTGGGAACTTCAAGGAGGTGTCGCCACCTGTATTTCACTCTTGCGCTTTTTCTTGCTTATTAAGTATCTTATTGTGGTACAATTGGTGTTTTGGTGTTGTAGAAGGGTAATTTAATGACACTGAAGAAATCATTTTTCTCATTAGTGTCCCTTGAAGATATGGCCTGGGCTACAGACTCTGCAGTAATGCGAGAGAGTAGCATTGCTTTAGGCCAGCGTGTGAAGCGGTCGATACAAGTGAGTATGTATCGTTGGTTCGAGGATGGTGGTAGCGGACCAACGATATCAATGTGAAGGTGGCCGAAATGAACGTCTGGTGGTGGAAGATGACCAGGTGCACTCGAAGTGTGCCGACTGACTTTGGCGCGCTGGTACTGTATGCATGCCCGAGCCCAGCAACAGACGTCGGCATTCATAGGCGGCCACAGATAGTGGGAAGTGACTAGGCATTGTGTGGCACGTACTCCAGGGTGCAATAAAGAGTGTAGTGAGTCAAAAACTTGCTGCCAAAATTGTTGTGAAACGTATGTTCAAGGATGACCTGTAGACATGTCGCATATCACTGTGACGTTGCAGCTAGGCAGAAGATATCTTTGAAATGCAGCGAATCAATGGCAGTATGGAGTGTTTGAAGTTCACGGTTTGTGCGCTGAGTGGTAGCGAGGTGGACAAAGTCAATGCCGGAACGAATTACTTGGCTTGCATTTATATGAATCTGCGACAGAGTGTCAGCGACGGAATTATCGGCATCACTGATATACCGAATATCGGTAGTGAATTCACAGATTTATGCAAGCTGGCAAATTTCGTGGACAACGTGCGAGGAGCTGTTAGAGGTAATCGCATAAGTGAGCGGTTTGTGGTCGGTGAGAATAAACAACTGACGCCCTACGAGAATGTGACGGAAGTGGAGGACTGCGAGGTAGAGTCCTAGCAATTCGTGACCGAGAGTGCTATAGCGGGTTTCTTGTGGCGTCAGTTTCCTTGAAAAGAAAGATATACGCTGCCATATTTTGCCAACCAGTTGTTGAAACACGGCGCCAGCAGCTATGTCAGAGGCGTCTGCCATAACGGGACATTGGAGCATCTGGTTGCGGGTGTGCCAGTAGAGTAGTGGTAGAGCAGCAAGGGCGTTCTTGGCAGAAGTAAAAGCAGATTCAGAAGCATTACTCCATGATATAGGCGTGCTAGCTCGTGGTGTGCCAGAGAGTAGAATGTGCAAAGGCTAGGCAAAATATAAGGACAACGAGGAATGAAACGGCGATAGTAATTGATGAGGCCCAGAAATACCCGTACCTGCTCGAAGACGGACGTGGGAAATCTTTAATCGCTTGGACAGGGGATGGGACGGGTTGGATGTCATGGTCGTCTACTCGATGACCCAGGAAATCGAGAGAAGCAACGCCAAACTCACTTTTTGAGATGTGTACAACCAGACCATACCAACGGAGGCGTTCAAACACACTACGTAGGTCAGATTCGTGTTCCATAGCAGAGCGACTAAATAAAAGAATGTCGTCTAAATAGACGAAGCTTAAGTCAGGCCACGGAGTACGTGATTGACGAACCGCTGAAATGTATGAGCGGCTTTAGGAGGCCGAAAGGCATGCGCACGTATTCAAGCATGCCAAAAGGGGCAATGATTGTGGTTTTCGGAATGTCTGAAGGCTCGACAGGAATCTGATGGTAAGCTTTTATTAGATCCACCTTGCTAAATATGCAGCAACCATGAATCAATGAGGTGGAATCGTGGATGTGGGCTATAGGGTACCTATCGGGAATCGTCACATTGTTTAAGGTGCGGTAATCGCCACACAGCCACCAATCACCCGTCTTCTTGGGCACCATGTGCAAAGCAGATGACCAAGGGCTAGCGGAAAGACGAACGAAGCCCAACTCGAGCAAGTGTTCGGATTCTTGCTTTGCAATATTCATATATATATATATATATATATATATATATATATAGGCATACTCATCAAACGCAGTAGTCGCATGTAGTCATAAGGTATTGATATGTACCGGTATAGGACCCCATGTATAGAGGGCGCCGTGTAACGCGTTACAGACAGCAGGACAGACAGATTTCAGAGAGAATTGGCCCCAGAATGCTTACGCATTAAAAAAATATGCGGATACCACGCACTGTGGGAATCAATATAAGCGAAGCTTTCTGCGCTGTTTGCTTTGACAATTAACGGTGATTTGACAGCGACTGTTTATATAATTTCTTCAGCGTTTAGTCCAATACTTTGCTTGATGCGTTGCGTTGTTGTGCGCCATTGTTCATTATCTCTGAGAAAGTTCAGCACTGTCATCGCCTCACGTGGCACGTCGCATCGTGACAGAAGGGTTCAACTTGAATAACGAGCTGTACGTACCAAAACCACAATCGGATTATGAAACACGCCTTAGCGGCGGACTCCGGATTAACTTTGACACAGTGGCATTCCTTAACAATCTAAGTGCATGCACTAGGGTATCTGTTTCGCTCCCGTCGAGATGCGGCTGTCACGGCCGCGATCGAGCCCATGACCTCGAGAAATGCCACAGTCGCAAAGCGACCGCGGCGGGCGCAGAAGTGTTGATTAGGCGTGCGCGACCGCTTCCGTAGTGTCGCCTAGACCATACAGTGCTTTAATGTGTCTTTGCGTATGCACGCCCTGCGTCAGTTGTCCCCTTGACACATTTGAATGGTGTTTATTTTTCAGAACAAGGAGAAATAAAATGTACCGCACCTTCAGTTTACACGCAACCGTTCTCGTTTCTATAGCGCAGTCGAACCACGACATATTACGAACCTCGGTGTAACGAAATTCGCGATGTCACAAACCATTCTCATTCCCCGATCTCAGTTGAATTGAAAACCGTAAGTCTTCTTTCGCGATTTAACGAAGTAATTTCGTGACATGGTTTCGATTTAACGAAGTTTCCGGCCATCTCAAGCGTGAACTGGGAGCCTGTATGGCTAGTTAATGTGGCAAGAAATCTATAGAAATGTCTGCAGAGGCAAAAGTTACTTCAAGTCTCCCTGTGCATGGAAAGTTTGAGCGGCAGAACCGCCTCCGAAGCACCCGTCTCAGTACACGGTAGGCAGGAAACACCGCTACGTCATTTGTCGCATTGGCAGCTGGGCGTGCGGTGATCGCCGCGCTCGGAGAAACGCGAGATCTGACGATGCCATTTGCGCAAGAGGGATAGGCCAGTAACATTCCGATCCTGGCAACTCCGCTCACTTCTCTTAACCGTTTCATTACCATGAGGAAAGTAGGTGTTTTTTGTAGGTTACGCCAAATTTTTTTTTCTGGAGGAAGTATTACGTAAATACATTATGCAATAGATAAACAAAAAAGTAGACTGAATGCACTTTTCAGGCATAAAAAATTATTAACGACATATATGTCATAAAACAGATATAAATTGCCAGAATCAAGATTGTGGGATAACACAGAACAAAGTTTGTTAAAACACGCTTGAATCTGCAAAGAAAAATACGTAACAAAAACTGTAAGATGTACAAAATGCATTACCGTTGAATACGCACTATCTCCGAAAAAAAAAATGCAATTGACAGGTATTCCAAGACAAAAATTGAACTGCAAGCACTACAGTTAGAGTGCCGGGCTGCGGCCGCCGATGTTCCAGGCTGGTTTGCGTCGACATAGCACTCAAAGTCAAAATGAAACGAAAAAGCAGTATCCTGAGACTCGCCGCTGCTCTGTCCATCGATAAAATCAGCCGCAGACGCACCGGAATCACATCTGCGTTCCTTCGACGGGCGCTCGTCGTTCCCAGAAGCGGCCATTCTTGCTTTCTATTTTGACAATCGCCAAACTTAGGAGCGCATTCAAAAATTGCCGCATGGCGTAAAAATATCGAACTGCTTAGAAAACAAAAATACAGTTTTCCTTCATCCCGTCCAGTGGCGCAGTGTGTCCATGAGTGGCGCGGGAAGTAAAAAAAGCGGCGTTACAAACCATCGTCCCGCACCGTGCCCAATGGGAACGGTACGTACCGTGCCGTACCGTACCGCACCGGTACGTACCGTGCCCAATGGGCACGGTACGGAAAGATATAGAAAGCTCTGGTTTAACGCATACGCAGATATTTAGAAGATATGCAGGATAAGCAGATATTCGAAAATTTGATTTTTCGGGAAAAATGGCAGTGCTATATAACACACGGCAAAATTTCGATTCACGCAAGTTTACTCAGTTCCCTTAAATATCGCTTGTTCGGTATATAAATCATTCCTCATCATAATGGAAGTGCAGACTAGCATTTCACACGCTGAATAAACTTATATTTGAAAATTGAATTTTTTATGAAGAATGGCAAGTAGTAGTTGTAATAAACAACTTGAGATCCTGACGAGCAAGGCATGGGGGCCAATAGCCAAGTAAAATTTTGATTGAGGCAAATTTTCTCATTTGTCTTAAAAAGCTCTCGTTTGGAGCATAAATCATTACTCGTGATAATACAGGTGCCCACAAGTGGTTCACACGAAGAATAAGCAGACATTTGAAAATTGCCCTTTTTGAGGAAAAGTGGTACGGCTATATAGCCCAGTAAAATTTTGATTCAGGCAATTTTCTCACTTGTATGAAAAAGCGTTTGTTCGGCGTCAAAATCACTCCTCGAGAAAATGCACGTGGTCGCAGTTGGTTCAAACGAAGAATAAGCACATATTCGCGAATTGTTTTTAGGGGAAAAATGGTAAAGTTATAGCCCAATAAAATTTTGATTCAGGGATATTCCCTCACTTGTCTGAAAAAGCGCTTGTTCGGCGTCAAAATCATTCCTCATAATAATGCACGCGGTCACAAGAAATTAAAACAAAGAATGAGCACATATTTGAGAACTGACTTTTTTCGGAAAAATGGTAAGGCTATAGCCCAGTAAAATTTTGATTTAGGCATATTTTCTCACTTGTCTTAAAAAGCGCTTGTTCGGCGTCTGAATCATTCCTCGAGATAATGCACGCGGTCACAAGTGGTTGAAACGAAGAATAAGCACATATTTGAGAATTGCCTTTTTTGGGAAAAATGGTAAGGCTATAGCCCAGTAAAATATTGATTCGGGCCTATTTTCTCACTTGTCTGAAAAAGCGCTTGTTCGGCGTCTGAATCATTCCTCGAGATAATACACGCGGGCACAAGTGGTTGAAACGAAGAATAAGCACGTATTTGAGAATTGCCTTTTTTCGGAAAAATGGTAAGGCTATAGCCCAGTAAAATTTTGATTCGGGCCTATTTTCTCACTTGTCTGAAAAAGCGCTTGTTCGGCGTCTGAATCATTCCTCGAGATAATGCACGCGGTCACAAGTGGTTGAAACGAAGAATAAGCACATATTTGAGAATTGCCTTTTTTGGGAAAAATGGTAAGGCTATAGCCCAGTAAAATTTTGATTCAGGCATATTTTCTCACTTGTCTGAAAAAACGCTTGTTCGGTGTCTAAACCATTCCTCGAGATAATGCACGTGGTCACAAGTGGTTGAAACGAAGAATAAGCACGTATTTGAGAATTGCCTTTTTTGGGAAAAATGGTAAGGCTATAGCCCAGTAAAATTTTGATTCAGGCATATTTTCTCACTTGTCTGAAAAAGCGCTTGTTTGGCGTCTGAATCATTCCTCGAGATAATGCACGCGGTCACAAGTGGTTGAAACGAAGAATAAGCACATATTTGAGAATTGCCTTTTTTGGGAAAAATGGTAAGGCTATAGCCCAGTAAAATTTTGATTTAGGCATATTTTCTCACTTGTCTGAAAAACCGCTTGTTCGGCGTCTGAATCAATCCTCGAGATAATGCACGCGGTCACAAGTGGTTGAAACGAAGAATAAGCACGTATTTGAGAACTGCCTTTTTTGGGAAAAATGGTAAGGCTATAGCCCAGTAAAATTTTGATTCAGGCATATTTTCTCACTTGTCTGAAAAAGCGCTTGTTCGGCGTCTGAATCATTCCTCGAGATAATGCACGCGGTCACAAGTGGTTGAAACGAAGAATAAGCACATATTTGAGAATTGCCTTTTCGGGGGAAAATGGTAAGGCTATAGCCCAGTAAAATATTGATTCGAGCCTATTTTCTCACTTGTCTGAAAAAGCGCTTGTTCGGCGTCTGAATCATTCCTCGAGATAATGCACGCGGTCACAAGTGGTTGAAACGAAGAATAAGCACGTATTTGAGAATTGCCTTTTTTGGGAAAAATGGTAAGGCTATAGCCCAGTAAAATATTGATTCGGGCCTATTTTCTCACTTGTCTGAAAAAGCGCTTGTTCGGCGTCTGAATCATTCCTCGAGATAATGCACGCGGTCACAAGTTGTTGAAACGAAGAATAAGCACGTATTTGAGAATTGCCTTTTTTGGGAAAAATGGTAAGGCTATAGCCCAGTAAAATTTTGATTCAGGCATATTTTCTCACTTGTCTGAAAAAGCGCTTGTTCGGCGTCTGAATCATTCCTCAAGATAATGCACGCGGTCACAAGTGGTTGAAACGAAGAATAAGCACGTATTTGAGAATTGCCTTTTTTGGGAAAAATGGTAAGGCTATAGCCCAGCAAAATATTGATTCGGGCCTATTTTCTCACTTGTCTGAAAAAGCGCTTGTTCGGCGTCTGAATCATTCCTCGAGATAATGCACGCGGTCACAAGTGGTTGAAACGAAGAATAAGCACATATTTGAGAATTGCCTTTTTTGGGAAAAATGGTAAGGCTATAGCCCAGTAAAATTTTGATTCAGGCATATTTTCTCACTTGTCTGAAAAAACGCTTGTTCGGTGTCTAAATCATTCCTCGAGATAATGCACGCGGTCACAAGTGGTTGAAACGAAGAATAAGAACGTATTTGAGAATTGCCTTTTTTGGGAAAAATGGTAAGGCTATAGCCCAGTAAAATTTTGATTCAGGCATATTTTCTCACTTGTCTGAAAAAGCGCTTGTTTGGCGTCTGAATCATTCCTCGAGATAATGCACGCGGTCACAAGTGGTTGAAACGAAGAATAAGCACATATTTGAGAATTGCCTTTTTTGGGAAAAATGGTAAGGCTATAGCCCAGTAAAATATTGATTCGGACCAATTTTCTCACTTGTCTGAAAAAGCGCTTGTTCGGCGTCTGAATCGTTCCTCGAGATAATGCACGCGGTCACAAGTGGTTGAAACGAAGAATAAGCACGTATTTGAGAATTGCCTTTTTTGGGAAAAATGGTAAGGCTATAGCCCATTAAAATTTTGATTTAGGCATATTTTCTCACTTGTCTGAAAAACCGCTTGTTCGGCGTCTGAATCAATCCTCGAGATAATGCACGCGGTCACAAGTGGTTGAAACGAAGAATAAGCACGTATTTGAGAACTGCCTTTTTTGGGAAAAATGGTAAGGCTATAGCCCAGTAAAATTTTGATTCAGGCATATTTTCTCACTTGTCTGAAAAAGCGCTTGTTTGGCGTCTGAATCATTCCTCGAGATAATGCACGCGGTCACAAGTGGTTGAAACGAAGAATAAGCACATATTTGAGAATTGCCTTTTTTGGGAAAAATGGTAAGGCTATAGCCCAGTAAAATTTTGAGTCAGGCATATTTTCTCACTTGTCTGAAAAAGCGCTTGTTCGGTGTCTAAATCATTCCTCGAGATAATGCACGCGGTCACAAGTGGTTGAAACGAAGAATAAGCATGTATTTGAGAATTGCCTTTTTTGGGAAAAATGGTAAGGCTATATAGCCCAGTAAAATTTTGATTCAGGCATATTTTCTCACTTGTCTGAAAAAGCGCTTGTTCGGTGTCTAAATCATTCCTCGAGATAATGCACGCGGTCACAAGTGGTTGAAACGAAGAATAAGCACGTATTTGAGAATTGCCTTTTTTGGGAAAAATGGTAAGGCTATAGCCCAGTAAAATTTGGATTCAGGCATATTTTCTCACTTGTCTGAAAAAGCGCTTGTTTGGCGTCTGAATCATTCCTCGAGATAATGCACGCGGTCACAAGTGGTTGAAACGAAGAATAAGCACCTATTTGAGAATTGCCTTTTTTGGGAAAAATGGTAAGGCTAAAGCCCAGTAAAATATTGATTCGGACCAATTTTCTCACTTGTCTGAAAAAGCGCTTGTTCGGCGTCTGAATCATTCCTCGAGATAATGCACGCGGTCACAAGTGGTTGAAACGAAGAATAAGCACGTATTTGAGAATTGCCTTTTTTTGGGAAAAATGGTAAGGCTATAGCCCAGTAAAATTTTGATTCAGGCATATTTTCTCACTTGTCTGAAAAACCGCTTGTTCGGCGTCTGAATCAATCCTCGAGATAATGCACGCGGTCACAAGTGGTTGAAACGAAGAATAAGCACGTATTTGAGAATTGCCTTTTTTGGGAAAAATGGTAAGGTTATAGCCCAGTAAAATTTTGATTCAGGCATAATTTCTCACTTGTCTGAAAAAGCGCTTCTTCGGCGTCTGAATCATTCCTCGAGATAATGCACGCGGGCACAAGTGGTTGAAACGAAGAATAAGCACGTATTTGAGAATTGCCTTTTTTCGGAAAAATGGTAAGGCTATAGCCCAGTAAAATTTTGATTTAGGCATATTTTCTCACTTGTCTGAAAAAGCGCTTGTTCGGCGTCTGAATCATTCCTCGAGATAATGCACGCGGTCACAAGTGGTTGAAGCGAAGAATAAGCACATATTTGAGAATTGCCTTTTTTAGGAAAAATGGTAAGGCTATAGCCCAGCAAAATATTGATTCGGGCCTATTTTCTCACTTGTCTGAAAAAGCGCTTGTTCGGCGTCTGAATCATTCCTCGAGATAATGCACGCGGTCACAAGTGGTTGAAACGAAGAATAAGCACATATATGAGAATTGCCTTTTTTGGGAAAAATGGAAAGGCTATAGCCCAGTAAAATTTTGATTCAGGCATATTTTCTCACTTGTCTGAAAAAACGCTTGTTCGGTGTCTAAATCATTCCTCGAGATAATGCACGCGGTCACAAGTGGTTGAAACGAAGAATAAGCACGTATTTGAGAATTGCCTTTTTTGGGAAAAATGGTAAGGCTATAGCCCAGTAAAATTTTGATTCAGGCATATTTTCTCACTTGTCTGAAAAAGCGCTTGTTTGGCGTCTGAATCATTCCTCGAGATAATGCACGCGGTCACAAGTGGTTGAAACGAAGAATAAGCACATATTTGAGAATTGCCTTTTTTGGGAAAAATGGTAAGGCTATAGCCCAGTAAAATTTTGATTCAGGCATATTTTCTCACTTGTCTGAAAAAGCGCTTGTTCGGTGTCTAAATCATTCCTCGAGATAATGCACGCGGTCACAAGTGGTTGAAACGAAGAATAAGCATGTATTTGAGAATTGCCTTTTTTGGGAAAAATGGTAAGGCTATAGCCCAGTAAAATTTTGATTCAGGCATATTTTCTCACTTGTCTGAAAAAGCGCTTGTTCGGTGTCTAAATCATTCCTCGAGATAATGCACGCGGTCACAAGTGGTTGAAACGAAGAATAAGCACGTATTTGAGAATTGCCTTTTTTGGGAAAAATGGTAAGGCTATAGCCCAGTAAAATTTTGATTCAGGCATATTTTCTCACTTGTCTGAAAAAGCGCTTGTTTGGCGTCTGAATCATTTCTCGAGATAATGCACGCGGTCACAAGTGGTTGAAACGAAGAATAAGCACATATTTGAGAATTGCCTTTTTTGGGAAAAATGGTAAGGCTATAGCCCAGTAAAATATTGATTCGGACCAATTTTCTCACTTGTCTGAAAAAGCGCTTGTTCGGCGTCTGAATCATTCCTCGAGATAATGCACGCGGTCACAAGTGGTTGAAACGAAGAATAAGCACGTATTTGAGAATTGCCTTTTTTTGGGAAAAATGGTAAGGCTATAGCCCAGTAAAATTTTGATTCAGGCATATTTTCTCACTTGTCTGAAAAACCGCTTGTTCGGCGTCTGAATCAATCCTCGAGATAATGCACGCGGTCACAAGTGGTTGAAACGAAGAATAGGCACGTATTTGAGAATTGCCTTTTTTGGGAAAAATGGTAAGGCTATAGCCCAGTAAAATTTTGATTCAGGCATATTTTCTCACTTGTCTGAAAAAGCGCTTGTTCGGTGTCTAAATCATTCCTCGAGATAATGCACGCGGTCACAAGTGGTTGAAACGAAGAATAAGCATGTATTTGAGAATTGCCTTTTTTGGGAAAAATGGTAACGCTATAGCCCAGTAAAATTTCGATTCAGGCATATTTTCTCACTTGTCTGAAAAAGCGCTTGTTCGGTGTCTAAATCATTCCTCGAGATAATGCACGCGGTCACAAGTGGTTGAAACGAAGAATAAGCACGTATTTGAGAATTGCCTTTTTTGGGAAAATTGGTAAGGCTATAGCCCAGTAAAATTTTGATTTAGGCATATTTTCTCACTTGTCTGAAAAACCGCTTGTTCGGTGTCTGAATCATTCCTCGAGATAATGCACGCGGTCACAAGTGGTTGAAACGAAGAATAAGCACGTATTTGAGAATTGCCTTTTTTGGGAAAAATGGTAAGGCTATAGCCCAGTAAAATTTTGATTTAGGCATATTTTCTCACTTGTCTGAAAAAGCGCTTGTTCGGCGTCTGAATCATTCCTCGAGATAATGCACGCGGTCACAAGTGGTTGAAACGAAGAATAAGCACATATTTGAGAATTGCCTTTTTGGGGCAAAATGGTAAGGCTATAGCCCAGTAAAATTTTGATTCAGGCATATTTTCTCACTTGTCTGAAAAAGCGCTTGTTTGGCGTCTGAATCATTCCTCGAGATAATGCACGCCGTCACAAGTGGTTGAAACGAAGAATAAGCACGTATTTGAGAATTGCCTTTTTTGGGAAAAATGGTAAGGCTATAGCCCAGTAAAATTTTGATTCAGGCATATTTTCTCACTTATCTGAAAATCCGCTTGTTCGGCGTCTGAATCAATCCTCGAGATAATGCACGCGGTCACAAGTGGTTGAAACGAAGAATAAGCACGTATTTGAGAATTGCCTTTTTTGGGAAAAATGGTAACGCTATAGCCCAGTAAAATTTTGATTTAGGCATATTTTCTCACTTGTCTTAAAAACCGCTTGTTCGGCGTCTGAATCATTCCTCGAGATAATGCACGCGGTCACAAGTGGTTGAAACGAAGAATAAGCAGGTATTTGAGAATTGCCTTTTTTGGGAAAAATGGTAAGGCTATAGCCCAGTAAAATTTTGATTCAGGCATATTTTCTCACTTATCTGAAAATCCGCTTGTTCGGCGTCTGAATCAATCCTCGAGATAATGCACGCGGTCACAAGTGGTTGAAACGAAGAATAAGCACGTATTTGAGAATTGCCTTTTTTGGGAAAAATGGTAACGTTATAGCCCAGTAAAATTTTGATTTAGGCATATTTTCTCACTTGTCCTAAAAACCGCTTGTTCGGCGTTTGAATCATTCCTCGAGATAATGCACGCGGTCACAAGTGGTTGAAACGAAGAATAAGCAGGTATTTGAGAATTGCCTTTTTTGGGAAAAATGGCAAGGCTATAGCCTAGTAAAATTTTGATTCAGGCATATTTTCTCACTTGTCTGAAAAAGCGCTTGTTCGGCGTCTGAATCATTCCTCGAGATAATGCACGCGGTCACAAGTGGTTGAAACGAAGAATAAGCACGTATTTGAGAATTGCCTTTTTCGGGAAAATTGGTAAGGCTATAGCCCAGTAAAATTTTGATTCAGGCATATTTTCTCACTTGTCTGAAAAAGCGCTCTTTCGGCGTCTGAATCAATCCTCGAGATAATGCACGCGGTCACAAGTGGTTGTAACGAAGAATAAGCACGTATTTGAGAACAGCCTTTTTTGGGGAAAATGGTAAGGCTATAGCCCAGTAAAATTTTGATTCAGGCATATTTTCTCACTTGTCTGAAAAAGCGCTTGTTCGGTGTCTAAATCATTCCTCGAGATAATGCACGCGGTCACAAGTGGTTGAAACGAAGAATAAGCACGTATTTGAGAATTGCCTTTTTTGGGAAAATGGTAAGGCTATAGCCCAGTAAAATTTTGATTCAGGCATATTTTCTCACTTGTCTGAAAAAGCGCTTGTTTGGCGTCTGAATCATTTCTCGAGATAATGCACGCGGTCACAAGTGGTTGAAACGAAGAATAAGCACATATTTGAGAATTGCCTTTTTTGGGAAAAATGGTAAGGCTATAGCCCAGTAAAATATTGATTCGGACCAATTTTCTCACTTGTCTGAAAAAGCGCTTGTTCGGCGTCTGAATCATTCCTCGAGATAATGCACGCGGTCACAAGTGGTTGAAACGAAGGATAAGCACGTATTTGAGAATTGCCTTTTTTGGGAAAAATGGTAAGGCCCAGTAAAATTTGGTGGTAAGGCCCAGTAAAATTTTGATTCAGGCATATTTTCTCACTTGTCTGAAAAAGCGCTTGTTCGGCGTCTGAATCATTCCTCGAGATAATGCACGCGGTCACAAGTGGTTGAAACGAAGAATAAGCACATATTTGAGAATTGCCTTTTTGGGGCAAAATGGTAAGGCTATAGCCCAGTAAAATTTTGATTCAGGCATATTTTCTCACTTGTCTGAAAAAGCGCTTGTTCGGTGTCTAAATCATTCCTCGAGATAATGCACGCGGTCACAAGTGGTTGAAACGAAGAATAAGCATGTATTTGAGAATTGCCTTTTTTGGGAAAAATGGTAAGGTTATAGCCCAGTAAAATTTTGATTCAGGCATATTTTCTCACTTGTCTGAAAAAGCGCTTGTTTGGCATCTGAATCATTCCTCGAGATAATGCACGCGGTCACAAGTGGTTGAAACGAAGAATAAGCACATATTTGAGAATTGCCTTTTTTGGGAAAAATGGTAAGGCTATAGCCCAGTAAAATTTTGATTCAGGCATATTTTCTCACTTGTCTGAAAAAGCGCTTGTTCGGTGTCTAAATCATTCCTCGAGATAATGCACGCGGTCACAAGTGGTTGAAACGAAGAATAAGCACGTATTTGAGAATTGCCTTTTTTGGGAAAAATGGTAAGGCTATAGCCCAGTAAAATTTTGATTCAGGCATATTTTCTCACTTGTCTGAAAAAGCGCTTGTTTGGCGTCTGAATCATTCCTCGAGATAATGCACGCGGTCACAAGTGGTTGAAACGAAGAATAAGCACATATTTGAGAATTGCCTTTTTTGGGAAAAATGGTAAGGCTATAGCCCAGTAAAATATTGATTCGGACCAATTTTCTCACTTGTCTGAAAAAGCGCTTGTTCGGCGTCTGAATCATTCCTCGAGGTAATGCACGCGGTCACAAGTGGTTGAAACGAAGGATAAGCACGTATTTGAGAATTGCCTTTTTTGGGAAAAATGGTAAGGCTATAGCCCAGTAAAATTTTGATTCAGGCATATTTTCTCACTTGTCTGAAAAAGCGCTTGTTCGGCGTCTGAATCATTCCTCGAGATAATGCACGCGGTCACAAGTGGTTGAAACGAAGAATAAGCACATATTTGAGAATTGCCTTTTTGGGGCAAAATGGTAAGGCTATAGCCCAGTAAAATTTTGATTCAGGCATATTTTCTCACTTGTCGGAAAAAGCGCTTGTTCGGTGTCTAAATCATTCCTCGAGATAATGCACGCGGTCACAAGTGGTTGAAACGAAGAATAAGCATGTATTTGAGAATTGCCTTTTTTGGGAAAAATGGTAAGGCTATAGCCCAGTAAAATATTGATTCGGACCAATTTTCTCACTTGTCTGAAAAAGCGCTTGTTCGGCGTCTGAATCATTCCTCGAGATAATGCACGCGGTCACAAGTGGTTCAAACGAAGAATAAGCACGTATTTGAGAATTGCCTTTTTTGGGAAAAATGGTAAGGCTATAGCCCAGTAAAATATTGATTCGGACCAATTTTCTCAGTTGTCTAAAAAAGCGCTTGTTCGGCGTCTGAATCATTCCTCGAGATAATGCACGCGGTCACAAGTGGTTGAAACGAAGGATAAGCACGTATTTGAGAATTGCCTTTTTTGGGAAAAATTGTAAGGCTATAGCCCAGTAAAATTTTGATTCAGGCATATTTTCTCACTTGTCTGAAAAACCGCTTGTTCGGCGTCTAAATCATTCCTCGAGATGATGCACGCGGTCACAAGTGGTTGAAACGAAGAATAAGCACGTATTTGAGAATTGCCTTTTTTGGGAAAAATGGTAAGGCTATAGCTCAGTAAAATTGTGAATCAGGCATATTTTTTCACTTGTTTGAAAAAGCGCTTGTTCGGCGTCTAAATCATTCCTCGAGATAATGCACGCGGTCACAAGTGGTTGACACGAAGAATAAGCACGTATTTGAGAATTGCCTTTTTTGCAAAAATAGTAAGGCTATAGCCCAGTAAAATTTTGATTCAGGCATATTTTCTCACTTGCTTGAAAAAGCGCTTGTTCGGCGTCTAAATCATTCCTCGAGATAATGCACGCGGTCACAAGTGGTTGAAACGAATAAGCACGTATTTGAGAATTGCCTTTTTTGGGAGAAATGGTAAGGCTATAGCCCAGTAAAATTTTGATTCAGGCATATTTTCTCACTTGTCTGAAAAAGCGCTTGTTCGGCGTCTGAATCATTCCTCGAGATAATGCACGCGGTCACAAGTGGTTGAAACGAAGAATAAGCACATATTTGAGAATTGCCTTTTTTGGGAAAAATGGTAAGGCTATAGCCCAGTAAAATTTCGATTCAGGCATATTTTCTCACTTGTCTGAAAAAGCGCTTGTTCGGTGTCTAAATCATTCCTCGAGATAATGCACGCGGTCACAAGTGGTTGAAACGAAGAATAAGCACATATTTGAGAATTGCCTTTTTTGGGAAAAATGGTAAGGCTATAGCCCAGTAAAATTTTGATTCAGGCATATTTTCTCACTTGTCTGAAAAAGCGCTTGTTCGGTGTCTAAATCATTCCTCGAGATAATGCACGTGGTCACAAGTGGTTGAAACGAAGAATAAGCACGTATTTGAGAATTGCCTTTTTTGGGAAAAATGGTAAGGCTATAGCCCAGTAAAATTTTGATTCAGGCATATTTTCTCACTTGTCTGAAAAAGCGCTTGTTCGGTGTCTAAATCATTCCTCGAGATAATGCACGCGGTCACAAGTGGTTGAAACGAAGAATAAGCATGTATTTGAGAATTGCCTTTTTTGGGAAAAATGGTAAGGTTATAGCCCAGTAAAATTTTGATTCAGGCATATTTTCTCACTTGTCTGAAAAAGCGCTTGTTTGGCGTCTGAATCATTCCTCGAGATAATGCACGCGGTCACAAGTGGTTGAAACGAAGAATAAGCCCATATTTGAGAATTGCCTTTTTTGGGAAAAATGGTAAGGCTATAGCCCAGTAAAATATTGATTCGGACCAATTTTCTCACTTGTCTGAAAAAGCGCTTGTTCGGCGTCTGAATCATTCCTCGAGATAATGCACGCGGTCACAAGTGGTTGAAACGAAGAATAAGCACGTATTTGAGAATTGCCTTTTTTGGGAAAAATGGTAAGGCTATAGCCCAGTAAAATATTGATTCGGACCAATTTTCTCAGTTGTCTAAAAAAGCGCTTGTTCGGCGTCTGAATCATTCCTCGAGATAATGCACGCGGTCACAAGTGGTTGAAACGAAGGATAAGCACGTATTTGAGAATTGCCTTTTTTGGGAAAAATGGTAAGGCTATAGCCCAGTAAAATTTTGATTCAGGCATATTTTCTCACTTGTCTGAAAAACCGCTTGTTCGGCGTCTAAATCATTCCTCGAGATGATGCACGCGGTCACAAGTGGTTGAAACGAAGAATAGGCACGTATTTGAGAATTGCCTTTTTGGGGCAAAATGGTAAGGCTATAGCCCAGTAAAATTTTGATTCAGGCATATTTTCTCACTTGTCTGAAAAAGCGCTTGTTTGGCGTCTGAATCATTCCTCGAGATAATGCACGCGGTCACAAGTGGTTGAAACGAAGAATAAGCACGTATTTGAGAATTGCCTTTTTTGGGGAAAATGGTAAGGCTATAGCCCAGTAAAATTTTGATTCAGGCATATTTTCTCACTTATCTGAAAATCCGCTTGTTCGGCGTCTGATTCAATCCTCGAGATAATGCACGCGGTCACAAGTGGTTGAAACGAAGAATAAGCACGTATTTGAGAATTGCCTTTTTTGGGAAAAATGGTAACGCTATAGCCCAGTAAAATTTTGATTTAGGCATATTTTCTCACTTGTCTTAAAAACCGCTTGTTCGGCGTCTGAATCATTCCTCGAGATAATGCACGCGGTCACAAGTGGTTGAAACGAAGAATAAGCAGGTATTTGAGAATTGCCTTTTTTGGGAAAAATGGCAAGGCTATAGCCTAGTAAAATTTTGATTCAGGCATATTTTCTCACTTGTCTGAAAAAGCGCTTGTTCGGCGTCTGAATCATTCCTCGAGATAATGCACGCGGTCACAAGTGGTTGAAACGAAGAATAAGCACGTATTTGAGAATTGCCTTTTTCGGGAAAATTGGTAAGGCTATAGCCCAGTAAAATTTTGATTCAGGCATATTTTCTCACTTGTCTGAAAAAGCGCTCTTTCGGCGTCTGAATCAATCCTCGAGATAATGCACGCGGTCACAAGTGGTTGAAACGAAGAATAAGCACGTATTTGAGAACAGCCTTTTTTGGGGAAAATGGTAAGGCTATAGCCCAGTAAAATTTTGATTCAGGCATATTTTCTCACTTGTCTGAAAAAGCGCTTGTTCGGTGTCTAAATCATTCCTCGAGATAATGCACGCGGTCACAAGTGGTTGAAACGAAGAATAAGCACGTATTTGAGAATTGCCTTTTTTGGGAAAAATGGTAAGGCTATAGCCCAGTAAAATATTGATTCGGACCAATTTTCTCACTTGCCTGAAAAAGCGCTTGTTTGGCGTCTGAATCATTCCTCGAGATAATGCACGCGGTCACAAGTGGTTGAAACGAAGAATAAGCACGTATTTGAGAATTGCCTTTTTTGGGAAAAATGGTAAGGCTATAGCCCAGTAAAATTTTGATTCAGGCATATTTTCTCACTTATCTGAAAATCCGCTTGTTCGGCGTCTGAATCAATCCTCGAGATAATGCACGCGGTCACAAGTGGTTGAAACGAAGAATAAGCACGTATTTGAGAATTGCCTTTTTTGGGAAAAATGGTAAGGCTATAGCTCAGTAAAATTGTGAATCAGGCATATTTTTTCACTTGTTTGAAAAAGCGCTTGTTCGGCGTCTAAATCATTCCTCGAGATAATGCACGCGGTCACAAGTGGTTGACACGAAGAATAAGCACGTATTTGAGAATTGCCTTTTTTGCAAAAATGGTAAGGCTATAGCCCAGTAAAATTTTGATTCAGGCATATTTTCTCACTTGCTTGAAAAAGCGCTTGTTCGGCGTCTAAATCATTCCTCGAGATAATGCACGCGGTCACAAGTGGTTGAAACGAATAAGCACGTATTTGAGAATTGCCTTTTTTGGGAGAAATGGTAAGGCTATAGCCCAGTAAAATTTTGATTCAGGCATATTTTCTCACTTGTCTGAAAAAGCGCTTGTTCGGCGTCTGAATCATTCCTCGAGATAATGCACGCGGTCACAAGTGGTTGAAACGAAGAATAAGCACATATTTGAGAATTGCCTTTTTTGGGAAAAATGGTAAGGCTATAGCCCAGTAAAATTTCGATTCAGGCATATTTTCTCACTTGTCTGAAAAAGCGCTTGTTCGGTGTCTAAATCATTCCTCGAGATAATGCACGCGGTCACAAGTGGTTGAAACGAAGAATAAGCACATATTTGAGAATTGCCTTTTTTGGGAAAAATGGTAAGGCTATAGCCCAGTAAAATTTTGATTCAGGCATATTTTCTCACTTGTCTGAAAAAGCGCTTGTTCGGTGTCTAAATCATTCCTCGAGATAATGCACGTGGTCACAAGTGGTTGAAACGAAGAATAAGCACGTATTTGAGAATTGCCTTTTGTTTGATCCGCACCGATGGCACCGGCTGTTGGAATCTCAGCGCTGCCACCGGCTGTTGGAACCTCAGTGCTGACGCCCGTTATTGCAACTGGGTCACAAGCCCCAAGGGTAGCGTTGGCCTGGCGGCCTGGGGCACACTGGAAGCATCCGAAGGTCCCAGCAAAGCATGAGGCGACTGCTAACAGAACAACTTGTTTATTCTAGCATCGCAAAGAGCGGGCGGTCAGGTCGACCGAAGTAGAGAGACGGGAGAGCACGTTACTCAACAGCAGAAATCGGAGCCTCTCCCCTGGCGTCCGGGGCAGCTGCTCTTATACTCTCGGACTTGAGAGCAAGAGGGAAGGTCACGGGACTTCACCACGTGACAGCGGCGACGGACGGACTGAAAGACACGTTGGAACAAGGAGGTGACGCATCAGCCGGGCCGGCGCCGGACAGACCTCCTCGCTTCACACTGGGGGAGCTCCTCTCCCCGGCTGCCGCGCTTTGACAAGCGTGGGCACACACACACACACGCACACACAAAGACACGTGGCACTGATCATGCCGGGACGCGCTCGCCGGGAATGCGTCGCGGCCGCTCCGAACGGGCCAAAATGTCCGCCGCTTGGAACGAAGCTCCGGCGTACGTTGCATCCGCGCTGGCTTTACCGCGCGTCGTAGGCGAAACGTAACAGACCGCCCCGCCGGGGGAGGGAGATCCCGATGGTCAGGGGACTGCATCCGCTGTCCGGAGGGATGTCGCTCAATGATGCTCATTACCGAAGTCGGTCGTCCCTCGGCGTTTCTTGAGCGCAGCGCACCGAGAAGGCCTCGTTCTCACGTTCAGGTTCACAGAGGACACTGCAAAGTGACTTCGGGAGAGTTTTCATTTTTCTCTCGTTCCCAGCAAGCGTTAGAACTACGCCGAAACTCAGCCGCTCAGTCAGCAAGCACGGCACAACCCTCACTAAGCCATGCCAGGCTCTTTCCCCTTTAATACTACTGCCTAGTTCCTTACAGTAGTCTAGCAGCACTCAGAACGCGTCCACAAATTGGAGAATTGCACTAGAAAGCACATATCATCACTTTGAAACACTACACAAAAGCAATATGTTAAAAATCCTGCCTCAGGAAGAAAAACATCAATAACAAACAATTTTGAGGCTGATTCCCACGTTAGGGGCTTCGACTTAAGCCATCGGCGTTATCGTTGAGACTCCCCTTTTTGTAACGCACCTCAAAGGAATATTGTTGCAAAGCGAGGCTCCAGCGCAGGAGGCGGCCATTTGTGAAAGAGATAGTCTGCTGCCATTGGAGAGGGCAGTGATCCGTCTCTAGGCATGCGAAGCGGAGATCGCAGCGAGCGACCGTACACTAGCTCAGCTGGCGAAAACCCCGTAGCCGCATGCGGCGCGGTCCTCCATGCAAACATCACCCCAGGCAGAAACAGCTCCCAGTCAGTTTGTAGTTCAAACCATAATGCTCTAAACACGCGCTTCATGACGGAGTGGAGCTTCTCAACGGAATTCGACTGGGGGTGGTGCACTGAGCTGTGTAACAGCTTTACCCCGCACCTTTCGAGAAAAGTTGTCGTCAAAGCGCTAGTAAATACTGTGCCCTGATCTGATTGGATTTCCGCAGGAAAACCAACTCGCGCAAATATGGACAGTAGTGCATTGACTATCTCAACTGAGCTGAGTTCTTTAAGAGGCACTGCTTCAGGGAACTTTGTCGCTGGGCAGATCACAGTCAAAATGTGTCTGTACCCCGTGGCTGTTACCGGCAGAGGTCCCACTGTATCAATAACGAGCCGTCTAAAAGGCTCCGTAATGATAGGTACCAACTTCAACGGCGCCCTCGATTTGTCCCCTGGTTTGCCCACCCGCTGACAGGTGTCACATGTCTTCACAAAGTGGTCTGCGTCCCGAAAACACCCTGGCCAATAGTACTCTTGCAAGAGACGGTCCTTAGTTTTCTTAACTCCTAGGTGTCCGGACCACGAACCCCCATGCGACAAGCGCAACAGATCCTGACGGTAGCACTGAGGCACGATCAGCTGATCGAACTCCACTCCTCTGCGGTCTATATACTTCCGGTACAGGACCCCACCTCTTTCCACAAAGCGAGCATTTTTCTTGGCGACACCTTCCTTGACAATGCAGCGTATGTTTGCTAGGCTGCCATCCTTCTTTTGCTCGGCTATCAAAGCCGACCGGCTGACTTTTAGCAACCTATTAAGTCCGTCTGACGTAGGCGCGACGAGCAAATCTGCAGATAGCTCTTCTAACTTTCCCGCATCGGGAATTTCCTCTCCAGTATCTGGTGCCTTTAACGCTACAGGCTCAATTTTATTCAGTTCGGGCGTGCTCTGAATATCACCTTGCTGCGCCTCTGACCCTTTCTCATTGTTCGACAACGTCGGCCCCGCAACTACCGCCTTTGCAGCGAGCTCCCGAACCTTCGATCTGGTTAAGGCCTGAACGCTAGCCTCACCAAACAAAAGCCCCTTCTCGCGCAGGAGGTGATCGGACCTGTTCGAAAATAGGTACGGGTACTGGGGGGGCAGCATAGATGACACTGCCGCCTCCGTCTCAAGTGCTCCGAAAGGACCTTCAATAAGCACTTTTGCTACGGGCAGACACACGCTATGAGCTTCCACGGCTTGTTTGATCCATGCACACTCGCCCGTGAACATATCGGGTTCTACGTAAGAGGGGTGAACTACATCCATCGTAGCTGCGGAATCGCGGAGCACTCGGCACTCCTTCCCGTTCACGAGGAGGTCTCGCATGTAAGGCTCGAGAAGCTTCATGTTCTCGTCAGTGCTGCATAACGACAAAAACACGACTTTTGTTTTTGTTTCCGGACACTGCGCCGAAAAGTGACCCGGCTTCTGGCACGTATAACACACGCGCGCTTGCCTCGTCTCGAACCGCTTTCTGCGTTCGGCTTCGGCTGCCGCCGTCTCCTTACGTTCGGTCGGAATGCTTTCACTCGCATCCGCACTACGTGTGTCCCCCTTTGCTCTCATGGGCGTGAACTTCGGCCTCTCAAACTTAGAGCCAAATTCACCCTTTTGACCGTCCTTAGCTCCGCGAGCCCGACGCGTCACAAACTCTTCGGCTAGCTCAGCGGCTCTAGCCACCGTACTAACGTCTGGCCTATCCAAGACCCAGTACCGCACGTTCTCAGGTAACCGACTATAAAACTGTTCCAGCCCGAAACACTGCAGAACTTTCTCGTGGTCACCAAACGCTTTCTCTTCTTTGAGCCACTCCTGCATGTTTGACATAAGCCTGTAGGCAAACTCTGTATACGACTCACTTTTGCCTTTCTCATTTTCTCGAAACTTCCGACGGAACGCCTCCGCCGACAGCCTGTACTTTTTTAGCAGACTCGATTTCACTTTGTCGAAATCCTCTGCCTCCTCTCTCTCCAAGCGAGCGACTACGTCGGCCGCCTCGCCGGGTAACAAAGTGAGCAAGCGCTGTGGCCACGTTTCCCGAGAGAACCCCTGCTTCTCGCACGTTCGCTCAAAGTTAACCAGGAACAAACCAATGTCCTCTCCAAGCTTAAACGGCCGCATCAGGTCAGTCATTTTAAACAATACTCGTTCTCCTGCACCGTGTGCCTGACTTCCATTACGAGCGCGTTCCATCTCCACTTCGAGACGCTTCATTTCCAAAGCGTGTTGACGGTCACGCTCTTCTTTTTCTTTCTGCTCTTTTCGTTCGCGCTCATCTCTCTCTCTCTGTTCTTTACGTTCAAGCTCATCTCTCTCTCTCTGTTCTTTACGTTCAAGCTCATCTTTTTGCTCTTTAAGTTCGCGCTCCTGTCTTTTTGCAGTCTCCCTCTCCTCAATGGTCTCAAGGCATTCCGACAGCTCGTCATCCTCAGCTCCTAACTCAAGAATAGCCCTTAGCAGTTCTGGTTTTCTGAGTTTGTCTGAGACATCCAGACCCAACTCTCTTGCAAGCTCCAACAATTTCGGTTTGCGCAACGACTTCAAATCCATGGCTGCTCTGGATGCTGCTTTCTCTACTGCCTACTATTGTCTTGCCGCAACTAACCCGGCAGCAACGACAACCACAATTACCAGCTCTGTTTCTGACACTAACAAAAGCCTGGCAAAACTCAGAAGAAGAAAGTCCCGCACTCACCCAACCTCGCAGCCAAGATTTCAGCGCAGTCGTTCCGCTGCAGGCAACCAGTCATCACACAGGGCTCGTTGCACTGCTCCCGGATGGTCGTTGTGCTGCTCAGCATACAGTCAACCGCATTTCTTCGCTGCTGGCCTCCGTTGTCGCGATCTCACCGCTGGCAACCAGATGTTTGAACCGCACCGATGGCACCGGCTGTTGGAATCTCAGCGCTGCCACCGGCTGTTGGAACCTCAGTGCTGACGCCCGTTATTGCAACTGGGTCACAAGCCCCAAGGGTAGCGTTGGCCTGGCGGCCTGGGGCACACTGGAAGCATCCGAAGGTCCCAGCAAAGCATGAGGCGACTGCTAACAGAACAACTTGTTTATTCTAGCATCGCAAAGAGCGGGCGGTCAGGTCGACCGAAGTAGAGAGACGGGAGAGCACGTTACTCAACAGCAGAAATCGGAGCCTCTCCCCTGGCGTCCGGGGCAGCTGCTCTTATACTCTCGGACTTGAGAGCAAGAGGGAAGGTCACGGGACTTCACCACGTGACAGCGGCGACGGACGGACTGAAAGACACGTTGGAACAAGGAGGTGACGCATCAGCCGGGCCGGCGCCGGACAGACCTCCTCGCTTCACACTGGGGGAGCTCCTCTCCCCGGCTGCCGCGCTTTGACAAGCGTGGGCACACACACACACACGCACACACAAAGACACGTGGCACTGATCATGCCGGGACGCGCTCGCCGGGAATGCGTCGCGGCCGCTCCGAACGGGCCAAAATGTCCGCCGCTTGGAACGAAGCTCCGGCGTACGTTGCATCCGCGCTGGCTTTACCGCGCGTCGTAGGCGAAACGTAACACTTTTTTGGGAAAAATGGTAAGGCTATAGCCCAGTAAAATTTTGATTCAGGCATATTTTCTCACTTGTCTGAAAAAGCGCTTGTTCGGTGTCTAAATCATTCCTCGAGATAATGCACGCGGTCACAAGTGGTTGAAACGAAGAATAAGCATGTATTTGAGAATTGCCTTTTTTGGGAAAAATGGTAAGGTTATAGCCCAGTAAAATTTTGATTCAGGCATATTTTCTCACTTGTCTGAAAAAGCGCTTGTTTGGCGTCTGAATCATTCCTCGAGATAATGCACGCGGTCACAAGTGGTTGAAACGAAGAATAAGCCCATATTTGAGAATTGCCTTTTTTGGGAAAAATGGTAAGGCTATAGCCCAGTAAAATATTGATTCGGACCAATTTTCTCACTTGTCTGAAAAAGCGCTTGTTCGGCGTCTGAATCATTCCTCGAGATAATGCACGCGGTCACAAGTGGTTGAAACGAAGAATAAGCACGTATTTGAGAATTGCCTTTTTTGGGAAAAATGGTAAGGCTATAGCCCAGTAAAATATTGATTCGGACCAATTTTCTCAGTTGTCTAAAAAAGCGCTTGTTCGGCGTCTGAATCATTCCTCGAGATAATGCACGCGGTCACAAGTGGTTGAAACGAAGGATAAGCACGTATTTGAGAATTGCCTTTTTTGGGAAAAATGGTAAGGCTATAGGCCAGTAAAATTTTGATTCAGGCATATTTTCTCACTTGTCTGAAAAACCGCTTGTTCGGCGTCTAAATCATTCCTCGAGATGATGCACGCGGTCACAAGTGGTTGAAACGAAGAATAGGCACGTATTTGAGAATTGCCTTTTTGGGGCAAAATGGTAAGGCTATAGCCCAGTAAAATTTTGATTCAGGCATATTTTCTCACTTGTCTGAAAAAGCGCTTGTTTGGCGTCTGAATCATTCCTCGAGATAATGCACGCGGTCACAAGTGGTTGAAACGAAGAATAAGCACGTATTTGAGAATTGCCTTTTTTGGGAAAAATGGTAAGGCTATAGCCCAGTAAAATTTTGATTCAGGCATATTTTCTCACTTATCTGAAAATCCGCTTGTTCGGCGTCTGAATCAATCCTCGAGATAATGCACGCGGTCACAAGTGGTTGAAACGAAGAATAAGCACGTATTTGAGAATTGCCTTTTTTGGGAAAAATGGTAACGCTATAGCCCAGTAAAATTTTGATTTAGGCATATTTTCTCACTTGTCTTAAAAACCGCTTGTTCGGCGTCTGAATCATTCCTCGAGATAATGCACGCGGTCACAAGTGGTTGAAACGAAGAATAAGCAGGTATTTGAGAATTGCCTTTTTTGGGAAAAATGGCAAGGCTATAGCCTAGTAAAATTTTGATTCAGGCATATTTTCTCACTTGTCTGAAAAAGCGCTTGTTCGGCGTCTGAATCATTCCTCGAGATAATGCACGCGGTCACAAGTGGTTGAAACGAAGAATAAGCACGTATTTGAGAATTGCCTTTTTCGGGAAAATTGGTAAGGCTATAGCCCAGTAAAATTTTGATTCAGGCATATTTTCTCACTTGTCTGAAAAAGCGCTCTTTCGGCGTCTGAATCAATCCTCGAGATAATGCACGCGGTCACAAGTGGTTGAAACGAAGAATAAGCACGTATTTGAGAACAGCCTTTTTTGGGGAAAATGGTAAGGCTATAGCCCAGTAAAATTTTGATTCAGGCATATTTTCTCACTTGTCTGAAAAAGCGCTTGTTCGGTGTCTAAATCATTCCTCGAGATAATGCACGCGGTCACAAGTGGTTGAAACGAAGAATAAGCACGTATTTGAGAATTGCCTTTTTTGGGAAAAATGGTAAGGCTATAGCCCAGTAAAATATTGATTCGGACCAATTTTCTCACTTGCCTGAAAAAGCGCTTGTTTGGCGTCTGAATCATTCCTCGAGATAATGCACGCGGTCACAAGTGGTTGAAACGAAGAATAAGCACGTATTTGAGAATTGCCTTTTTTGGGAAAAATGGTAAGGCTATAGCCCAGTAAAATTTTGATTCAGGCATATTTTCTCACTTATCTGAAAATCCGCTTGTTCGGCGTCTGAATCAATCCTCGAGATAATGCACGCGGTCACAAGTGGTTGAAACGAAGAATAAGCACGTATTTGAGAATTGCCTTTTTTGGGAAAAATGGTAACGCTATAGCCCAGTAAAATTTTGATTTAGGCATATTTTCTCACTTGTCTTAAAAACCGCTTGTTCGGCGTTTGAATCATTCCTCGAGATAATGCACGCGGTCACAAGTGGTTGAAACGAAGAATAAGCAGGTATTTGAGAATTGCCTTTTTTGGGAAAAATGGCAAGGCTATAGCCTAGTAAAATTTTGATTCAGGCATATTTTCTCACTTGTCTGAAAAAGCGCTTGTTCGGCGTCTGAATCATTCCTCGAGATAATGCACGCGGTCACAAGTGGTTGAAACGAAGAATAAGCACGTATTTGAGAATTGCCTTTTTCGGGAAAATTGGTAAGGCTATAGCCCAGTAAAATTTTGATTCAGGCATATTTTCTCACTTGTCTGAAAAAGCGCTCTTTCGGCGTCTGAATCAATCCTCGAGATAATGCACGCGGTCACAAGTGGTTGAAACGAAGAATAAGCACGTATTTGAGAACAGCCTTTTTTGGGGAAAATGGTAAGGCTATAGCCCAGTAAAATTTTGATTCAGGCATATTTTCTCACTTGTCTGAAAAAGCGCTTGTTCGGTGTCTAAATCATTCCTCGAGATAATGCACGCGGTCACAAGTGGTTGAAACGAAGAATAAGCACGTATTTGAGAATTGCCTTTTTTTGGGAAAAATGGTAAGGCTATAGCCCAGTAAAATTTTGATTCAGGCATATTTTCTCACTTGTCTGAAAAAGCGCTTGTTTGGCGTCTGAATCATTTCTCGAGATAATGCACGCGGTCACAAGTGGTTGAAACGAAGAATAAGCACATATTTGAGAATTGCCTTTTTTGGGAAAAATGGTAAGGCTATAGCCCAGTAAAATATTGATTCGGACCAATTTTCTCACTTGTCTGAAAAAGCGCTTGTTCGGCGTCTGAATCATTCCTCGAGATAATGCACGCGGTCACAAGTGGTTGAAACGAAGGATAAGCACGTATTTGAGAATTGCCTTTTTTGGGAAAAATGGTAAGGCCCAGTAAAATTTGGTGGTAAGGCCCAGTAAAATTTTGATTCAGGCATATTTTCTCACTTGTCTGAAAAAGCGCTTGTTCGGCGTCTGAATCATTCCTCGAGATAATGCACGCGGTCACAAGTGGTTGAAACGAAGATTAAGCACATATTTGAGAATTGCCTTTTTGGGGCAAAATGGTAAGGCTATAGCCCAGTAAAATTTTGATTCAGGCATATTTTCTCACTTGTCTGAAAAAGCGCTTGTTCGGTGTCTAAATCATTCCTCGAAATAATGCACGCGGTCACAAGTGGTTGAAACGAAGAATAAGCATGTATTTGAGAATTGCCTTTTTTGGGAAAAATGGTAAGGTTATAGCCCAGTAAAATTTTGATTCAGGCATATTTTCTCACTTGTCTGAAAAAGCGCTTGTTTGGCATCTGAATCATTCCTCGAGATAATGCACGCGGTCACAAGTGGTTGAAACGAAGAATAAGCACATATTTGAGAATTGCCTTTTTTGGGAAAAATGGTAAGGCTATAGCCCAGTAAAATTTTGATTCAGGCATATCTTCTCACTTGTCTGAAAAAGCGCTTGTTCGGTGTCTAAATCATTCCTCGAGATAATGCACGCGGTCACAAGTGGTTGAAACGAAGAATAAGCACGTATTTGAGAATTGCCTTTTTTGGGAAAAATGGTAAGGCTATAGCCCAGTAAAATTTTGATTCAGGCATATTTTCTCACTTGTCTGAAAAAGCGCTTGTTTGGCGTCTGAATCATTCCTCGAGATAATGCACGCGGTCACAACTGGTTGAAACGAAGAATAAGCACATATTTGAGAATTGCCTTTTTTGGGAAAAATGGTAAGGCTATAGCCCAGTAAAATATTGATTCGGACCAATTTTCTCACTTGTCTGAAAAAGCGCTTGTTCGGCGTCTGAATCATTCCTCGAGGTAATGCACGCGGTCACAAGTGGTTGAAACGAAGGATAAGCACGTATTTGAGAATTGCCTTTTTTGGGAAAAATGGTAAGGCTATAGCCCAGTAAAATTTTGATTCAGGCATATTTTCTCACTTGTCTGAAAAAGCGCTTGTTCGGCGTCTGAATCATTCCTCGAGATAATGCACGCGGTCACAAGTGGTTGAAACGAAGAATAAGCACATATTTGAGAATTGCCTTTTTGGGGCAAAATGGTAAGGCTATAGCCCAGTAAAATTTTGATTCAGGCATATTTTCTCACTTGTCGGAAAAAGCGCTTGTTCGGTGTCTAAATCATTCCTCGAGATAATGCACGCGGTCACAAGTGGTTGAAACGAAGAATAAGCATGTATTTGAGAATTGCCTTTTTTGGGAAAAATGGTAAGGCTATAGCCCAGTAAAATATCGATTCGGACCAATTTTCTCACTTGTCTGAAAAAGCGCTTGTTCGGCGTCTGAATCATTCCTCGAGATAATGCACGCGGTCACAAGTGGTTGAAACGAAGAATAAGCACGTATTTGAGAATTGCCTTTTTTGGGAAAAATGGTAAGGCTATAGCCCAGTAAAATATTGATTCGGACCAATTTTCTCAGTTGTCTAAAAAAGCGCTTGTTCGGCGTTTGAATCATTCCTCGAGATAATGCACGCGGTCACAAGTGGTTGAAACGAAGGATAAGCACGTATTTGAGAATTGCCTTTTTTGGGAAAAATGGTAAGGCTATAGCCCAGTAAAATTTTGATTCAGGCATATTTTCTCACTTGTCTGAAAAACCGCTTGTTCGGCGTCTAAATCATTCCTCGAGATGATGCACGCGGTCACAAGTGGTTGAAACGAAGAATAAGCACGTATTTGAGAATTGCCTTTTTTGGGAAAAATGGTAAGGCTATAGCTCAGTAAAATTGTGAATCAGGCATATTTTTTCACTTGTTTGAAAAAGCGCTTGTTCGGCGTCTAAATCATTCCTCGAGATAATGCACGCGGTCACAAGTGGTTGACACGAAGAATAAGCACGTATTTGAGAATTGCCTTTTTTGCAAAAATGGTAAGGCTATAGCCCAGTAAAATTTTGATTCAGGCATATTTTCTCACTTGCTTGAAAAAGCGCTTGTTCGGCGTCTAAATCATTCCTCGAGATAATGCACGCGGTCACAAGTGGTTGAAACGAATAAGCACGTATTTGAGAATTGCCTTTTTTGGGAGAAATGGTAAGGCTATAGCCCAGTAAAATTTTGATTCAGGCATATTTTCTCACTTGTCTGAAAAAGCGCTTGTTCGGCGTCTGAAACATTCCTCCAGATAATGCACGCGGTCACAAGTGGTTGAAACGAAGAATAAGCACATATTTGAGAATTGCCTTTTTTGGGAAAAATGGTAAGGCTATAGCCCAGTAAAATTTCGATTCAGGCATATTTTCTCACTTGTCTGAAAAAGCGCTTGTTCGGTGTCTAAATCATTCCTCGAGATAATGCACGCGGTCACAAGTGGTTGAAACGAAGAATAAGCACATATTTGAGAATTGCCTTTTTTGGGAAAAATGGTAAGGCTATAGCCCAGTAAAATTTTGATTCAGGCATATTTTCTCACTTGTCTGAAAAAGCGCTTCTTCGGTGTCTAAATCATTCCTCGAGATAATGCACGTGGTCACAAGTGGTTGAAACGAAGAATAAGCACGTATTTGAGAATTGCCTTTTTTGGGAAAAATGGTAAGGCTATAGCCCAGTAAAATTTTGATTCAGGCATATTTTCTCACTTGTCTGAAAAAGCGCTTGTTCGGTGTCTAAATCATTCCTCGAGATAATGCACGCGGTCACAAGTGGTTGAAACGAAGAATAAGCATGTATTTGAGAATTGCCTTTTTTGGGAAAAATGGTAAGGTTATAGCCCAGTAAAATTTTGATTCAGGCATATTTTCTCACTTGTCTGAAAAAGCGCTTGTTTGGCGTCTGAATCATTCCTCGAGATAATGCACGCGGTCACAAGTGGTTGAAACGAAGAATAAGCCCATATTTGAGAATTGCCTTTTTTGGGAAAAATGGTAAGGCTATAGCCCAGTAAAATATTGATTCGGACCAATTTTCTCACTTGTCTGAAAAAGCGCTTGTTCGGCGTCTGAATCATTCCTCGAGATAATGCACGCGGTCACAAGTGGTTGAAACGAAGAATAAGCACGTATTTGAGAATTGACTTTTTTGGGAAAAATGGTAAGGCTATAGCCCAGTAAAATATTGATTCGGACCAATTTTCTCAGTTGTCTAAAAAAGCGCTTGTTCGGCGTCTGAATCATTCCTCGAGATAATGCACGCGGTCACAAGTGGTTGAAACGAAGGATAAGCACGTATTTGAGAATTGCCTTTTTTGGGAAAAATGGTAAGGCTATAGCCCAGTAAAATTTTGATTCAGGCATATTTTCTCACTTGTCTGAAAAACCGCTTGTTCGGCGTCTAAATCATTCCTCGAGATGATGCACGCGGTCACAAGTGGTTGAAACGAAGAATAGGCACGTATTTGAGAATTGCCTTTTTTGGGAAAAATGGTAAGGCTATAGCTCAGTAAAATTGTGAATCAGGCATATTTTTTCACTTGTTTGAAAAAGCGCTTGTTCGGCGTCTAAATCATTCCTCGAGATAATGCACGCGGTCACAAGTGGTTGACACGAAGAATAAGCACGTATTTGAGAATTGCCTTTTTTGCAAAAATGGTAAAAATGGTAAGGTTATAGCCCAGTAAAATTTTGATTCAGGCATATTTTCTCACTTGTCTGAAAAAGCGCTTGTTCGACGTCTGAATCATTCCTCGAGATAATGCACGCGTTCACAAGTGGTTGAAACGAAGAATAAGGACATATTTGAGAATTGCCTTTTTTGGGAAAAATGGTAAGGCTATTAATGGTAGCCCAGTAAAATTTTGATTCAGGCATATTTTCTCACTTGTCTGAAAAAGCGCTTGTTTGGCGTCTGAATCATTCCTCGAGATAATGCACGCGGTCACAAGTGGTTGAAACGAAGAATAAGCACGTATTTGAGAATTGCCTTTTTTGGGAAAAATGGTAAGGCTATAGCCCAGTAAAATATTGATTCGGACCAATTTTCTCACTTGTCTGAAAAAGCGCTTGTTCGGCGTCTGAATCATTCCTCGAGATAATGCACGCGGTCACAAGTGGTTGAAACGAAGGATAAGCACGTATTTGAGAATTGCCTTTTTTGGGAAAAATGGTAAGGCCCAGTAAAATTTGGTGGTAAGGCCCAGTAAAATTTTGATTCAGGCATATTTTCTCACTTGTCTGAAAAAGCGCTTGTTCGGCGTCTGAATCATTCCTCGAGATAATGCACGCGGTCACAAGTGGTTGAAACGAAGAATAAGCACGTATTTGAGAATTGCCTTTTTGGGGCAAAATGGTAAGGCTATAGCCCAGTAAAATTTTGATTCAGGCATATTTTCTCACTTGTCTGAAAAAGCGCTTGTTTGGCATCTGAATCATTCCTCGAGATAATGCACGCGGTCACAAGTGGTTGAAACGAAGAATAAGCACATATTTGAGAATTGCCTTTTTTGGGAAAAATGGTAAGGCTATAGCCCAGTAAAATTTTGATTCAGGCATATCTTCTCACTTGTCTGAAAAAGCGCTTGTTCGGTGTCTAAATCATTCCTCGAGATAATGCACGCGGTCACAAGTGGTTGAAACGAAGAATAAGCACGTATTTGAGAATTGCCTTTTTTGGGAAAAATGGTAAGGCTATAGCCCAGTAAAATTTTGATTCAGGCATATTTTCTCACTTGTCTGAAAAAGCGCTTGTTTGGCGTCTGAATCATTCCTCGAGATAATGCACGCGGTCACAACTGGTTGAAACGAAGAATAAGCACATATTTGAGAATTGCCTTTTTTGGGAAAAATGGTAAGGCTATAGCCCAGTAAAATATTGATTCGGACCAATTTTCTCACTTGTCTGAAAAAGCGCTTGTTCGGCGTCTGAATCATTCCTCGAGGTAATGCACGCGGTCACAAGTGGTTGAAACGAAGGATAAGCACGTATTTGAGAATTGCCTTTTTTGGGAAAAATGGTAAGGCTATAGCCCAGTAAAATTTTGATTCAGGCATATTTTCTCACTTGTCTGAAAAAGCGCTTGTTCGGCGTCTGAATCATTCCTCGAGATAATGCACGCGGTCACAAGTGGTTGAAACGAAGAATAAGCACATATTTGAGAATTGCCTTTTTGGGGCAAAATGGTAAGGCTATAGCCCAGTAAAATTTTGATTCAGGCATATTTTCTCACTTGTCGGAAAAAGCGCTTGTTGGGTGTCTAAATCATTCCTCGAGATAATGCACGCGGTCACAAGTGGTTGAAACGAAGAATAAGCATGTATTTGAGAATTGCCTTTTTTGGGAAAAATGGTAAGGCTATAGCCCAGTAAAATATCGATTCGGACCAATTTTCTCACTTGTCTGAAAAAGCGCTTGTTCGGCGTCTGAATCATTCCTCGAGATAATGCACGCGGTCACAAGTGGTTGAAACGAAGAATAAGCACGTATTTGAGAATTGCCTTTTTTGGGAAAAATGGTAAGGCTATAGCCCAGTAAAATATTGATTCGGACCAATTTTCTCAGTTGTCTAAAAAATCGCTTGTTCGGCGTTTGAATCATTCCTCGAGATAATGCACGCGGTCACAAGTGGTTGAAACGAAGGATAAGCACGTATTTGAGAATTGCCTTTTTTGGGAAAAATGGTAAGGCTATAGCCCAGTAAAATTTTGATTCAGGCATATTTTCTCACTTGTCTGAAAAACCGCTTGTTCGGCGTCTAAATCATTCCTCGAGATGATGCACGCGGTCACAAGTGGTTGAAACGAAGAATAAGCACGTATTTGAGAATTGCCTTTTTTGGGAAAAATGGTAAGGCTATAGCTCAGTAAAATTGTGAATCAGGCATATTTTTTCACTTGTTTGAAAAAGCGCTTGTTCGGCGTCTAAATCATTCCTCGAGATAATGCACGCGGTCACAAGTGGTTGACACGAAGAATAAGCACGTATTTGAGAATTGCCTTTTTTGCAAAAATGGTAAGGCTATAGCCCAGTAAAATTTTGATTCAGGCATATTTTCTCACTTGCTTGAAAAAGCGCTTGTTCGGCGTCTAAATCATTCCTCGAGATAATGCACGCGGTCACAAGTGGTTGAAACGAATAAGCACGTATTTGAGAATTGCCTTTTTTGGGAGAAATGGTAAGGCTATAGCCCAGTAAAATTTTGATTCAGGCATATTTTCTCACTTGTCTGAAAAAGCGCTTGTTCGGCGTCTGAAACATTCCTCCAGATAATGCACGCGGTCACAAGTGGTTGAAACGAAGAATAAGCACATATTTGAGAATTGCCTTTTTTGGGAAAAATGGTAAGGCTATAGCCCAGTAAAATTTCGATTCAGGCATATTTTCTCACTTGTCTGAAAAAGCGCTTGTTCGGTGTCTAAATCATTCCTCGAGATAATGCACGCGGTCACAAGTGGTTGAAACGAAGAATAAGCACATATTTGAGAATTGCCTTTTTTGGGAAAAATGGTAAGGCTATAGCCCAGTAAAATTTTGATTCAGGCATATTTTCTCACTTGTCTGAAAAAGCGCTTCTTCGGTGTCTAAATCATTCCTCGAGATAATGCACGTGGTCACAAGTGGTTGAAACGAAGAATAAGCACGTATTTGAGAATTGCCTTTTTTGGGAAAAATGGTAAGGCTATAGCCCAGTAAAATTTTGATTCAGGCATATTTTCTCACTTGTCTGAAAAAGCGCTTGTTCGGTGTCTAAATCATTCCTCGAGATAATGCACGCGGTCACAAGTGGTTGAAACGAAGAATAAGCATGTATTTGAGAATTGCCTTTTTTGGGAAAAATGGTAAGGTTATAGCCCAGTAAAATTTTGATTCAGGCATATTTTCTCACTTGTCTGAAAAAGCGCTTGTTTGGCGTCTGAATCATTCCTCGAGATAATGCACGCGGTCACAAGTGGTTGAAACGAAGAATAAGCCCATATTTGAGAATTGCCTTTTTTGGGAAAAATGGTAAGGCTATAGCCCAGTAAAATATTGATTCGGACCAATTTTCTCACTTGTCTGAAAAAGCGCTTGTTCGGCGTCTGAATCATTCCTCGAGATAATGCACGCGGTCACAAGTGGTTGAAACGAAGAATAAGCACGTATTTGAGAATTGACTTTTTTGGGAAAAATGGTAAGGCTATAGCCCAGTAAAATATTGATTCGGACCAATTTTCTCAGTTGTCTAAAAAAGCGCTTGTTCGGCGTCTGAATCATTCCTCGAGATAATGCACGCGGTCACAAGTGGTTGAAACGAAGGATAAGCACGTATTTGAGAATTGCCTTTTTTGGGAAAAATGGTAAGGCTATAGCCCAGTAAAATTTTGATTCAGGCATATTTTCTCACTTGTCTGAAAAACCGCTTGTTCGGCGTCTAAATCATTCCTCGAGATGATGCACGCGGTCACAAGTGGTTGAAACGAAGAATAGGCACGTATTTGAGAATTGCCTTTTTTGGGAAAAATGGTAAGGCTATAGCTCAGTAAAATTGTGAATCAGGCATATTTTTTCACTTGTTTGAAAAAGCGCTTGTTCGGCGTCTAAATCATTCCTCGAGATAATGCACGCGGTCACAAGTGGTTGACACGAAGAATAAGCACGTATTTGAGAATTGCCTTTTTTGCAAAAATGGTAAAAATGGTAAGGTTATAGCCCAGTAAAATTTTGATTCAGGCATATTTTCTCACTTGTCTGAAAAAGCGCTTGTTTGGCATCTGAATCATTCCTCGAGATAATGCACGCGGTCACAAGTGGTTGAAACGAAGAATAAGCACATATTTGAGAATTGCCTTTTTTGGGAAAAATGGTAAGGCTATAGCCCAGTAAAATTTTGATTCAGGCATATTTTCTCACTTGCTTGAAAAAGCGCTTGTTCGGCGTCTAAATCATTCCTCGAGATAATGCACGCGGTCACAAGTGGTTGAAACGAATAAGCACGTATTTGAGAATTGCCTTTTTTGGGAGAAATGGTAAGGCTATAGCCCAGTAAAATTTTGATTCAGGCATATTTTCTCACTTGTCTGAAAAAGCGCTTGTTCGACGTCTGAATCATTCCTCGAGATAATGCACGCGGTCACAAGTGTTTGAAACGAAGAATAAGCACGTATTTGAGAATTGCCTTTTTTGGGAAAAATGGTAAGGCTATAGCCCAGTAAAATTTTGATTCAGGTATATTTTCTCACTTGTCTGAAAAAGCGCTTGTTCGGAGTCAAAATCATTCGTCATAATAATGCACGCAGTCAAAAGTAGTTCCAACGAAGAATAAGCACATATTTGAGAATTGCCTTTTTTGGGAAAAATGGTAAGGCTATAGCCCAGTAAAATATTGATTCGGGCCGATTTTCTCACTTGTCTGAAAAAGCGCTTGTTCGGCGTCTGAATCATTCCCCGAGATAATGCACGCGGTCACAAGTGGTTGAAACGAAGAATAAGCACGTATTTGAGAATTGCCTTTTTTGGGAAAAATTGTAAGGCTATAGCCCAGTAAAATTTTGATTCAGGCATATTTTCTCACTTGTCTGAAAAAGCGCTTGTTCGACGTCTGAATCATTCCTCGAGATAATGCACGCGTTCACAAGTGGTTGAAACGAAGAATAAGGACATATTTGAGAATTGCCTTTTTTGGGAAAAATGGTAAGGCTATAGCCCAGTAAAATATTGATTCGGGCCTATTTTCTCACTTGTCTGAAAAAGCGCTTGTTCGGCATCTGAATCATTCCTCGAGATAATGCACGCGGTTACAAGTGGTTGAAACGAAGAATAAGCACATATTTGAGAATTGCCTTTTTTGGGAAAAATGGTAAGGATATAGCCCAGTAAAATTTTGATTCAGGCATATCTTCTCACTTATCTGAAAATCCGCTTGTTCGGCGTCTGAATCAATCCTCGAGATAATGCACGCGGTCACAAGTGGTTGAATAGAAGAATAAGCACGTATTTGAGAATTGCCTTTTTTGGGAAAAATGGTAACGCTATAGCCCAGTAAAATTTTGATTCAGGCATATTTTCTCACTTGTCTCAAAAAGCGCTTGTTCGGTGTCTAAATCATTCCTCGAGATAATGCACGCGGTCACAAGTGGTTGAAACGAAGAATAAGCACGTATTTGAGAATTGCCTTTTTTGGGAAAAATGGTAAGGCTATAGCCCAGTAAAATTTTGATTCAGGCATATTTTCTCACTTGTCTGAAAAAGCGCTTGTTTGGCGTCTGAATCATTCCTCGAGATAATGCACGCGGTCACAAGTGGTTGAAACGAAGAATAAGCACATATTTGAGAATTGCCTTTTTTGGGAAAAATGGTAAGGCTATAGCCCAGTAAAATATTGATTCGGACCAATTTTCTCACTTGTCTGAAAAAGCGCTTGTTCGGCGTCTGAATCATTCCTCGAGATAATGCACGCGGTCACAAGTGGTTGAAACGAAGGATAAGCACGTATTTGAGAATTGCCTTTTTTGGGAAAAATGGTAAGGCCCAGTAAAATTTGGTGGTAAGGCCCAGTAAAATTTTGATTCAGGCATATTTTCTCACTTGTCTGAAAAAGCGCTTGTTCGGCGTCTGAATCATTCCTCGAGATAATGCACGCGGTCACAAGTGGTTGAAACGAAGAATAAGCACATATTTGAGAATTGCCTTTTTGGGGCAAAATGGTAAGGCTATAGCCCAGTAAAATTTTGATTCAGGCATATTTTCTCACTTGTCTGAAAAAGCGCTTGTTCGGTGTCTAAATCATTCCTCGAGATAATGCACGCGGTCACAAGTGGTTGAAACGAAGAATAAGCATGTATTTGAGAATTGCCTTTTTTGGGAAAAATGGTAAGGTTATAGCCCAGTAAAATTTTGATTCAGGCATATTTTCTCACTTGTCTGAAAAAGCGCTTGTTTGGCATCTGAATCATTCCTCGAGATAATGCACGCGGTCACAAGTGGTTGAAACGAAGAATAAGCACATATTTGAGAATTGCCTTTTTTGGGAAAAATGGTAAGGCTATAGCCCAGTAAAATTTTGATTCAGGCATATTTTCTCACTTGTCTGAAAAAGCGCTTGTTCGGTGTCTAAATCATTCCTCGAGATAATGCACGCGGTCACAAGTGGTTGAAACGAAGAATAAGCACGTATTTGAGAATTGCCTTTTTTGGGAAAAATGGTAAGGCTATAGCCCAGTAAAATTTTGATTCAGGCATATTTTCTCACTTGTCTGAAAAAGCGCCTGTTTGGCGTCTGAATCATTCCTCGAGATAATGCACGCGGTCACAAGTGGTTGAAACGAAGAATAAGCACATATTTGAGAATTGCCTTTTTTGGGAAAAATGGTAAGGCTATAGCCCAGTAAAATATTGATTCGGACCAATTTTCTCACTTGTCTGAAAAAGCGCTTGTTCGGCGTCTGAATCATTCCTCGAGGTAATGCACGCGGTCACAAGTGGTTGAAACGAAGGATAAGCACGTATTTGAGAATGGCCTTTTTTGGGAAAAATGGTAAGGCTATAGCCCAGTAAAATTTTGATTCAGGCATATTTTCTCACTTGTCTGAAAAAGCGCTTGTTCGGCGTCTGAATCATTCCTCGAGATAATGCACGCGGTCACAAGTGGTTGAAACGAAGAATAAGCACATATTCGAGAATTGCCTTTTTGGGGCAAAATGGTAAGGCTATAGCCCAGTAAAATTTTGATTCAGGCATATTTTCTCACTTGTCGGAAAAAGCGCTTGTTCGGTGTCTAAATCATTCCTCGAGATAATGCACGCGGTCACAAGTGGTTGAAACGAAGAATAAGCATGTATTTGAGAATTGCCTTTTTTGGGAAAAATGGTAAGGCTATAGCCCAGTAAAATATTGATTCGGACCAATTTTCTCACTTGTCTGAAAAAGCGCTTGTTCGGCGTCTGAATCATTCCTCGAGATGATGCACGCGGTCACAAGTGGTTGAAACGAAGAATAAGCACGTATTTGAGAATTGCCTTTTTTGGGAAAAATGGTAAGGCTATAGCTCAGTAAAATTGTGAATCAGGCATATTTTTTCACTTGTTTGAAAAAGCGCTTGTTCGGCGTCTAAATCATTCCTCGAGATAATGCACGCGGTCACAAGTGGTTGACACGAAGAATAAGCACGTATTTGAGAATTGCCTTTTTTGCAAAAATGGTAAGGCTATAGCCCAGTAAAATTTTGATTCAGGCATATTTTCTCACTTGCTTGAAAAAGCGCTTGTTCGGCGTCTAAATCATTCCTCGAGATAATGCACGCGGTCACAAGTGGTTGAAACGAATAAGCACGTATTTGAGAATTGCCTTTTTTGGGAGAAATGGTAAGGCTATAGCCCAGTAAAATTTTGATTCAGGCATATTTTCTCACTTGTCTGAAAAAGCGCTTGTTCGGCGTCTGAATCATTCCTCGAGATAATGCACGCGGTCACAAGTGGTTGAAACGAAGAATAAGCACATATTTGAGAATTGCCTTTTTTGGGAAAAATGGTAAGGCTATAGCCCAGTAAAATTTCGATTCAGGCATATTTTCTCACTTGTCTGAAAAAGCGCTTGTTCGGTGTCTAAATCATTCCTCGAGATAATGCACGCGGTCACAAGTGGTTGAAACGAAGAATAAGCACATATTTGAGAATTGCCTTTTTTGGGAAAAATGGTAAGGCTATAGCCCAGTAAAATTCTGATTCAGGCATATTTTCTCACTTGTCTGAAAAAGCGCTTGTTCGGTGTCTAAATCATTCCTCGAGATAATGCACGCGGTCACAAGTGGTTGAAACGAAGAATAAGCATGTATTTGAGAATTGCCTTTTTTGGGAAAAATGGTAAGGTTATAGCCCAGTAAAATTTTGATTCAGGCATATTTTCTCACTTGTCTGAAAAAGCGCTTGTTTGGCGTCTGAATCATTCCTCGAGATAATGCACGCGGTCACAAGTGGTTGAAACGAAGAATAAGCCCATATTTGAGAATTGCCTTTTTTGGGAAAAATGGTAAGGCTATAGCCCAGTAAAATATTGATTCGGACCAATTTTCTCACTTGTCTGAAAAAGCACTTGTTCGGCGTCTGAATCATTCCTCGAGATAATGCACGCGGTCACAAGTGGTTGAAACGAAGAATAAGCACGTATTTGAGAATTGCCTTTTTTGGGAAAAATGGTAAGGCTATAGCCCAGTAAAATATTGATTCGGACCAATTTTCTCAGTTGTCTAAAAAAGCGCTTGTTCGGCGTCTGAATCATTCCTCGAGATAATGCACGCGGTCACAAGTGGTTGAAACGAAGGAAAAGCACGTATTTGAGAATTGCCTTTTTTGGGAAAAATGGTAAGGCTATAGCCCAGTAAAATTTTGATTCAGGCATATTTTCTCACTTGTCTGAAAAACCGCTTGTTCGGCGTCTAAATCATTCCTCGAGATGATGCACGCGGTCACAAGTGGTTGAAACGAAGAATAGGCACGTATTTGAGAATTGCCTTTTTTGGGAAAAATGGTAAGGCTATAGCTCAGTAAAATTGTGAATCAGGCATATTTTTTCACTTGTTTGAAAAAGCGCTTGTTCGGCGTCTAAATCATTCCTCGAGATAATGCATGCGGTCACAAGTGGTTGACACGAAGAATAAGCACGTATTTGAGAATTGCCTTTTTTGCAAAAATGGTAAGGCTATAGCCCAGTAAAATTTTGATTCAGGCATATTTTCTCACTTGCTTGAAAAAGCGCTTGTTCGGCGTCTAAATCATTCCTCGAGATAATGCACGCGGTCACAAGTGGTTGAAACGAATAAGCACGTATTTGAGAATTGCCTTTTTTGGGAGAAATGGTAAGGCTATAGCCCAGTAAAATTTTGATTCAGGCATATTTTCTCACTTGTCTGAAAAAGCGCTTGTTCGGCGTCTGAATCATTCCTCGAGATAATGCACGCGGTCACAAGTGTTTGAAACGAAGAATAAGCACGTATTTGAGAATTGCCTTTTTTGGGAAAAATGGTAAGGCTATAGCCCAGTAAAATTTTGATTCAGGTATATTTTCTCACTTGTCTGAAAAAGCGCTTGTTCGGAGTCAAAATCATTCGTCATAATAATGCACGCAGTCAAAAGTAGTTCCAACGAAGAATAAGCACATATTTGAGAATTGCCTTTTTTGGGAAAAATGGTAAGGCTATAGCCCAGTAAAATATTGATTCGGGCCGATTTTCTCACTTGTCTGAAAAAGCGCTTGTTCGGCGTCTGAATCATTCCCCGAGATAATGCACGCGGTCACAAGTGGTTGAAACGAAGAATAAGCACGTATTTGAGAATTGCCTTTTTTGGGAAAAATTGTAAGGCTATAGCCCAGTAAAATTTTGATTCAGGCATATTTTCTCACTTGTCTGAAAAAGCGCTTGTTCGACGTCTGAATCATTCCTCGAAATAATGCACGCGTTCACAAGTGGTTGAAACGAAGAATAAGCACATATTTGAGAATTGCCTTTTTTGGGAAAAATGGTAAGGCTATAGCCCAGTAAAATATTGATTCGGGCCTATTTTCTCACTTGTCTGAAAAAGCGCTTGTTCGGCATCTGAATCATTCCTCGAGATAATGCACGCGGTTACAAGTGGTTGAAACGAAGAATAAGCACATATTTGAGAATTGCCTTTTTTGGGAAAAATGGTAAGGATATAGCCCAGTAAAATTTTGATTCAGGCATATCTTCTCACTTGTCTGAAAAAGCGCTTGTGCGGTGTCTAAATCATTCCTCGAGATAATGCACGCGGTCACAAGTGGTTGAAACGAAGAATAAGCACGTATTTGAGAATTGCTTATTTGGGAAAAATGGTAAGGCTATAGCCCAGTAAAATTTTGATTCAGGCATATTTTCTCACTTGTCTGAAAAAGCGCTTGTTTGGCGTCTGAATCATTCCTCGAGATAATGCACGCGGTCACAAGTGGTTGAAACGAAGAATAAGCACATATTTGAGAATTGCCTTTTTTGGGAAAAATGGTAAGGATATAGCCCAGTAAAATTTTGATTCAGGCATATCTTCTCACTTGTCTGAAAAAGCGCTTGTGCGGTGTCTAAATCATTCCTCGAGATAATGCACGCGGTCACAAGTGGTTGAAACGAAGAATAAGCACGTATTTGAGAATTGCTTATTTGGGAAAAATGGTAAGGCTATAGCCCAGTAAAATTGTGAATCAGGCATATTTTTTCACTTGTTTGAAAAAGCGCTTGTTCGGCGTCTAAATCATTCCTCGAGATAATGCACGCGGTCACATGTGGTTGACACGAAGAATAAGCACGTATTTGAGAATTGCCTTTTTTGCAAAAATGGTAAGGCTATAGCCCAGTAAAATTTTGATTCAGGCATATTTTCTCACTTGCTTGAAAAAGCGCTTGTTCGGCGTCTAAATCATTCCTCGAGATAATGCACGCGGTCACAAGTGGTTGAAACGAATAAGCACGTATTTGAGAATTGCCTTTTTTGGGAGAAATGGTAAGGCTATAGCCCAGTAAAATTTTGATTCAGGCATATTTTCGCACTTGTCTGAAAAAGCGCTTGTTCGGCGTCTGAATCATTCCTCGAGATAATGCACGCGGTCACAAGTGTTTGAAACGAAGAATAAGCACGTATTTGAGAATTGCCTTTTTTGGGAAAAATGGTAAGGCTATAGCCCAGTAAAATTTTGATTCAGGTATATTTTCTCACTTGTCTGAAAAAGCGCTTGTTCGGAGTCAAAATCATTCGTCATAATAATGCACGCAGTCAAAAGTAGTTCCAACGAAGAATAAGCACATATTTGAGAATTGCCTTTTTTGGGAAAAATGGTAAGGCTATAGCCCAGTAAAATATTGATTCGGGCCGATTTTCTCACTTGTCTGAAAAAGCGCTTGTTCGGCGTCTGAATCATTCCCCGAGATAATGCACGCGGTCACAAGTGGTTGAAACGAAGAATAAGCACGTATTTGAGAATTGCCTTTTTTGGGAAAAATTGTAAGGCTATAGCCCAGTAAAATTTTGATTCAGGCATATTTTCTCACTTGTCTGAAAAAGCGCTTGTTCGACGTCTGAATCATTCCTCGAGATAATGCACGCGTTCACAAGTGGTTGAAACGAAGAATAAGCACATATTTGAGAATTGCCTTTTTTGGGAAAAATGGTAAGGCTATAGCCCAGTAAAATATTGATTCGGGCCTATTTTCTCACTTGTCTGAAAAAGCGCTTGTTCGGCATCTGAATCATTCCTCGAGATAATGCACGCGGTTACAAGTGGTTGAAACGAAGAATAAGCACATATTTGAGAATTGCCTTTTTTGGGAAAAATGGTAAGGATATAGCCCAGTAAAATTTTGATTCAGGCATATCTTCTCACTTGTCTGAAAAAGCGCTTGTGCGGTGTCTAAATCATTCCTCGAGATAATGCACGCGGTCACAAGTGGTTGAAACGAAGAATAAGCACGTATTTGAGAATTGCCTTTTTTGGGAAAAATGGTAAGGCTATAGCCCAGTAAAATTTTGATTCAGGCATATTTTCTCACTTGTCTGAAAAAGCGCTTGTTCGGTGTCTAAATCATTCCTCGAGATAATGCACGCGGTCACAAGTGGTTGAAACGAAGAATAAGCATGTATTTGAGAATTGCCTTTTTTGGGAAAAATGGTAAGGTTATAGCCCAGTAAAATTTTGATTCAGGCATATTTTCTCACTTGTCTGAAAAAGCGCTTGTTTGGCGTCTGAATCATTCCTCGAGATAATGCACGCGGTCACAAGTGGTTGAAACGAAGAATAAGCCCATATTTGAGAATTGCCTTTTTTGGGAAAAATGGTAAGGCTATAGCCCAGTAAAATATTGATTCGGACCAATTTTCTCACTTGTCTGAAAAAACGCTTGTTCGGCGTCTGAATCATTCCTCGAGATAATGCACGCGGTCACAAGTGGTTGAAACGAGGAATAAGCACGTATTTGAGAATTGCCTTTTTTGGGAAAAATGGTAAGGCTATAGCCCAGTAAAATATTGATTCGGACCAATTTTCTCACTTGTCTGAAAAAGCGCTTGTTCGGTGTCTAAATCATTCCTCGAGATAATGCACGCGGTCACAAGTGGTTGAAACGAAGAATAAGCATGTATTTGAGAATTGCCTTTTTTGGGAAAAATGGTAAGGCTATAGCTCAGTAAAATTGTGAATCAGGCATATTTTTTCACTTGTCTGAAAAAGCGCTTGTTCGGCATCTGAATCATTCCTCGAGATAATGCACGCGGTTACAAGTGGTTGAAACGAAGAATAAGCACATATTTGAGAATTGCCTTTTTTGGGAAAAATGGTAAGGATATAGCCCAGTAAAATTGTGAATGAGGCATATTTTCTCACTTGCTTGAAAAAGCGCTTGTTCGGCGTCTAAATCATTCCTCGAGATAATGCACGCGGTCACAAGTGGTTGAAACGAATAAGCACGTATTTGAGAATTGCCTTTTTTGGGAGAAATGGTAAGGCTATAGCCCAGTAAAATTTTGATTCAGGCATATTTTCTCACTTGTCTGAAAAAGCGCTTGTTCGGCGTCTGAATCATTCCTTGAGATAATGCACGCGGTCACAAGTGTTTGAAACGAAGAATAAGCACGTATTTGAGAATGGCTTTTTTTGGGAAAAATGGTAAGGCTATAGCCCAGTAAAATTTTGATTCAGGTATATTTTCTCACTTGTCTGAAAAAGCGCTTGTTCGGCGTCAAAATCATTCCTCATAATAATGCACGCGGTCACAAGTGTTTGAAACGAAGAATAAGCACGTATTTGAGAATGGCCTTTTTTGGGAAAAATGGTAAGGCTATAGCCCAGTAAAATTTTGATTCAGGTATATTTTCTCACTTGTCTGAAAAAGCGCTTGTTCGGAGTCAAAATCATTCGTCATAATAATGCACGCAGTCAAAAGTAGTTCCAACGAAGAATAAGCACATATTTGAGAATTGCCTTTTTTGGGAAAAATGGTAAGGCTATAGCCCAGTAAAATATTGATTCGGGCCGATTTTCTCACTTGTCTGAAAAAGCGCTTGTTCGGCGTCTGAATCATTCCCCGAGATAATGCACGCGGTCACAAGTGGTTGAAACGAAGAATAAGCACGTATTTGAGAATTGCCTTTTTTGGGAAAAATTGTAAGGCTATAGCCCAGTAAAATTTTGATTCAGGCATATTTTCTCACTTGTCTGAAAAAGCGCTTGTTCGACGTCTGAATCATTCCTCGAGATAATGCACGCGTTCACAAGTGGTTGAAACGAAGAATAAGCACATATTTGAGAATTGCCTTTTTTGGGAAAAATGGTAAGGCTATAGCCCAGTAAAATATTGATTCGGGCCTATTTTCTCACTTGTCTGAAAAAGCGCTTGTTCGGCATCTGAATCATTCCTCGAGATAATGCACGCGGTTACAAGTGGTTGAAACGAAGAATAAGCACATATTTGAGAATTGCCTTTTTTGGGAAAAATGGTAAGGATATAGCCCAGTAAAATTTTGATTCAGGCATATCTTCTCACTTGTCTGAAAAAGCGCTTGTGCGGTGTCTAAATCATTCCTCGAGATAATGCACGCGGTCACAAGTGGTTGAAACGAAGAATAAGCACGTATTTGAGAATTGCTTATTTGGGAAAAATGGTAAGGCTATAGCCCAGTAAAATTTTGATTCAGGCATATTTTCTCACTTGTCTGAAAAAGCGCTTGTTTGGCGTCTGAATCATTCCTCGAGATAATGCACGCGGTCACAAGTGGTTGAAACGAAGAATAAGCACATATTTGAGAATTGCCTTTTTTGGGAAAAATGGTAAGGCTATAGCCCAGGAAAATATTGATTCGTACCAATTTTCTCACTTGTCTGAAAAAGCGCTTGTTCGGCGTCTGAATCATTCCTCGAGATAATGCACGCGGTCACAAGTGGTTGAAACGAAGAATAAGCACGTATTTGAGAATTGCCTTTTTTGGGAAAAATGGTAAGGCTATAGCCCAGTAAAATTTTGATTCAGGCATATTTTCTCACTTGTCTGAAAAAGCGCTTGTTCGGCGTCTGAATCATTCCTCGAGATAATGCACGCGGTCACAAGTGGTTGAAACGAAGAATAAGCACGTATTTGAGAATTGCCTTTTTCGGGAAAAATGGTAAGGCTATAGCCCAGTAAAATTTTGATTCAGGCATATTTTCTCACTTGTCTGAAAAAGCGCTCTTTCGGCGTCTGAATCAATCCTCGAGATAATGCACGCGGTCACAAGTGGTTGAAACGAAGAATAAGCACGTATTTGAGAACAGCCTTTTTTGGGAAAAATGGTAAGGCTATAGCCCAGTAAAATTTTGATTCAGGCATATTTTCTCACTTGTCTGAAAAAGCGCTTGTTCGGCGTCTGAATCATTCCTCGAGATAATGCACGCGGTCACAAGTGGTTGAAACGAAGAATAAGCACATATTTGAGAATTGCCTTCTTGGGGAAAAATGGTAAGGCTATAGCCCAGTAAAATTGTGAATCAGGCATATTTTTTCACTTGTTTGAAAAAGCGCTTGTTCGGCGTCTAAATCATTCCTCGAGATAATGCACGCGGTCACAAGTGGTTGAAACGAAGAATAAGCACGTATTTGAGAATTGCCTTTTTTGGAAAAAATGGTAAGGCTATAGCCCAGTAAAATTTTGATTCAGGCATATTTTTTCACTTGTTTGAAAAAGCGCTTGTTCGGCGTCTAAATCATTCCTCGAGATAATGCACGCGGTCACAAGTGGTTGAAACGAAGAATAAGCACGTATTTGAGAATTGCCTTTTTTGGAAAAAATGGTAAGGCTATAGCCCAGTAAAATTTTGATTCAGGCATATTTTCTCACTTGCTTGAAAAAGCGCTTGTTCCGTGTCTAAATCATTCCTCGAGATAATGCACGCGGTCACAAGTGGTTGAAACGAAGAATAAGCACGTATTTGAGAATTGCCTTTTTTGGGAAAAATGGTCAGGCTATAGCCCAGTAAAATTTTGCTTCAGGCATATTTTCTCACTTGTCTGAAAAACCGCTTGTTCGGCGTCTGAATCAATCCTCGAGATAATGCACGCGGTCACAAGTGGTTGAAACGAAGAATAAGCACGTATTTGAGAATTGCCGTTTTTTGGGAAAAATGGTAAGGCTATAGCCCAGTAAAATATTGATTCAGGCATATTTTCTCACTTGTCTGAAAAAGCGTTTGTTCGGCGTCTGAATCATTCCTCGAGATAATGCACGCGGTCACAAGTGGTTGAAACGAAGAATAAGCACGTATTTGAGAATTGCCTTTTTGGGGAAAAATGGTAAGGCTATAGCCCAGTAAAATATTGATTCGAGCCTATTTTCTCACTTGTCTGAAAAAGCGCTTTTTCGGCGTCTGAATCATTCCTCGAAATAATGCACGCGGTCACAAGTGGCTGAAACGAAGAATAAGCACATATTTGAGAATTGCCTTTTTTGGGAAAAATGGTAAGGCTATAGCCCAGTAAAATTTTGATTCAGGCATATTTTCTCACTTGTCTGAAAAAGCGCTTGTTCGGTGTCTAAATCCTTCCTCGAGATAATGCACGCGGTCACACGTGGTTGAAACGAAGAATAAGCACGTATTTGAGAATTGCCTTGTTTGGGAAAAATGGTAAGGCTATAGCCCAGTAAAATATTGATTCGGACCAATTTTCTCACTTGTCTGAAAAAGCGCTTGTTCGGCGTCTGAATCATTCCTCGAGATAATGCACGCGGTCACAAGTGGTTGAAACGAAGAATAAGCACGTATTTGAGAATTGCCTTTTTTGGGAAAAATGGTAAGGCTATAGCTCAGTAAAATTGTGAATCAGGCATATTTTTGCACTTGTTTGAAAAAGCGCTTGTTCGGCGTCTAAATCATTCCTCGATATAATGCACGCGGTCACAAGTGGTTGAAACGAAGAATAAGCACGTATTTGAGAATTGCCTTTTTTGGAAAAAATGGTAAGGCTATAGCCCAGTAAAATTTTGATTCAGGCATATTTTTTCACTTGTTTGAAAAAGCGCTTGTTCGGCGTCTAAATCATTCCTCGAGATAATGCACGCGGTCACAAGTGGTTGAAACGAAGAATGAGCACGTATTTGAGAATTGCCTTTTTTGGAAAAAATGGTAAGGCTATAGCCCAGTAAAATTTTGATTCAGGCATATTTTCTCACTTGTCTGAAAAAGCGCTTGTTAGGCGTCTGAATCATTCCTCGAGATAATGCACGCGGTCACAAGTGTTTGAAACGAAGAATAAGCACGTATTTGAGAATTGCCTTTTTTGGGAAAAATGGTAAGGCTATAGCCCAGTAAAATATTGATTCGGGCCGATTTTCTCACTTGTCTGAAAAAGTGCTTGTTCGGCGTCTGAATCATTCCCCGAGATAATGCACGCGGTCACAACTGGTTGAAAGGATGAATAAGCACTTATCTGAGAATTGCCTTTTTTGGGAAAAATGGTAAGGCTATAGCCCAGTAAAATTTTGATTCAGGCATATTTTTTCACTTGTCTGAAAAAGCGCTTGTTCGGCGTCAAAATCATTCCTCATAATAATGCACGCAGTCACAAGTAGTTCCAACGAAGAATAAGCACATATTTGAGAATTGCCTTTTTTGGGAAAAATGGTAAGGCTTATAGCCCAGTAAAATATTGATTCGGGAATATTTTATCACTTGTCTGAAAAAGCGCTTGTTCGGCGTCTGAATCATTCCTCGAGATAATGCACGCGGTCACAAGTGGTTGAAACGAAGAATAAGCACGTATTTGAGAACTGCCTTTTTTGGGAAAAATGGTAAGGCTATAGCCCAGTAAAATTTTGATTCAGGCATATTTTCTCACTTGTCTGAAAAAGCGCTTGTAAGGCGTCTGAATCATTCCTCGAGATAATGCACGCGGTCACAAGTGGTTGAAACGAAGAATAAGCACGTATTTGAGAATTGCTTATTTGGGAAAAATGGTAAGGCTATAGCCCAGTAAAATATTGATTCGAGCCTATTTTCTCACTTGTCTGAAAAAGCGCTTGTTTGGCGTCTGAATCATTCCTCGAGATAATGCACGCGGTCACAAGTGGTTGAAACGAAGAATAAGCACGTATTTGAGAACAGCCTTTTTTGGGAAAAATGGTAAGGCTATAGCCCAGTAAAATTTTGATTCAGGCATATTTTCTCACTTGTCTGAAAAAGCGCTTGTTCGGCGTCTGAATCATTCCTCGAGATAATGCACGCGGTCACAAGTGGTTGAAACGAAGAATAAGCACATATTTGAGAATTGCCTTCTTGGGGAAAAATGGTAAGGCTATAGCCCAGTAAAATTGTGAATCAGGCATATTTTTTCACTTGTTTGAAAAAGCGCTTGTTCGCCGTCTAAATCATTCCTCGAGATAATGCACGCGGTCACAAGTGGTTGAAACGAAGAATAAGCACGTATTTGAGAATTGCCTTTTTTGGAAAAAATGGTAAGGCTATAGCCCAGTAAAATTTTGATTCAGGCATATTTTTTCACTTGTTTGAAAAAGCGCTTGTTCGGCGTTTAAATCATTCCTCGAGATAATGCACGCGGTCACAAGTGGTTGAAACGAAGAATAAGCACGTATTTGAGAATTGCCTTTTTTGGAAAAAATGGTAAGGCTATAGCCCAGTAAAATTTTGATTCAGGCATATTTTCTCACTTGCTTGAAAAAGCGCCTGTTCCGTGTCTAAATCATTCCTTGAGATAATGCACGCGGTCACAAGTGGTTGAAACGAAGAATAAGCACGTATTTGAGAATTGCCTTTTTTGGGAAAAATGGTCAGGCTATAGCCCAGTAAAATTTTGCTTCAGGCATATTTTCTCACTTGTCTGAAAAACCGCTTGTTCGGCGTCTGAATCAATCCTCGAGATAATGCACGCGGTCACAAGTGGTTGAAACGAAGAATAAGCACGTATTTGAGAATTGCCTTTTTGGGGAAAATTGGTAAGGCTATAGCTCAGTAAAATTGTGAATCAGGCATATTTTTTCACTTGTTTGAAAAAGCGCTTGTTCGGCGTCTAAATCATTCCTCGAGATAATGCACGCGGTCACAAGTGGTTGACACGAAGAATAAGCACGTATTTGAGAATTGCCTTTTTTGGGAAAAATGGTAAGGCTATAGCCCAGTAAAATTTTGATTCAGGCATATTTTCTCACTTGTCTGAAAAAGCGCTTGTTCGACGTCTGAATCATTCCTCGAGATAATGCACGCGTTCACAAGTGGTTGAAACGAAGAATAACCACATATTTGAGAATTGCCTTTTTTGGGAAAAATGGTAAGGCTATAGCCCAGTAAAATATTGAGTCGGGCCTATTTTCTCACTTGTCTGAAAAAGCGCTTGTTCGGCATCTGAATCATTCCTCGAGATAATGCACGCGGTTACAAGTGGTTGAAACGAAGAATAAGCACATATTTGAGAATTGCCTTTTTTGGGAAAAATGGTAAGGATATAGCCCAGTAAAATTTTGATTCAGGCATATTTTCTCACTTGTCTGAAAAAGCGCTTGTTCGGCGTCTGAATCATTCCTCGAGATAATGCACGCGGTCACAAGTGGTTGAAACGAAGAATAAGCACGTATTTGAGAATTGCCTTTTTTGGGAAAAATGGTAAGGCTATAGCCCAGTAAAATTTTGATTCAGGCATATTTTCTCACTTGTCTGAAAAAGCGCTTGTTCGACGTCTGAATCATTCCTCGAGATAATGCACGCGGTCACAAGTGGTTGAAACGAAGAATAAGCACGTATTTGAGAATTGCTTATTTGGGAAAAATGGTAAGGCATAGCCCAGTAAAATTTTGATTCAGGCATATTTTCTCACTTGTCTGAAAAAGCGCTTGTTTGGCGTCTGAATCATTCCTCGAGATAATGCACGCGGTCACAAGTGGTTGAAACGAAGAATAAGCACATATTTGAGAATTGCCTTTTTTGGGAAAAATGGTAAGGCTATAGCCCAGTAAAATATTGATTCGGACCAATTTTCTCACTTGTCTGAAAAAGCGCTTGTTCGGTGTCTAAATCATTCCTCGAGATAATGCACGCGGTCACAAGTGGTTGAAACGAAGAATAAGCATGTATTTGAGAATTGCCTTTTTTGGGAAAAATGGTAAGGCTATAGCTCAGTAAAATTGTGAATCAGGCATATTTTTTCACTTGTTTGAAAAAGCGCTTGTTCGGCGTCTAAATCATTCCTCGAGATAATGCACGCGGTCACAAGTGGTTGACACGAAGAATAAGCACGTATTTGAGAATTGCCTTTTTTGCAAAAATGGTAAGGCTATAGCCCAGTAAAATTTTGATTCAGGCATATTTTCTCACTTGCTTGAAAAAGCGCTTGTTCGGCGTCTAAATCATTCCTCGAGATAATGCACGCGGTCACAAGTGGTTGAAACGAATAAGCACGTATTTGAGAATTGCCTTTTTTGGGAGAAATGGTAAGGCTATAGCCCAGTAAAATTTTGATTCAGGCATATTTTCTCACTTGTCTGAAAAAGCGCTTGTTCGGCGTCTGAATCATTCCTCGAGATAATGCACGCGGTCACAAGTGTTTGAAACGAAGAATAAGCACGTATTTGAGAATTGCCTTTTTTGGGAAAAATGGTAAGGCTATAGCCCAGTAAAATTTTGATTCAGGTATATTTTCTCACTTGTCTGAAAAAGCGCTTGTTCGGAGTCAAAATCATTCGTCATAATAATGCACGCAGTCAAAAGTAGTTCCAACGAAGAATAAGCACATATTTGAGAATTGCCTTTTTTGGGAAAAATGGTAAGGCTATAGCCCAGTAAAATATTGATTCGGGCCGATTTTCTCACTTGTCTGAAAAAGCGCTTGTTCGGCGTCTGAATCATTCCCCGAGATAATGCACGCGGTCACAAGTGGTTGAAACGAAGAATAAGCACGTATTTGAGAATTGCCTTTTTTTGGAAAAATTGTAAGGCTATAGCCCAGTAAAATTTTGATTCAGGCATATTTTCTCACTTGTCTGAAAAAGCGCTTGTTCGACGTCTGAATCATTCCTCGAGATAATGCACGCGTTCACAAGTGGTTGAAACGAAGAATAAGCACATATTTGAGAATTGCCTTTTTTGGGAAAAATGGTAAGGCTATAGCCCAGTAAAATATTGATTCGTACCAATTTTCTCACTTGTGTGAAAAAGCGCTTGTTCGGCGTCTGAATCATTCCTCGAGATAATGCACGCGGTCACAAGTGGTTGAAACGAAGAATAAGCACGTATTTGAGAATTGCCTTTTTTGGGAAAAATGGTAAGGCTATAGCCCAGTAAAATTTTGATTCAGGCATATTTTCTCACTTGTCTGAAAAAGCGCTTGTTCGACGTCTGAATCATTCCTCGAGATAATGCACGCGGTCACAAGTGGTTGAAACGAAAAATAAGCACGTATTTGAGAATTGCTTATTTGGGAAAAATGGTAAGGCTATAGCCCAGTAAAATTTTGATTCAGGCATATTTTCTCACTTGTCTGAAAAAGCGCTTGTTTGGCGTCTGAATCATTCCTCGAGATAATGCACGCGGTCACAAGTGGTTGAAACGAAGAATAAGCACATATTTGAGAATTGCCTTTTTTGGGAAAAATAGTAAGGCTATAGCCCAGGAAAATATTGATTCGTACCAATTTTCTCACTTGTCTGAAAAAGCGCTTGTTCGGCGTCTGAATCATTCCTCGAGATAATGCACGCGGTCACAAGTGGTTGAAACGAAGAATAAGCACGTATTTGAGAATTGCCTTTTTTGGGAAAAATGGTAAGGCTATAGCCTAGTAAAATTTTGATTCAGGCATATTTTCTCACTTGTCTGAAAAAGCGCTTGTTCGGCGTCTGAATCATTCCTCGAGATAATGCACCCGGTCACAAGTTGTTGAAACGAAGAATAAGCACGTATTTGAGAATTGCCTTTTTCGGGAAAAATGGTAAGGCTATAGCCCAGTAAAATTTTGATTCAGGCATATTTTCTCACTTGTCTGAAAAAGCGCTTGTTCGGCGTCTGAATCATTCCTCGAGATAATGCACGCGGTCACAAGTGGTTGAAACGAAGAATAAGCACATATTTGAGAATTGCCTTCTTGGGGAAAAATGGTAAGGCTATAGCCCAGTAAAATTGTGAATCAGGCATATTTTTTCACTTGTTTGAAAAAGCGCTTGTTTGGCGTCTAAATCATTCCTCGAGAAAATGCACGCGGTCACAAGTGGTTGAAACGAAGAATAAGCACGTATTTGAGAATTGCCTTTTTTGGAAAAAATGGTAAGGCTATAGCCCAGTAAAATTTTGATTCAGGCATATTTTCTCACTTGTCTGAAAAAGCGCTTGTTCGGCGTCTAAATCATTCCTCGAGATAATGCACGCGGTCACAAGTGGTTGAAACGAAGAATAAGCACGTATTTGAGAATTGCCTTTTTTGGAAAAAATGGTAAGGCTATATATAGCCCAGTAAAATTTTGATTCAGGCATATTTTCTCACTTGCTTGAAAAAGCGCTTGTTCCGTGTCTAAATCATTCCTCGAGATAATGCACGCGGTCACAAGTGGTTGAAACGAAGAATAAGCACGTATTTGAGAATTGCCTTTTTTGGGAAAAATGGTCAGGCTATAGCCCAGTAAAATTTTGCTTCAGGCATATTTTCTCACATGTCTGAAAAACCGCTTGTTCGGCGTCTGCATCAATCCTCGAGATAATGCACGCGGTCACAAGTGGTTGAAACGAAGAATAAGCACGTATTTGAGAATTGCCGTTTTTTGGGAAAAATGGTAAGGCTATAGCCCAGTAAAATATTGATTCAGGCATATTTTCTCACTTGTCTGAAAAAGGGTTTGTTCGGCGTCTGAATCATTCCTCGAGATAATGCACGCGGTCACAAGTGGTTGAAACGAAGAATAAGCACGTATTTGAGAATTGCCTTTTTGGGGAAAAATGGTAAGGCTATAGCCCAGTAAAATATTGATTCGAGCCTATTTTCTCACTTGTCTGAAAAAGCGCTTTTTCGGCGTCTGAATCATTCCTCAAAATAATGCACGCGGTCACAAGTGGCTGAAACGAAGAATAAGCACATATTTGAGAATTGCCTTTTTTGGGAAAAATGGTAAGGCTATAGCCCAGTAAAATTTTGATTCAGGCATATTTTCTCACTTGTCTGAAAAAGCGCTTGTTCGACGTCTGAATCATTCCTCGAGATAATGCACGCGGTCACAAGTGGTTGAAACGAAAAATAAGCACGTATTTGAGAATTGCTTATTTGGGAAAAATGGTAAGGCTATAGCCCAGTAAAATTTTGATTCAGGCATATTTTCTCACTTGTCTGAAAAAGCGCTTGTTTGGCGTCTGAATCATTCCTCGAGATAATGCACGCGGTCACAAGTGGTTGAAACGAAGAATAAGCACATATTTGAGAATTGCCTTTTTTGGGAAAAATGGTAAGGCTATAGCCCAGGAAAATATTGATTCGTACCAATTTTCTCACTTGTCTGAAAAAGCGCTTGTTCGGCGTCTGAATCATTCCTCGAGATAATGCACGCGGTCACAAGTGGTTGAAACGAAGAATAAGCACGTATTTGAGAATTGCCTTTTTTGGGAAAAATGGTAAGGCTATAGCCTAGTAAAATTTTGATTCAGGCATATTTTCTCACTTGTCTGAAAAAGCGCTTGTTCGGCGTCTGAATCATTCCTCGAGATAATGCACCCGGTCACAAGTTGTTGAAACGAAGAATAAGCACGTATTTGAGAATTGCCTTTTTCGGGAAAAATGGTAAGGCTATAGCCCAGTAAAATTTTGATTCAGGCATATTTTCTCACTTGTCTGAAAAAGCGCTTGTTCGGCGTCTGAATCATTCCTCGAGATAATGCACGCGGTCACAAGTGGTTGAAACGAAGAATAAGCACATATTTGAGAATTGCCTTCTTGGGGAAAAATGGTAAGGCTATAGCCCAGTAAAATTGTGAATCAGGCATATTTTTTCACTTGTTTGAAAAAGCGCTTGTTTGGCGTCTAAATCATTCCTCGAGAAAATGCACGCGGTCACAAGTGGTTGAAACGAAGAATAAGCACGTATTTGAGAATTGCCTTTTTTGGAAAAAATGGTAAGGCTATAGCCCAGTAAAATTTTGATTCAGGCATATTTTCTCACTTGTCTGAAAAAGCGCTTGTTCGGCGTCTAAATCATTCCTCGAGATAATGCACGCGGTCACAAGTGGTTGAAACGAAGAATAAGCACGTATTTGAGAATTGCCTTTTTTGGAAAAAATGGTAAGGCTATATATAGCCCAGTAAAATTTTGATTCAGGCATATTTTCTCACTTGCTTGAAAAAGCGCTTGTTCCGTGTCTAAATCATTCCTCGAGATAATGCACGCGGTCACAAGTGGTTGAAACGAAGAATAAGCACGTATTTGAGAATTGCCTTTTTTGGGAAAAATGGTCAGGCTATAGCCCAGTAAAATTTTGCTTCAGGCATATTTTCTCACATGTCTGAAAAACCGCTTGTTCGGCGTCTGCATCAATCCTCGAGATAATGCACGCGGTCACAAGTGGTTGAAACGAAGAATAAGCACGTATTTGAGAATTGCCGTTTTTTGGGAAAAATGGTAAGGCTATAGCCCAGTAAAATATTGATTCAGGCATATTTTCTCACTTGTCTGAAAAAGCGTTTGTTCGGCGTCTGAATCATTCCTCGAGATAATGCACGCGGTCACAAGTGGTTGAAACGAAGAATAAGCACGTATTTGAGAATTGCCTTTTTGGGGAAAAATGTTAAGGCTATAGCCCAGTAAAATATTGATTCGAGCCTATTTTCTCACTTGTCTGAAAAAGCGCTTTTTCGGCGTCTGAATCATTCCTCAAAATAATGCACGCGGTCACAAGTGGCTGAAACGAAGAATAAGCACATATTTGAGAATTGCCTTTTTTGGGAAAAATGGTAAGGCTATAGCCCAGTAAAATTTTGATTCAGGCATATTTTCTCACTTGTCTGAAAAAGCGCTTGTTCGGTGTCTAAATCCTTCCTCGAGATAATGCACGCGGTCACACGTGGTTGAAACGAAGAATAAGCACGTATTTGAGAATTGCCTTTTTTGGGAAAAATGGTAAGGCTATAGCCCAGTAAAATATTGATTCGGACCAATTTTCTCACTTGTCTGAAAAAGCGCTTGTTCGGCGTCTGAACCATTCCTCGAGATAATGCACGCGGTCACAAGTGGTTGAAACGAAGAATAAGCACGTATTTGAGAATTGCCTTTTTTGGAAAAAATGGTAAGGCTATAGCCCAGTAAAATTTTGATTCAGGCATATTTTCTCACTTGCTTGAAAAAGCGCTTTTTCGGCGTCTAAATCATTCCTCGAGATAATGCACGCGGTCACAAGTGGTTGAAACGAATAAGCACGTATTTGAGAATTGCCTTTTTTGGGAGAAATGGTAAGGCTATAGCCCAGTAAAATTTTGATTCAGGCATATTTTTTCACTTGTTTGAAAAAGCGCTTGTTCGGCGTTTAAATCATTCCTCGAGATAATGCACGTGGTCACAAGTGGTTGAAACGAAGAATAAGCACGTATTTGAGAATTGCCTTTTTTGGAAAAAATGGTAAGGCTATAGCCCAGTAAAATTTTGATTCAGGCATATTTTCTCACTTGCTTGAAAAAGCGCTTTTTCGGCGTCTAAATCATTCCTCGAGATAATGCACGCGGTCACAAGTGGTTGAAACGAATAAGCACGTATTTGAGAATTGCCTTTTTTGGGAGAAATGGTAAGGCTATAGCCCAGTAAAATTTTGATTCAGGCATATTTTCTCACTTGTCTGAAAAAGCGCTTGTTCGGCGTCTGAATCATTCCTCGAGATAATGCACGCGGTCACAAGTGTTTGAAACGAAGAATAAGCACGTATTTGAGAATTGCCTTTTTTGGGAAAAATGGTAAGGCTATAGCCCAGTAAAATATTGATTCGGGCCGATTTTCTCACTTGTCTGAAAAAGCGCTTGTTCGGCGTCTGAATCATTCCCCGAGATAATGCACGCGGTCACAACTGGTTGAAAGGAAGAATAAGCACTTATCTGAGAATTGCCTTTTTTGGGAAAAATGGTAAGGCTATAGCCCAGTAAAATTTTGATTCAGGCATATTTTTTCACTTGTCTGAAAAAGCGCTTGTTAGGCGTCAAAATCATTCCTCATAATAATGCACGCAGTCACAAGTAGTTCCAACGAAGAATAAGCACATATTTGAGAATTGCCTTTTTTGGGAAAAATGGTAAGGCTTATAGCCCAGTAAAATATTGATTCGGGAATATTTTATCACTTGTCTGAAAAAGCGCTTGTTCGGCGTCTGAATCATTCCTCGAGATAATGCATGCGGTCACAAGTGGTTGAAACGAAGAATAAGCACGTATTTGAGAACTGCCTTTTTTGGGAAAAATGGTAAGGCTATAGCCCAGTAAAATTTTGATTCAGGCATATTTTCTCACTTGTCTGAAAAAGCGCTTGTAAGGCGTCTGAATCATTCCTCGAGATAATGCACGCGGTCACAAGTGGTTGAAACGAATAAGCACGTATTTGAGAATTGCCTTTTTTGGGAAAAATGGTAAGGCTTTAGCGCAGTAAAATTTTGATTCAGGCATATTTTCTCACTTGTCTGAAAAAGCGCTTGTTCGGCGTCAAAATCATTCCTCATAATAATGCACGCAGTCACAAGTAGTTCCAACGAAGAATAAGCACATATTTGAGAATTGCCTTTTTTGGGAAAAATGGTAAGGCTATCGCCCAGTGAAATTTTGATTCAGGCATATATTCTCACTTGTCTGAAAAAGCGCTTGTTCGGCGTCAAAATCATTCCTCATAATAATGCACGCAGTCACAAGTAGTTCCAACGAAGAATAAGCACATATTTGAGAATTGCCTTTTTTGGGAAAAATGGTAAGGCTATCGCCCAGTAAAATTTTGATTCAGGCATATTTTCTCACTTGTCTGAAAAAGCGCTTGTTCGGCGTCAAGATCATTCCTCATAATAATGCACGCAGTCACAAGTAGTTCCAACGAAGAATAAGCACATATTTGAGAATTGCCTTTTTTGGGAAAAATGGTAAGGCTATAGCCCAGTAAAATATTGATTCGAGCCTATTTTCTCACTTGTCTGAAAAAGCGCTTGTTCGGCGTCTGAATCATTCCTCGAAATAATGCACGCGGTCACAAGTGGCTGAAACGAAGAATAAGCACATATTTGAGAATTGCCTTTTTTGGGAAAAATGGTAAGGCTATAGCCCAGTAAAATTTTGATTCAGGCATATTTTCTCACTTGTCTGAAAAAGCGCTTGTTCGGTGTCTAAATCCTTCCTCGAGATAATGCACGCGGTCACACGTGGTTGAAACGAAGAATAAGCACGTATTTGAGAATTGCCTTTTTTGGGAAAAATGGTAAGGCTATAGCCCAGTAAAATATTGATTCGGACCAATTTTCTCACTTGTCTGAAAAAGCGCTTGTTCGGCGTCTGAATCATTCCTCGAGATAATGCACGCGGTCACAAGTGGTTGAAACGAAGAATAAGCACGTATTTGAGAATTGCCTTTTTTGGGAAAAATGGTAAGGCTATAGCTCAGTAAAATTGTGAATCAGGCATATTTTTTCACTTGTTTGAAAAAGCGCTTGTTCGGCGTCTAAATCATTCCTCGAGATAATGCACGCGGTCACAAGTGGTTGAAACGAAGAATAAGCACGTATTTGAGAATTGCCTTTTTTGGAAAAAATGGTAAGGCTATAGCCCAGTAAAATTTTGATTCAGGCATATTTTTTCACTTGTTTGAAAAAGCGCTTGTTCGGCGTTTAAATCATTCCTCGAGATAATGCACGCGGTCACAAGTGGTTGAAACGAAGAATAAGCACGTATTTGAGAATTGCCTTTTTTGGAAAAAATGGTAAGGCTATAGCCCAGTAAAATTTTGATTCAGGCATATTTTCTCACTTGCTTGAAAAAGCGCTTGTTCGGCGTCTAAATCATTCCTCGAGATAATGCACGCGGTCACAAGTGGTTGAAACGAATAAGCACGTATTTGAGAATTGCCTTTTTTGGGAGAAATGGTAAGGCTATAGCCCAGTAAAATTTTGATTCAGGCATATTTTCTCACTTGTCTGAAAAAGCGCTTGTTCGGCGTCTGAATCATTCCTCGAGATAATGCACGCGGTCACAAGTGTTTGAAACGAAGAATAAGCACGTATTTGAGAATTGCCTTTTTTGGGAAAAATGGTAAGGCTATAGCCCAGTAAAATTTTGATGCAGGCATATTTTCTCACTTGTCTGAAAAAGCGCTTGTTCCGCATCTGAATCATTCCTCGAGATAATGCACGCGGTCACAAGTGGTTCCAACGAAGAATAAGCACATATTTGAGAATTGCCTTTTTTGGGAAAAATGGTAAGGCTATAGCCCAGTAAAATATTGATTCGGGCCGATTTTCTCACTTGTCTGAAAAAGCGCTTGTTCGGCGTCTGAATCATTCCCCGAGATAATGCACGCGGTCACAACTGGTTGAAAGGAAGAATAAGCACGTATCTGAGAATTGCCTTTTTTGGGAAAAATGGTAAGGCTATAGCCCAGTAAAATTTTGATTCAGGCATATTTTTTCACTTGTCTGAAAAAGCGCTTGTTCGGCGTCAAAATCATTCCTCTTAATAATGCACGCAGTCACAAGTAGTTCCAACGAAGAATAAGCACATATTTGAGAATTGCCTTTTTTGGGAAAAATGGTAAGGCTTATAGCCCAGTAAAATATTGATTCGGGAATATTTTATCACTTGTCTGAAAAAGCGCTTGTTCGGCGTCTGAATCATTCCTCGAGATAATGCACGCGGTCACAAGTGGTTGAAACGAAGAATAAGCACGTATTTGAGAACTGCCTTTTTTGGGAAAAATGGTAAGGCTATAGCCCAGTAAAATTTTGATTCAGGCATATTTTCTCACTTGTCTGAAAAAGCGCTTGTAAGGCGTCTGAATCATTCCTCGAGATAATGCACGCGGTCACAAGTGGTTGAAACGAATAAGCACGTATTTGAGAATCGCCTTTTTTGGGAAAAATGGTAAGGCTATAGCACAGTAAAATTTTGATTCAGGCATATTTTCTCACTTGTCTGAAAAAGCGCTTGTTCGGCGTCAAAATCATTCCTCATAATAATGCACGCAGTCACAAGTAGTTCCAACGAAGAATAAGCACATATTTGAGAATTGCCTTTTTTGGGAAAAATGGTAAGGCTATAGCCCAGTAAAATTTTGATTCGGGCCTATTTTCTCACTTGTCTGAAAAAGCGCTTGTTCGGCGTCTGAATCATTCCTCGAGATAATGCACGCGGTCACAAGTGGTTGAAACGAAGAATAAGCACGTATTTGAGAATTGCCTTTTTTGGGAAAAATGGTAAGGCTATAGCCAAGTAAAATTTTGATTCAGGCATATTTTTTCACTTGTCTGAAAAAGCGCTTGTTCGGCGTCAAAATCATTCCTCATAATAATGCACGCAGTCACAAGTAGTTCCAACGAAGAATAAGCACATATTTGAGAATTGCCTTTTTTAGGAAAAATGGTAAGGCTATAGCCCAGTAAAATATTGATTCGGGCCTATTTTCTCACTTGTCTGAAAAAGCGCTTGTTCGGCGTCTGAATCATTCCTCGAGATAATGCACGCGGTCACAAGTGGTTGAAACGAAGAATAAGCACGTATTTGAGAACTGCCTTTTTTGGGAAAAATGGTAAGGCTATAATCCCAGTAAAATTTTGATTCAGGCATATTTTTTCACTTGTCTGAAAAAGCGCTTGTTCGGCGTCAAAATCATTCCTCATAATAATGCACGCAGTCACAAGTAGTTCCAACGAAGAATAAGCACATATTTGAGAATTGCCTTTTTTGGGAAAAATGGTAAGGCTATCGCCCAGTAAAATTTTGATTCGGGCCTATTTTCTCACTTGTCTGAAAAAGCGCTTGTTCGGCGTCTGAATCATTCCTCGAGATAATGCACGCGGTCACAAGTGGTTGAAACGAAGAATAAGCACGAATTTGAGAATTGCCTTTTTTGGGAAAAATGGTCAGGCTATAGCCCAGTAAAATTTTGCTTCAGGCATATTTTCTCACTTGTCTGAAAAACCGCTTGTTCGGCGTCTGAATCAATCCTCGAGATAATGCACGCGGTCACAAGTGGTTGAAACGAAGAATAAGCACGTATTTGAGAATTGCCTTTTTTGGGAAAAATGGTCAGGCTATAGCCCAGTAAAATTTTGCTTCAGGCATATTTTCTCACTTGTCTGAAAAACCGCTTGTTCGGCGTCTGAATCAATCCTCGAGATAATGCACGCGGTCACAAGTGGTTGAAACGAAGAATAAGCACGTATTTGAGAATTGCCTTTTTTGGGAAAAATGGTAAGGCTATAGCCCAGTAAAATTTTGATTTAGGCATATTTTCTCACTTGTCTGAAAAACCGCTTGTTCGGCGTCTGAATCAATCCTCGAGATAATGCACGCGGTCACAAGTGGTTGAAACGAAGAATAAGCACGTATTTGAGAATTGCCTTTTTTGGGAAAAATGGTAAGGCAATAGCCCAGTAAAATTTTGATTCAGGCATATTTTCTCACTTGTCTGAAAAAGCGCTTGTTCGACGTCTGAATGATTCCTCGAGATAATGCACGCGGTCACAAGTGGTTGAAACGAAAAATAAGCACATATTTGAGAATTGCCTTTTCGGGGGAAAATGGTAAGGCTATAGCCCAGTAAAATATTGATTCAGGCATATTTTCTCACTTGTCTGAAAAAGCGTTTGTTCGGCGTCTGAATCATTCCTCGAGATAATGCACGCGGTCACAAGTGGTTGAAACGAAGAATAAGCACGTATTTGAGAATTGCCTTTTTTGGGAAAAGTGGTAAGGCTATAGCCCAGTAAAATATTGATTCGAGCCTATTTTCTCACTTGTATGAAAAAGCGCTTGTTCGGCGTCTGAATCATTCCTCGAAATAATGCACGCGGTCACAAGTGGCTGAAACGAAGAATAAGCACATATTTGAGAATTGCCTTTTTTGGGAAAAATGGTAAGGCTATAGCCCAGTAAAATTTTGATTCAGGCATATTTTCTCACTTGTCTGAAAAAGCGCTTGTTCGGTGTCTAAATCCTTCCTCGAGATAATGCACGCGGTCACACGTGGTTGAAACGAAGAATAAGCACGTATTTGAGAATTGCCTTTTTTGGGAAAAATGGTAAGGCTATAGCCCAGTAAAATATTGATTCGGACCAATTTTCTCACTTGTCTGAAAAAGCGCTTGTTCGGCGTCTGAATCATTCCTCGAGATAATGCACGCGGTCACAAGTGGTTGAAACGAAGAATAAGCACGTATTTGAGAATTGCCTTTTTTGGGAAAAATGGTAAGGCTATAGCTCAGTAAAATTGTGAATCAGGCATATTTTTTCACTTGTTTGAAAAAGCGCTTGTTCGGCGTCTAAATCATTCCTCGAGATAATGTACGCGGTCACAAGTGGTTGAAACGAAGAATAAGCACGTATTTGAGAATTGCCTTTTTTGGAAAAAATGGTAAGGCTATAGCCCAGTAAAATTTTGATTCAGGCATATTTTTTCACTTGTTTGAAAAAGCGCTTGTTCGGCGTCTAAATCATTCCTCGAGATAATGCACGCGGTCACAAGTGGTTGAAACGAAGAATAAGCACGTATTTGAGAATTGCCTTTTTTGGAAAAAATGGTAAGGCTATAGCCCAGTAAAATTTTGATTCAGGCATATTTTCTCACTTGCTTGAAAAAGCGCTTGTTCGGCGTCTAAATCATTCCTCGAGATAATGCACGCGGTCACAAGTGGTTGAAACGAATAAGCACGTATTTGAGAATTGCCTTTTTTGGGAGAAATGGTAAGGCTATAGCCCAGTAAAATTTTGATGCAGGCATATTTTCTCACTTGTCTGAAAAAGCGCTTGCTCGGCATCTGAATCATTCCTCGAGATAATGCACGCGGTCACAAGTGGTTCCAACGAAGAATAAGCACATATTTGAGAATTGCCTTTTTTGGGAAAAATGGTAAGGCTATAGCCCAGTAAAATATTGATTCGGGCCGATTTTCTCACTTGTCTGAAAAAGCGCTTGTTCGGCGTCTGAATCATTCCCCGAGATAATGCACGCGGTCACAACTGGTTGAAAGGAAGAATAAGCACGTATCTGAGAATTGCCTTTTTTGGGAAAAATGGTAAGGCTATAGCCCAGTAAAATTTTGATTCAGGCATATTTTTTCACTTGTCTGAAAAAGCGCTTGTTCGGCGTCAAAATCATTCCTCATAATAATGCACGCAGTCACAAGTAGTTCCAACGAAGAATAAGCACATATTTGAGAATTGCCTTTTTTGGGAAAAATGGTAAGGCTTATAGCCCAGTAAAATATTGATTCGGGAATATTTTATCACTTGTCTGAAAAAGCGCTTGTTCGGCGTCTGAATCATTCCTCGAGATAATGCACGCGGTCACAAGTGGTTGAAACGAAGAATAAGCACGTATTTGAGAACTGCCTTTTTTGGGAAAAATGGTAAGGCTATAGCCCAGTAAAATTTTGATTCAGGCATATTTTCTCACTTGTCTGAAAAAGCGCTTGTAAGGCCTCTGAATCATTCCTCGAAATAATGCACGCGGTCACAAGTGGTTGAAACGAATAAGCACGTATTTGAGAATTGCCTTTTTTGGGAAAAATGGTAAGGCTATAGCGCAGTAAAATTTTGATTCAGGCATATTTTCTCACTTGTCTGAAAAAGCGCTTGTTCGGCGTCAAAATCATTCCTCATAATAATGCACGCAGTCACAAGTAGTTCCAACGAAGAATAAGCACATATTTGAGAATTGCCTTTTTTGGGAAAAATGGTAAGGCTATAGCCGAGTAAAATTTTGATTCGGGCCTATTTTCTCACTTGTCTGAAAAAGCGCTTGTTCGGCGTCTGAATCATTCCTCGAGATAATGCACGCGGTCACAAGTGGTTGAAACGAAGAATAAGCACGTATTTGAGAACTGCCTTTTTTGGGAAAAATGGTAAGGCTATAATCCCAGTAAAATTTTGATTCGGGAATATTTTATCACTTGTCTGAAAAAGCGCTTGTTCGGCGTCTGAATCATTCCTCGAGATAATGCACGCGGTCACAAGTGGTTGAAACGAAGAATAAGCACGTATTTGAGAACTGCCTTTTTTTGGGAAAAATGGTAAGGCTATAGCCCAGTAAAATTTTGATTCAGGCATATTTTCTCACTTGTCTGAAAAAGCGCTTGTAAGGCGTCTGAATCATTCCTCGAGATAATGCACGCGGTCACAAGTGGTTGAAACGAAGAATAAGCACGAATTGAGAATTGCCTTTTTTGGGAAAAATGGTCAGGCTATAGCCCAGTAAAATTTTGCTTCAGGCATATTTTCTCACTTGTCTGAAAAACCGCTTGTTCGGCGTCTGAATCAATCCTCGAGATAATGCACGCGGTCACAAGTGGTTGAAACGAAGAATAAGCACGAATTTGAGAATTGCCTTTTTTGGGAAAAATGGTCAGGCTATAGCCCAGTAAAATTTTGCTTCAGGCATATTTTCTCACTTGTCTGAAAAAGCGCTTGTTCGGCGTCTGAATCATTCCTCGAGATAATGCACGCGGTCACAAGTGGTTGAAACGAAGAATAAGCACGTATTTGAGAATTGCCTTTTTTGGGTAAAATGGTAAGGCTTATAGCCCAGTAAAATATTGATTCGGGAATATTTTATCACTTGTCTGAAAAAGCGCTTGTTCGGCGTCTGAATCATTCCTCGAGATAATGCACGCGGTCACAAGTGGTTGAAACGAAGAATAAGCACGTATTTGAGAACTGCCTTTTTTGGGAAAAATGGTAAGGCTATAGCCCAGTAAAATTTTGATTCAGGCATATTTTCTCACTTGTCTGAAAAAGCGCTTGTAAGGCGTCTGAATCATTCCTCGAGATAATGCACGCGGTCACAAGTGGTTGAAACGAAGAATAAGCACGAATTTGAGAATTGCCTTTTTTGGGAAAAATGGTCAGGCTATAGCCCAGTAAAATTTTGCTTCAGGCATATTTTCTCACTTGTCTGAAAAACCGCTTGTTCGGCGTCTGAATCAATCCTCGAGATAATGCACGCGGTCACAAGTGGTTGAAACGAAGAATAAGCACGTATTTGAGAATTGCCTTTTTTGGGAAAAATGGTAAGGCAATAGCCCAGTAAAATTTTGATTCAGGCATATTTTCTCACTTGTCTGAAAAAGCGCTTGTTCGGCGTCTGAATGATTCCTCGAGATAATGCACGCGGTCACAAGTGGTTGAAACGAAAAATAAGCACATATTTGAGAATTGCCTTTTTTGGGAAAAATGGTAAGGCTATAGCCCAGTAAAATTTTGATTCAGGCATATTTTCTCACTTGTCTGAAAAAGCGCTTGTAAGGCGTCTGAATCATTCCTCGAGATAATGCACGCGGTCACAAGTGGTTGAAACGAAGAATAAGCACGAATTTGAGAATTGCCTTTTTTGGGAAAAATGGTCAGGCTATAGCCCAGTAAAATTTTGCTTCAGGCATATTTTCTCACTTGTCTGAAAAACCGCTTGTTCGGCGTCTGAATCAATCCTCGAGATAATGCACGCGGTCACAAGTGGTTGAAACGAAGAATAAGCACGTATTTGAGAATTGCCTTTTTTGGGAAAAATGGTAAGGCTATAGCCCAGTAAAATTTTGATTTAGGCATATTTTCTCACTTGTCTGAAAAAGCGCTTGTTCGGCGTCTGAATCATTCCTCGAGATAATGCACGCGGTCACAAGTGGTTGAAACGAATAAGCACGTATTTGAGAATTGCCTTTTTTGGGAAAAATGGTAAGGCTTTAGCGCAGTAAAATTTTGATTCAGGCATATTTTCTCACTTGTCTGAAAAAGCGCTTGTTCGGCGTCAAAATCATTCCTCATAATAATGCACGCAGTCACAAGTAGTTCCAACGAAGAATAAGCACATATTTGAGAATTGCCTTTTTTGGGAAAAATGGTAAGGCTATCGCCCAGTAAAATTTTGATTCAGGCATATATTCTCACTTGTCTGAAAAAGCGCTTGTTCGGCGTCAAAATCATTCCTCATAATAATGCACGCAGTCACAAGTAGTTCCAACGAAGAATAAGCACATATTTGAGAATTGCCTTTTTTGGGAAAAATGGTAAGGCTATCGCCCAGTAAAATTTTGATTCAGGCATATTTTCTCACTTGTCTGAAAAAGCGCTTGTTCGGCGTCAAGATCATTCCTCATAATAATGCACGCAGTCACAAGTAGTTCCAACGAAGAATAAGCACATATTTGAGAATTGCCTTTTTTGGGAAAAATGGTAAGGCTATAGCCCAGTAAAATATTGATTCGAGCCTATTTTCTCACTTGTCTGAAAAAGCGCTTGTTCGGCGTCTGAATCATTCCTCGAAATAATGCACGCGGTCACAAGTGGCTGAAACGAAGAATAAGCACATATTTGAGAATTGCCTTTTTTGGGAAAAATGGTAAGGCTATAGCCCAGTAAAATTTTGATTCAGGCATATTTTCTCACTTGTCTGAAAAAGCGCTTGTTCGGTGTCTAAATCCTTCCTCGAGATAATGCACGCGGTCACACGTGGTTGAAACGAAGAATAAGCACGTATTTGAGAATTGCCTTTTTTGGGAAAAATGGTAAGGCTATAGCCCAGTAAAATATTGATTCGGACCAATTTTCTCACTTGTCTGAAAAAGCGCTTGTTCGGCGTCTGAATCATTCCTCGAGATAATGCACGCGGTCACAAGTGGTTGAAACGAAGAATAAGCACGTATTTGAGAATTGCCTTTTTTGGGAAAAATGGTAAGGCTATAGCCCAGTAAAATTTTGATTCAGGCATATTTTTTCACTTGTTTGAAAAAGCGCTTGTTCGGCGTTTAAATCATTCCTCGAGATAATGCACGCGGTCACAAGTGGTTGAAACGAAGAATAAGCACGTATTTGAGAATTGCCTTTTTTGGAAAAAATGGTAAGGCTATAGCCCAGTAAAATTTTGATTCAGGCATATTTTCTCACTTGCTTGAAAAAGCGCTTGTTCGGCGTCTAAATCATTCCTCGAGATAATGCACGCGGTCACAAGTGGTTGAAACGAATAAGCACGTATTTGAGAATTGCCTTTTTTGGGAGAAATGGTAAGGCTATAGCCCAGTAAAATTTTGATGCAGGCATATTTTCTCACTTGTCTGAAAAAGCGCTTGTTCCGCATCTGAATCATTCCTCGAGATAATGCACGCGGTCACAAGTGGTTCCAACGAAGAATAAGCACATATTTGAGAATTGCCTTTTTTGGGAAAAATGGTAAGGCTATAGCCCAGTAAAATATTGATTCGGGCCGATTTTCTCACTTGTCTGAAAAAGCGCTTGTTCGGCGTCTGAATCATTCCCCGAGATAATGCACGCGGTCACAACTGGTTGAAAGGAAGAATAAGCACGTATCTGAGAATTGCCTTTTTTGGGAAAAATGGTAAGGCTATAGCCCAGTAAAATTTTGATTCAGGCATATTTTTTCACTTGTCTGAAAAAGCGCTTGTTCGGCGTCAAAATCATTCCTCATAATAATGCACGCAGTCACAAGTAGTTCCAACGAAGAATAAGCACATATTTGAGAATTGCCTTTTTTGGGAAAAATGGTAAGGCTTATAGCCCAGTAAAATATTGATTCGGGAATATTTTATCACTTGTCTGAAAAAGCGCTTGTTCGGCGTCTGAATCATTCCTCGAGATAATGCACGCGGTCACAAGTGGTTGAAACGAAGAATAAGCACGTATTTGAGAACTGCCTTTTTTGGGAAAAATGGTAAGGCTATAGCCCAGTAAAATTTTGATTCAGGCATATTTTCTCACTTGTCTGAAAAAGCGCTTGTAAGGCGTCTGAATCATTCCTCGAGATAATGCACGCGGTCACAAGTGGTTGAAACGAATAAGCACGTATTTGAGAATCGCCTTTTTTGGGAAAAATGGTAAGGCTATAGCACAGTAAAATTTTGATTCAGGCATATTTTCTCACTTGTCTGAAAAAGCGCTTGTTCGGCGTCAAAATCATTCCTCATAATAATGCACGCAGTCACAAGTAGTTCCAACGAAGAATAAGCACATATTTGAGAATTGCCTTTTTTGGGAAAAATGGTAAGGCTATAGCCCAGTAAAATTTTGATTCGGGCCTATTTTCTCACTTGTCTGAAAAAGCGCTTGTTCGGCGTCTGAATCATTCCTCGAGATAATGCACGCGGTCACAAGTGGTTGAAACGAAGAATAAGCACGTATTTGAGAATTGCCTTTTTTGGAAAAAATGGTAAGGCTATATATAGCCCAGTAAAATTTTGCTTCAGGCATATTTTCTCACTTGTCTGAAAAACCGCTTGTTCGGCGTCTGAATCAATCCTCGAGATAATGCACGCGGTCACAAGTGGTTGAAACGAAGAATAAGCACGAATTTGAGAATTGCCTTTTTTGGGAAAAATGGTCAGGCTATAGCCCAGTAAAATTTTGCTTCAGGCATATTTTCTCACTTGTCTGAAAAAGCGCTTGTTCGGCGTCTGAATCATTCCTCGAGATAATGCACGCGGTCACAAGTGGTTGAAACGAAGAATAAGCACGTATTTGAGAATTGCCTTTTTTGGGTAAAATGGTAAGGCTTATAGCCCAGTAAAATATTGATTCGGGAATATTTTATCACTTGTCTGAAAAAGCGCTTGTTCGGCGTCTGAATCATTCCTCGAGATAATGCACGCGGTCACAAGTGGTTGAAACGAAGAATAAGCACGTATTTGAGAACTGCCTTTTTTGGGAAAAATGGTAAGGCTATAGCCCAGTAAAATTTTGATTCAGGCATATTTTCTCACTTGTCTGAAAAAGCGCTTGTAAGGCGTCTGAATCATTCCTCGAGATAATGCACGCGGTCACAAGTGGTTGAAACGAAGAATAAGCACGAATTTGAGAATTGCCTTTTTTGGGAAAAATGGTCAGGCTATAGCCCAGTAAAATTTTGCTTCAGGCATATTTTCTCACTTGTCTGAAAAACCGCTTGTTCGGCGTCTGAATCAATCCTCGAGATAATGCACGCGGTCACAAGTGGTTGAAACGAAGAATAAGCACGTATTTGAGAATTGCCTTTTTTGGGAAAAATGGTAAGGCAATAGCCCAGTAAAATTTTGATTCAGGCATATTTTCTCACTTGTCTGAAAAAGCGCTTGTTCGGCGTCTGAATGATTCCTCGAGATAATGCACGCGGTCACAAGTGGTTGAAACGAAAAATAAGCACATATTTGAGAATTGCCTTTTTTGGGAAAAATGGTAAGGCTATAGCCCAGTAAAATTTTGATTCAGGCATATTTTCTCACTTGTCTGAAAAAGCGCTTGTAAGGCGTCTGAATCATTCCTCGAGATAATGCACGCGGTCACAAGTGGTTGAAACGAAGAATAAGCACGAATTTGAGAATTGCCTTTTTTGGGAAAAATGGTCAGGCTATAGCCCAGTAAAATTTTGCTTCAGGCATATTTTCTCACTTGTCTGAAAAACCGCTTGTTCGGCGTCTGAATCAATCCTCGAGATAATGCACGCGGTCACAAGTGGTTGAAACGAAGAATAAGCACGTATTTGAGAATTGCCTTTTTTGGGAAAAATGGTAAGGCTATAGCCCAGTAAAATTTTGATTTAGGCATATTTTCTCACTTGTCTGAAAAAGCGCTTGTTCGGCGTCTGAATCATTCCTCGAGATAATGCACGCGGTCACAAGTGGTTGAAACGAATAAGCACGTATTTGAGAATTGCCTTTTTTGGGAAAAATGGTAAGGCTTTAGCGCAGTAAAATTTTGATTCAGGCATATTTTCTCACTTGTCTGAAAAAGCGCTTGTTCGGCGTCAAAATCATTCCTCATAATAATGCACGCAGTCACAAGTAGTTCCAACGAAGAATAAGCACATATTTGAGAATTGCCTTTTTTGGGAAAAATGGTAAGGCTATCGCCCAGTAAAATTTTGATTCAGGCATATATTCTCACTTGTCTGAAAAAGCGCTTGTTCGGCGTCAAAATCATTCCTCATAATAATGCACGCAGTCACAAGTAGTTCCAACGAAGAATAAGCACATATTTGAGAATTGCCTTTTTTGGGAAAAATGGTAAGGCTATCGCCCAGTAAAATTTTGATTCAGGCATATTTTCTCACTTGTCTGAAAAAGCGCTTGTTCGGCGTCAAGATCATTCCTCATAATAATGCACGCAGTCACAAGTAGTTCCAACGAAGAATAAGCACATATTTGAGAATTGCCTTTTTTGGGAAAAATGGTAAGGCTATAGCCCAGTAAAATATTGATTCGAGCCTATTTTCTCACTTGTCTGAAAAAGCGCTTGTTCGGCGTCTGAATCATTCCTCGAAATAATGCACGCGGTCACAAGTGGCTGAAACGAAGAATAAGCACATATTTGAGAATTGCCTTTTTTGGGAAAAATGGTAAGGCTATAGCCCAGTAAAATTTTGATTCAGGCATATTTTCTCACTTGTCTGAAAAAGCGCTTGTTCGGTGTCTAAATCCTTCCTCGAGATAATGCACGCGGTCACACGTGGTTGAAACGAAGAATAAGCACGTATTTGAGAATTGCCTTTTTTGGGAAAAATGGTAAGGCTATAGCCCAGTAAAATATTGATTCGGACCAATTTTCTCACTTGTCTGAAAAAGCGCTTGTTCGGCGTCTGAATCATTCCTCGAGATAATGCACGCGGTCACAAGTGGTTGAAACGAAGAATAAGCACGTATTTGAGAATTGCCTTTTTTGGGAAAAATGGTAAGGCTATAGCTCAGTAAAATTGTGAATCAGGCATATTTTTTCACTTGTTTGAAAAAGCGCTTGTTCGGCGTCTAAATCATTCCTCGAGATAATGCACGCGGTCACAAGTGGTTGAAACGAAGAATAAGCACGTATTTGAGAATTGCCTTTTTTGGAAAAAATGGTAAGGCTATAGCCCAGTAAAATTTTGATTCAGGCATATTTTTTCACTTGTTTGAAAAAGCGCTTGTTCGGCGTTTAAATCATTCCTCGAGATAATGCACGCGGTCACAAGTGGTTGAAACGAAGAATAAGCACGTATTTGAGAATTGCCTTTTTTGGAAAAAATGGTAAGGCTATAGCCCAGTAAAATTTTGATTCAGGCATATTTTCTCACTTGCTTGAAAAAGCGCTTGTTCGGCGTCTAAATCATTCCTCGAGATAATGCACGCGGTCACAAGTGGTTGAAACGAATAAGCACGTATTTGAGAATTGCCTTTTTTGGGAGAAATGGTAAGGCTATAGCCCAGTAAAATTTTGATGCAGGCATATTTTCTCACTTGTCTGAAAAAGCGCTTGTTCCGCATCTGAATCATTCCTCGAGATAATGCACGCGGTCACAAGTGGTTCCAACGAAGAATAAGCACATATTTGAGAATTGCCTTTTTTGGGAAAAATGGTAAGGCTATAGCCCAGTAAAATATTGATTCGGGCCGATTTTCTCACTTGTCTGAAAAAGCGCTTGTTCGGCGTCTGAATCATTCCCCGAGATAATGCACGCGGTCACAACTGGTTGAAAGGAAGAATAAGCACGTATCTGAGAATTGCCTTTTTTGGGAAAAATGGTAAGGCTATAGCCCAGTAAAATTTTGATTCAGGCATATTTTTTCACTTGTCTGAAAAAGCGCTTGTTCGGCGTCAAAATCATTCCTCATAATAATGCACGCAGTCACAAGTAGTTCCAACGAAGAATAAGCACATATTTGAGAATTGCCTTTTTTGGGAAAAATGGTAAGGCTTATAGCCCAGTAAAATATTGATTCGGGAATATTTTATCACTTGTCTGAAAAAGCGCTTGTTCGGCGTCTGAATCATTCCTCGAGATAATGCACGCGGTCACAAGTGGTTGAAACGAAGAATAAGCACGTATTTGAGAACTGCCTTTTTTGGGAAAAATGGTAAGGCTATAGCCCAGTAAAATTTTGATTCAGGCATATTTTCTCACTTGTCTGAAAAAGCGCTTGTAAGGCGTCTGAATCATTCCTCGAGATAATGCACGCGGTCACAAGTGGTTGAAACGAATAAGCACGTATTTGAGAATCGCCTTTTTTGGGAAAAATGGTAAGGCTATAGCACAGTAAAATTTTGATTCAGGCATATTTTCTCACTTGTCTGAAAAAGCGCTTGTTCGGCGTCAAAAGCATTCCTCATAATAATGCACGCAGTCACAAGTAGTTCCAACGAAGAATAAGCACATATTTGAGAATTGCCTTTTTTGGGAAAAATGGTAAGGCTATAGCCCAGTAAAATTTTGATTCGGGCCTATTTTCTCACTTGTCTGAAAAAGCGCTTGTTCGGCGTCTGAATCATTCCTCGAGATAATGCACGCGGTCACAAGTGGTTGAAACGAATAAGCACGTATTTGAGAATCGCCTTTTTTGGGAAAAATGGTAAGGCTATAGCACAGTAAAATTTTGATTCAGGCATATTTTCTCACTTGTCTGAAAAAGCGCTTGTTCGGCGTCAAAAGCATTCCTCATAATAATGCACGCAGTCACAAGTAGTTCCAACGAAGAATAAGCACATATTTGAGAATTGCCTTTTTTGGGAAAAATGGTAAGGCTATAGCCCAGTAAAATTTTGATTCGGGCCTATTTTCTCACTTGTCTGAAAAAGCGCTTGTTCGGCGTCTGAATCATTCCTCGAGATAATGCACGCGGTCACAAGTGGTTGAAACGAAGAATAAGCACGTATTTGAGAATTGCCTTTTTTGGGAAAAATGGTAAGGCTATAGCCCAGTAAAATTTTGATTCAGGCATATTTTCTCACTTGTCTGAAAAAGCGCTTGTTCGGTGTCTAAATCCTTCCTCGAGATAATGCACGCGGTCACACGTGGTTGAAACGAAGAATAAGCACGTATTTGAGAATTGCCTTTTTTGGGAAAAATGGTAAGGCTATAGCCCAGTAAAATATTGATTCGGACCAATTTTCTCACTTGTCTGAAAAAGCGCTTGTTCGGCGTCTGAATCATTCCTCGAGATAATGCACGCGGTCACAAGTGGTTGAAACGAAGAATAAGCACGTATTTGAGAATTGCCTTTTTTGGGAAAAATGGTAAGGCTATAGCTCAGTAAAATTGTGAATCAGGCATATTTTTTCACTTGTTTGAAAAAGCGCTTGTTCGGCGTCTTAATCATTCCTCGAGATAATGTACGCGGTCACAAGTGGTTGAAACGAAGAATAAGCACGTATTTGAGAATTGCCTTTTTTGGAAAAAATGGTAAGGCTATAGCCCAGTAAAATTTTGATTCAGGCATATTTTTTCACTTGTTTGAAAAAGCGCTTGTTCGGCGTCTAAATCATTCCTCGAGATAATGCACGCGGTCACAAGTGGTTGAAACGAAGAATAAGCACGTATTTGAGAATTGCCTTTTTTGGAAAAAATGGTAAGGCTATAGCCCAGTAAAATTTTGATTCAGGCATATTTTCTCACTTGCTTGAAAAAGCGCTTGTTCGGCGTCTAAATCATTCCTCGAGATAATGCACGCGGTCACAAGTGGTTGAAACGAATAAGCACGTATTTGAGAATTGCCTTTTTTGGGAGAAATGGTAAGGCTATAGCCCAGTAAAATTTTGATGCAGGCATATTTTCTCACTTGTCTGAAAAAGCGCTTGCTCGGCATCTGAATCATTCCTCGAGATAATGCACGCGGTCACAAGTGGTTCCAACGAAGAATAAGCACATATTTGAGAATTGCCTTTTTTGGGAAAAATGGTAAGGCTATAGCCCAGTAAAATATTGATTCGGGCCGATTTTCTCACTTGTCTGAAAAAGCGCTTGTTCGGCGTCTGAATCATTCCCCGAGATAATGCACGCGGTCACAACTGGTTGAAAGGAAGAATAAGCACGTATCTGAGAATTGCCTTTTTTGGGAAAAATGGTAAGGCTATAGCCCAGTAAAATTTTGATTCAGGCATATTTTTTCACTTGTCTGAAAAAGCGCTTGTTCGGCGTCAAAATCATTCCTCATAATAATGCACGCAGTCACAAGTAGTTCCAACGAAGAATAAGCACATATTTGAGAATTGCCTTTTTTGGGAAAAATGGTAAGGCTTATAGCCCAGTAAAATATTGATTCGGGAATATTTTATCACTTGTCTGAAAAAGCGCTTGTTCGGCGTCTGAATCATTCCTCGAGATAATGCACGCGGTCACAAGTGGTTGAAACGAAGAATAAGCACGTATTTGAGAACTGCCTTTTTTGGGAAAAATGGTAAGGCTATAGCCCAGTAAAATTTTGATTCAGGCATATTTTCTCACTTGTCTGAAAAAGCGCTTGTAAGGCCTCTGAATCATTCCTCGAAATAATGCACGCGGTCACAAGTGGTTGAAACGAATAAGCACGTATTTGAGAATTGCCTTTTTTGGGAAAAATGGTAAGGCTATAGCGCAGTAAAATTTTGATTCAGGCATATTTTCTCACTTGTCTGAAAAAGCGCTTGTTCGGCGTCAAAATCATTCCTCATAATAATGCACGCAGTCACAAGTAGTTCCAACGAAGAATAAGCACATATTTGAGAATTGCCTTTTTTGGGAAAAATGGTAAGGCTATAGCCGAGTAAAATTTTGATTCGGGCCTATTTTCTCACTTGTCTGAAAAAGCGCTTGTTCGGCGTCTGAATCATTCCTCGAGATAATGCACGCGGTCACAAGTGGTTGAAACGAAGAATAAGCACGTATTTGAGAATTGCCTTTTTTGGGAAAAATGGTAAGGCTATAGCCAAGTAAAATTTTGATTCAGGCATATTTTTTCACTTGTCTGAAAAAGCGCTTGTTCGGCGTCAAAATCATTCCTCATAATAATGCACGCAGTCACAAGTAGTTCCAACGAAGAATAAGCACATATTTGAGAATTGCCTTTTTTGGGAAAAATGGTAAGGCTATAGCCCAGTAAAATATTGATTCGGGCCTATTTTCTCACTTGTCTGAAAAAGCGCTTGTTCGGCGTCTGAATCATTCCTCGAGATAATGCACGCGGTCACAAGTGGTTGAAACGAAGAATAAGCACGTATTTGAGAACTGCCTTTTTTGGGAAAAATGGTAAGGCTTATAGCCCAGTAAAATATTGATTCGGGAATATTTTATCACTTGTCTGAAAAAGCGCTTGTTCGGCGTCTGAATCATTCCTCGAGATAATGCACGCGGTCACAAGTGGTTGAAACGAAGAATAAGCACGTATTTGAGAACTGCCTTTTTTGGGAAAAATGGTAAGGCTATAGCCCAGTAAAATTTTGATTCAGGCATATTTTCTCACTTGTCTGAAAAAGCGCTTGTAAGGCGTCTGAATCATTCCTCGAGATAATGCACGCGGTCACAAGTGGTTGAAACGAAGAATAAGCACGAATTTGAGAATTGCCTTTTTTGGGAAAAATGGTCAGGCTATAGCCCAGTAAAATTTTGCTTCAGGCATATTTTCTCACTTGTCTGAAAAACCGCTTGTTCGGCGTCTGAATCAATCCTCGAGATAATGCACGCGGTCACAAGTGGTTGAAACGAAGAATAAGCACGTATTTGAGAATTGCCTTTTTTGGGAAAAATGGTAAGGCTATAGCCCAGTAAAATTTTGATTTAGGCATATTTTCTCACTTGTCTGAAAAACCGCTTGTTCGGCGTCTGAATCAATCCTCGAGATAATGCACGCGGTCACAAGTGGTTGAAACGAAGAATAAGCACGTATTTGAGAATTGCCTTTTTTGGGAAAAATGGTAAGGCTATAGCCCAGTAAAATTTTGATTCAGGCATATTTTCTCACTTGTCTGAAAAAGCGCTTGTAAGGCGTCTGAATCATTCCTCGAGATAATGCACGCGGTCACAAGTGGTTGAAACGAAGAATAAGCACGAATTTGAGAATTGCCTTTTTTGGGAAAAATGGTCAGGCTATAGCCCAGTAAAATTTTGCTTCAGGCATATTTTCTCACTTGTCTGAAAAACCGCTTGTTCGGCGTCTGAATCAATCCTCGAGATAATGCACGCGGTCACAAGTGGTTGAAACGAAGAATAAGCACGTATTTGAGAATTGCCTTTTTTGGGAAAAATGGTAAGGCTATAACCCAGTAAAATTTTGATTTAGGCATATTTTCTCACTTGTCTGAAAAACCGCTTGTTCGGCGTCTGAATCAATCCTCGAGATAATGCACGCGGTCACAAGTGGTTGAAACGAAGAATAAGCACGTATTTGAGAATTGCCTTTTTTGGGAAAAATGGTAAGGCAATAGCCCAGTAAAATTTTGATTCAGGCATATTTTCTCACTTGTCTGAAAAAGCGCTTGTTCGGCGTCTGAATGATTCCTCGAGATAATGCACGCGGTCACAAGTGGTTGAAACGAAAAATAAGCACATATTTGAGAATTGCCTTTTCGGGGGAAAATGGTAAGGCTATAGCCCAGTAAAATATTGATTCAGGCATATTTTCTCACTTGTCTGAAAAAGCGTTTGTTCGGCGTCTGAATCATTCCTCGAGATAATGCACGCGGTCACAAGTGGTTGAAACGAAGAATAAGCACGTATTTGAGAATTGCCTTTTTTGGGAAAAATGGTAAGGCTATAGCCCAGTAAAATATTGATTCGAGCCTATTTTCTCACTTGTCTGAAAAAGCGCTTGTTCGGCGTCTGAATCATACCTCGAAATAATGCACGCGGTCACAAGTGGCTGAAACGAAGAATAAGCACATATTTGAGAATTGCCTTTTTTGGGAAAAATGGTAAGGCTATAGCCCAGTAAAATTTTGATTCAGGCATATTTTCTCACTTGTCTGAAAAAGCGCTTGTTCGGTGTCTAAATCCTTCCTCGAGATAATGCACGCGGTCACACGTGGTTGAAACGAAGAATAAGCACGTATTTGAGAATTGCCTTTTTTGGGGAAAATGGTAAGGCTATAGCCCAGTAAAATATTGATTCGGACCAATTTTCTCACTTGTCTGAAAAAGCGCTTGTTCGGCGTCTGAATCATTCCTCGAGATAATGCACGCGGTCACAAGTGGTTGAAACGAAGAATAAGCACGTATTTGAGAATTGCCTTTTTTGGGAAAAATGGTAAGGCTATAGCTCAGTAAAATTGTGAATCAGGCATATTTTTTCACTTGTTTGAAAAAGCGCTTGTTCGGCGTCTAAATCATTCCTCGAGATAATGCACGCGGTCACAAGTGGTTGAAACGAAGAATAAGCACGTATTTGAGAATTGCCTTTTTTGGAAAAAATGGTAAGGCTATAGCCCATTAAAATTTTGATTCAGGCATATTTTTTCACTTGTTTGAAAAAGCGCTTGTTCGGCGTCTAAATCATTCCTCGAGATAATGCACGCGGTCACAAGTGGTTGAAACGAAGAATAAGCACGTATTTGAGAATTGCCTTTTTTGGAAAAAATGGTAAGGCTATAGCCCAGTAAAATTTTGATTCAGGCATATTTTCTCACTTGCTTGAAAAAGCGCTTGTTCGGCGTCTAAATCATTCCTCGAGATAATGCACGCGGTCACAAGTGGTTGAAACGAATAAGCACGTATTTGAGAATTGCCTTTTTTGGGAGAAATGGTAAGGCTATAGCCCAGTAAAATTTTGATTCAGGCATATTTTCTCACTTGTCTGAAAAAGCGCTTGTTCGGCGTCTGAATCATTCCTCGAGATAATGCACGCGGTCACAAGTGTTTGAAACGAAGAATAAGCACGTATTTGAGAATTGCCTTTTTTGGGAAAAATGGTAAGGCTATAGCCCAGTAAAATTTTGATGCAGGCATATTTTCTCACTTGTCTGAAAAAGCGCTTGTAAGGCGTCTGAATCATTCCTCGAGATAATGCACGTGGTCACAAGTGGTTGAAACGAATAAGCACGTATTTGAGAATTGCCTTTTTTGGGAAAAATGGTAAGGCTATAGCGCAGTAAAATTTTGATTCAGGCATATTTTCTCACTTGTCTGAAAAAGCGCTTGTTCGGCGTCAAAATCATTCCTCATAATAATGCACGCAGTCACAAGTAGTTCCAATGAAGAATAAGCACATATTTGAGAATTGCCTTTTTTTGGGAAAAATGGTAAGGCTATAGCCCAGTAAAATTTTGATTCGGGCCCATTTTCTCACTTGTCTGAAAAAGCGCTTGTTCGGCGTCTGAATGATTCCTCGAGATAATGCACGCGGTCACAAGTGGTTGAAACGAAAAATAAGCACATATTTGAGAATTGCCTTTTCGGGGGAAAATGGTAAGGCTATAGCCCAGTAAAATATTGATTCAGGCATATTTTCTCACTTGTCTGAAAAAGCGTTTGTTCGGCGTCTGAATCGTTCCACGAGATAATGCACGCGGTCACAAGTGGTTGAAACGAAGAATAAGCACGTATTTGAGAATTGCCTTTTTTGGGAAAAATGGTAAGGCTATAGCCCAGTAAAATATTGATTCGAGCCTATTTTCTCACTTGTCTGAAAAAGCGCTTGTTCGGCGTCTGAATCATTCCTCGAAATAATGCACGCGGTCACAAGTGGCTGAAACGAAGAATAAGCACATATTTGAGAATTGCCTTTTTTGGGAAAAATGGTAAGGCTATAGCCCAGTAAAATTTTGATTCAGGCATATTTTCTCACTTGTCTGAAAAAGCGCTTGTTCGGTGTCTAAATCCTTCCTCGAGATAATGCACGCGGTCACACGTGGTTGAAACGAAGAATAAGCACGTATTTGAGAATTGCCTTTTTTGGGAAAAATGGTAAGGCTATAGCCCAGTAAAATATTGATTCGGACCAATTTTCTCACTTGTCTGAAAAAGCGCTTGTTTGGCGTCTGAATCATTCCTCGAGATAATGCACGCGGTCACAAGTGGTTGAAACGAAGAATAAGCACGTATTTGAGAATTGCCTTTTTTGGGAAAAATGGTAAGGCTATAGCTCAGTAAAATTGTGAATCAGGCATATTTTTTCACTTGTTTGAAAAAGCGCTTGTTCGGCGTCTAAATCATTCCTCGAGATAATGCACGCGGTCACAAGTGGTTGAAACGAAGAATAAGCACGTATTTGAGAATTGCCTTTTTTGGGAAAAATGGTAAGGCTTATAGCCCAGTAAAATATTGATTCGGGAATATTTTATCACTTGTCTGAAAAAGCGCTTGCTCGGCGTCTGAATCATTCCTCGAGATAATGCACGCGGTCACAAGTGGTTGAAACGAAGAATAAGCACGTATTTGAGAACTGCCTTTTTTGGGAAAAATGGTAAGGCTATAGCCCAGTAAAATTTTGATTCAGGCATATTTTCTCACTTGTCTGAAAAAGCGCTTGTAAGGCGTCTGAATCATTCCTCGAGATAATGCACGCGGTCACAAGTGGTTGAAACGAAGAATAAGCACGAATTTGAGAATTGCCTTTTTTGGGAAAAATGGTCAGGCTATAGCCCAGTAAAATTTTGCTTCAGGCATATTTTCTCACTTGTCTGAAAAACCGCTTGTTCGGCGTCTGAATCAATCCTCGAGATAATGCACGCGGTCACAAGTGGTTGAAACGAAGAATAAGCACGTATTTGAGAATTGCCTTTTTTGGGAAAAATGGTAAGGCTATAGCCCAGTAAAATTTTGATTTAGGCATATTTTCTCACTTGTCTGAAAAACCGCTTGTTCGGCGTCTGAATCAATCCTCGAGATAATGCACGCGGTCACAAGTGGTTGAAACGAAGAATAAGCACGTATTTGAGAATTGCCTTTTTTGGGAAAAATGGTAAGGCAATAGCCCAGTAAAATTTTGATTCAGGCATATTTTCTCACTTGTCTGAAAAAGCGCTTGTTCGGCGTCTGAATGATTCCTCGAGATAATGCACGCGGTCACAAGTGGTTGAAACGAAAAATAAGCACATATTTGAGAATTGCTTTTTCGGGGGAAAATGGTAAGGCTATAGCCCAGTAAAATATTGATTCAGGCATATTTTCTCACTTGTCTGAAAAAGCGTTTGTTCGGCGTCTGAATCATTCCTCGAGATAATGCACGTGGTCACAAGTGGTTGAAACGAAGAATAAGCACGTATTTGAGAATTGCCTTTTTTGGGAAAAATGGTAAGGCTATAGCCCAGTAAAATATTGATTCGAGCCTATTTTCTCACTTGTCTGAAAAAGCGCTTGTTCGGCGTCTGAATCATACCTCGAAATAATGCACGCGGTCACAAGTGGCTGAAACGAAGGATAAGCACATATTTGAGAATTGCCTTTTTTGGGAAAAATGGTAAGGCTATAGCCCAGTAAAATTTTGATTCAGGCATATTTTCTCACTTGTCTGAAAAAGCGCTTGTTCGGTGTCTAAATCCTTCCTCGAGATAATGCACGCGGTCACACGTGGTTGAAACGAAGAATAAGCACGTATTTGAGAATTGCCTTTTTTGGGAAAAATGGTAAGGCTATAGCCCAGTAAAATATTGATTCGGACCAATTTTCTCACTTGTCTGAAAAAGCGCTTGTTCGGCGTCTGAATCATTCCTCGAGATAATGCACGCGGTCACAAGTGGTTGAAACGAAGAATAAGCACGTATTTGAGAATTGCCTTTTTTGGGAAAAATGGTAAGGCTATAGCTCAGTAAAATTGTGAATCAGGCATATTTTTTCACTTGTTTGAAAAAGCGCTTGTTCGGCGTCTAAATCATTCCTCGAGATAATGCACGCGGTCACAAGTGGTTGAAACGAAGAATAAGCACGTATTTGAGAATTGCCTTTTTTGGAAAAAATGGTAAGGCTATAGCCCAGTAAAATTTTGATTCAGGCATATTTTTTCACTTGTTTGAGAAAGCGCTTGTTCGGCGTCTAAATCATTCCTCGAGATAATGCACACGGTCACAAGTGGTTGAAACGAAGAATAAGCACGTATTTGAGAATTGCCTTTTTTGGAAAAAATGGTAGGGCTATAGCCCAGTAAAATTTTGATTCAGGCATATTTTCTCACTTGCTTGAAAAAGCGCTTGTTCGGCGTCTAAATCATTCCTCGAGATAATGCACGCGGTCACAAGTGGTTGAAACGAATAAGCACGTATTTGAGAATTGCCTTTTTTGGGAGAAATGGTAAGGCTATAGCCCAGTAAAATTTTGATTCAGGCATATTTTCTCACTTGTCTGAAAAAGCGCTTGTTCGGCGTCTGAATCATTCCTCGAGATAATGCACGCGGTCACAAGTGTTTGAAACGAAGAATAAGCACGTATTTGAGAATTGCCTTTTTTGGGAAAAATGGTAGCCCAGTAAAATTTTGATGCAGGCATATTTTCTCACTTGTCTGAAAAAGCGCTTGTTCGGCATCTGAATCATTCCTCGAGATAATGCACGCGGTCACACGTGGTTGAAACGAAGAATAAGCACGTATTTGAGAATTGCCTTTTTTGGGAAAAATGGTAAGGCTATAGCCCAGTAAAATATTGATTCGGACCAATTTTCTCACTTGTCTGAAAAAGCGCTTGTTTGGCGTCTGAATCATTCCTCGAGATAATGCACGCGGTCACAAGTGGTTGAAACGAAGAATAAGCACGTATTTGAGAATTGCCTTTTTTGGGAAAAATGGTAAGGCTATAGCTCAGTAAAATTGTGAATCAGGCATATTTTTTCACTTGTTTGAAAAAGCGCTTGTTCGGCGTCTAAATCATTCCTCGAGATAATGCACGCGGTCACAAGTGGTTGAAACGAAGAATAAGCACGTATTTGAGAATTGCCTTTTTTGGGAAAAATGGTAAGGCTTATAGCCCAGTAAAATATTGATTCGGGAATATTTTATCACTTGTCTGAAAAAGCGCTTGTTCGGCGTCTGAATCATTCCTCGAGATAATGCACGCGGTCACAAGTGGTTGAAACGAAGAATAAGCACGTATTTGAGAACTGCCTTTTTTGGGAAAAATGGTAAGGCTATAGCCCAGTAAAATTTTGATTCAGGCATATTTTCTCACTTGTCTGAAAAAGCGCTTGTAAGGCGTCTGAATCATTCCTCGAGATAATGCACGCGGTCACAAGTGGTTGAAACGAAGAATAAGCACGAATTTGAGAATTGCCTTTTTTGGGAAAAATGGTCAGGCTATAGCCCAGTAAAATTTTGCTTCAGGCATATTTTCTCACTTGTCTGAAAAACCGCTTGTTCGGCGTCTGAATCAATCCTCGAGATAATGCACGCGGTCACAAGTGGTTGAAACGAAGAATAAGCACGTATTTGAGAATTGCCTTTTTTGGGAAAAATGGTAAGGCTATAGCCCAGTAAAATTTTGATTTAGGCATATTTTCTCACTTGTCTGAAAAACCGCTTGTTCGGCGTCTGAATCAATCCTCGAGATAATGCACGCGGTCACAAGTGGTTGAAACGAAGAATAAGCACGTATTTGAGAATTGCCTTTTTTGGGAAAAATGGTAAGGCAATAGCCCAGTAAAATTTTGATTCAGGCATATTTTCTCACTTGTCTGAAAAAGCGCTTGTTCGGCGTCTGAATGATTCCTCGAGATAATGCACGCGGTCACAAGTGGTTGAAACGAAAAATAAGCACATATTTGAGAATTGCTTTTTCGGGGGAAAATGGTAAGGCTATAGCCCAGTAAAATATTGATTCAGGCATATTTTCTCACTTGTCTGAAAAAGCGTTTGTTCGGCGTCTGAATCATTCCTCGAGATAATGCACGTGGTCACAAGTGGTTGAAACGAAGAATAAGCACGTATTTGAGAATTGCCTTTTTTGGGAAAAATGGTAAGGCTATAGCCCAGTAAAATATTGATTCGAGCCTATTTTCTCACTTGTCTGAAAAAGCGCTTGTTCGGCGTCTGAATCATACCTCGAAATAATGCACGCGGTCACAAGTGGCTGAAACGAAGGATAAGCACATATTTGAGAATTGCCTTTTTTGGGAAAAATGGTAAGGCTATAGCCCAGTAAAATTTTGATTCAGGCATATTTTCTCACTTGTCTGAAAAAGCGCTTGTTCGGTGTCTAAATCCTTCCTCGAGATAATGCACGCGGTCACACGTGGTTGAAACGAAGAATAAGCACGTATTTGAGAATTGCCTTTTTTGGGAAAAATGGTAAGGCTATAGCCCAGTAAAATATTGATTCGGACCAATTTTCTCACTTGTCTGAAAAAGCGCTTGTTCGGCGTCTGAATCATTCCTCGAGATAATGCACGCGGTCACAAGTGGTTGAAACGAAGAATAAGCACGTATTTGAGAATTGCCTTTTTTGGGAAAAATGGTAAGGCTATAGCTCAGTAAAATTGTGAATCAGGCATATTTTTTCACTTGTTTGAAAAAGCGCTTGTTCGGCGTCTAAATCATTCCTCGAGATAATGCACGCGGTCACAAGTGGTTGAAACGAAGAATAAGCACGTATTTGAGAATTGCCTTTTTTGGAAAAAATGGTAAGGCTATAGCCCAGTAAAATTTTGATTCAGGCATATTTTTTCACTTGTTTGAGAAAGCGCTTGTTCGGCGTCTAAATCATTCCTCGAGATAATGCACACGGTCACAAGTGGTTGAAACGAAGAATAAGCACGTATTTGAGAATTGCCTTTTTTGGAAAAAATGGTAGGGCTATAGCCCAGTAAAATTTTGATTCAGGCATATTTTCTCACTTGCTTGAAAAAGCGCTTGTTCGGCGTCTAAATCATTCCTCGAGATAATGCACGCGGTCACAAGTGGTTGAAACGAATAAGCACGTATTTGAGAATTGCCTTTTTTGGGAGAAATGGTAAGGCTATAGCCCAGTAAAATTTTGATTCAGGCATATTTTCTCACTTGTCTGAAAAAGCGCTTGTTCGGCGTCTGAATCATTCCTCGAGATAATGCACGCGGTCACAAGTGTTTGAAACGAAGAATAAGCACGTATTTGAGAATTGCCTTTTTTGGGAAAAATGGTAGCCCAGTAAAATTTTGATGCAGGCATATTTTCTCACTTGTCTGAAAAAGCGCTTGTTCGGCATCTGAATCATTCCTCGAGATAATGCACGCGGTCACAAGTGGTTCCAACGATGAATAAGCACATATTTGAGAATTGCCTTTTTTGGGAAAAATGGTAAGGCTATAGCCCAGTAAAATATTGATTCGGGCCGATTTTCTCACTTGTCTGAAAAAGCGCTTGTTCGGCGTCTGAATCATTCCCCGAGATAATGCACGCGGTCACAACTGGTTGAAAGGAAGAATAAGCACGTATCTGAGAATTGCCTTTTTTGGGAAAAATGGTAAGGCTATAGCCCAGTAAAATATTGATTCGGGAATATTTTATCACTTGTCTGAAAAAGCGCTTGTAAGGCGTCTGAATCATTCCTCGAGATAATGCACGCGGTCACAAGTGGTTGAAACGAAGAATAAGCACGAATTTGAGAATTGCCTTTTTTGGGAAAAATGGTCAGGCTATAGCCCAGTAAAATTTTGCTTCAGGCATATTTTCTCACTTGTCTGAAAAACCGCTTGTTCGGCGTCTGAATCAATCCTCGAGATAATGCACGCGGTCACAAGTGGTTGAAACGAAGAATAAGCACGTATTTGAGAATTGCCTTTTTTGGGAAAAATGGTAAGGCTATAGCCCAGTAAAATTTTGATTTAGGCATATTTTCTCACTTGTCTGAAAAACCGCTTGTTCGGCGTCTGAATCAATCCTCGAGATAATGCACGCGGTCACAAGTGGTTGAAACGAAGAATAAGCACGTATTTGAGAATTGCCTTTTTTGGGAAAAATGGTAAGGCAATAGCCCAGTAAAATTTTGATTCAGGCATATTTTCTCACTTGTCTGAAAAAGCGCTTGTTCGGCGTCTGAATGATTCCTCGAGATAATGCACGCGGTCACAAGTGGTTGAAACGAAAAATAAGCACATATTTGAGAATTGCCTTTTTTGGGAAAAATGGTAAGGCTATAGCCCAGTAAAATTTTGATTCAGGCATATTTTCTCACTTGTCTGAAAAAGCGCTTGTAAGGCGTCTGAATCATTCCTCGAGATAATGCACGCGGTCACAAGTGGTTGAAACGAAGAATAAGCACGAATTTGAGAATTGCCTTTTTTGGGAAAAATGGTCAGGCTATAGCCCAGTAAAATTTTGCTTCAGGCATATTTTCTCACTTGTCTGAAAAACCGCTTGTTCGGCGTCTGAATCAATCCTCGAGATAATGCACGCGGTCACAAGTGGTTGAAACGAAGAATAAGCACGTATTTGAGAATTGCCTTTTTTGGGAAAAATGGTAAGGCTATAACCCAGTAAAATTTTGATTTAGGCATATTTTCTCACTTGTCTGAAAAACCGCTTGTTCGGCGTCTGAATCAATCCTCGAGATAATGCACGCGGTCACAAGTGGTTGAAACGAAGAATAAGCACGTATTTGAGAATTGCCTTTTTTGGGAAAAATGGTAAGGCAATAGCCCAGTAAAATTTTGATTCAGGCATATTTTCTCACTTGTCTGAAAAAGCGCTTGTTCGGCGTCTGAATGATTCCTCGAGATAATGCACGCGGTCACAAGTGGTTGAAACGAAAAATAAGCACATATTTGAGAATTGCCTTTTCGGGGGAAAATGGTAAGGCTATAGCCCAGTAAAATATTGATTCAGGCATATTTTCTCACTTGTCTGAAAAAGCGTTTGTTCGGCGTCTGAATCATTCCTCGAGATAATGCACGCGGTCACAAGTGGTTGAAACGAAGAATAAGCACGTATTTGAGAATTGCCTTTTTTGGGAAAAATGGTAAGGCTATAGCCCAGTAAAATATTGATTCGAGCCTATTTTCTCACTTGTCTGAAAAAGCGCTTGTTCGGCGTCTGAATCATACCTCGAAATAATGCACGCGGTCACAAGTGGCTGAAACGAAGAATAAGCACATATTTGAGAATTGCCTTTTTTGGGAAAAATGGTAAGGCTATAGCCCAGTAAAATTTTGATTCAGGCATATTTTCTCACTTGTCTGAAAAAGCGCTTGTTCGGTGTCTAAATCCTTCCTCGAGATAATGCACGCGGTCACACGTGGTTGAAACGAAGAATAAGCACGTATTTGAGAATTGCCTTTTTTGGGGAAAATGGTAAGGCTATAGCCCAGTAAAATATTGATTCGGACCAATTTTCTCACTTGTCTGAAAAAGCGCTTGTTCGGCGTCTGAATCATTCCTCGAGATAATGCACGCGGTCACAAGTGGTTGAAACGAAGAATAAGCACGTATTTGAGAATTGCCTTTTTTGGGAAAAATGGTAAGGCTATAGCTCAGTAAAATTGTGAATCAGGCATATTTTTTCACTTGTTTGAAAAAGCGCTTGTTCGGCGTCTAAATCATTCCTCGAGATAATGCACGCGGTCACAAGTGGTTGAAACGAAGAATAAGCACGTATTTGAGAATTGCCTTTTTTGGAAAAAATGGTAAGGCTATAGCCCATTAAAATTTTGATTCAGGCATATTTTTTCACTTGTTTGAAAAAGCGCTTGTTCGGCGTCTAAATCATTCCTCGAGATAATGCACGCGGTCACAAGTGGTTGAAACGAAGAATAAGCACGTATTTGAGAATTGCCTTTTTTGGAAAAAATGGTAAGGCTATAGCCCAGTAAAATTTTGATTCAGGCATATTTTCTCACTTGCTTGAAAAAGCGCTTGTTCGGCGTCTAAATCATTCCTCGAGATAATGCACGCGGTCACAAGTGGTTGAAACGAATAAGCACGTATTTGAGAATTGCCTTTTTTGGGAGAAATGGTAAGGCTATAGCCCAGTAAAATTTTGATTCAGGCATATTTTCTCACTTGTCTGAAAAAGCGCTTGTTCGGCGTCTGAATCATTCCTCGAGATAATGCACGCGGTCACAAGTGTTTGAAACGAAGAATAAGCACGTATTTGAGAATTGCCTTTTTTGGGAAAAATGGTAAGGCTATAGCCCAGTAAAATTTTGATGCAGGCATATTTTCTCACTTGTCTGAAAAAGCGCTTGTAAGGCGTCTGAATCATTCCTCGAGATAATGCACGTGGTCACAAGTGGTTGAAACGAATAAGCACGTATTTGAGAATTGCCTTTTTTGGGAAAAATGGTAAGGCTATAGCGCAGTAAAATTTTGATTCAGGCATATTTTCTCACTTGTCTGAAAAAGCGCTTGTTCGGCGTCAAAATCATTCCTCATAATAATGCACGCAGTCACAAGTAGTTCCAATGAAGAATAAGCACATATTTGAGAATTGCCTTTTTTTGGGAAAAATGGTAAGGCTATAGCCCAGTAAAATTTTGATTCGGGCCCATTTTCTCACTTGTCTGAAAAAGCGCTTGTTCGGCGTCTGAATGATTCCTCGAGATAATGCACGCGGTCACAAGTGGTTGAAACGAAAAATAAGCACATATTTGAGAATTGCCTTTTCGGGGGAAAATGGTAAGGCTATAGCCCAGTAAAATATTGATTCAGGCATATTTTCTCACTTGTCTGAAAAAGCGTTTGTTCGGCGTCTGAATCGTTCCACGAGATAATGCACGCGGTCACAAGTGGTTGAAACGAAGAATAAGCACGTATTTGAGAATTGCCTTTTTTGGGAAAAATGGTAAGGCTATAGCCCAGTAAAATATTGATTCGAGCCTATTTTCTCACTTGTCTGAAAAAGCGCTTGTTCGGCGTCTGAATCATTCCTCGAAATAATGCACGCGGTCACAAGTGGCTGAAACGAAGAATAAGCACATATTTGAGAATTGCCTTTTTTGGGAAAAATGGTAAGGCTATAGCCCAGTAAAATTTTGATTCAGGCATATTTTCTCACTTGTCTGAAAAAGCGCTTGTTCGGTGTCTAAATCCTTCCTCGAGATAATGCACGCGGTCACACGTGGTTGAAACGAAGAATAAGCACGTATTTGAGAATTGCCTTTTTTGGGAAAAATGGTAAGGCTATAGCCCAGTAAAATATTGATTCGGACCAATTTTCTCACTTGTCTGAAAAAGCGCTTGTTTGGCGTCTGAATCATTCCTCGAGATAATGCACGCGGTCACAAGTGGTTGAAACGAAGAATAAGCACGTATTTGAGAATTGCCTTTTTTGGGAAAAATGGTAAGGCTATAGCTCAGTAAAATTGTGAATCAGGCATATTTTTTCACTTGTTTGAAAAAGCGCTTGTTCGGCGTCTAAATCATTCCTCGAGATAATGCACGCGGTCACAAGTGGTTGAAACGAAGAATAAGCACGTATTTGAGAATTGCCTTTTTTGGGAAAAATGGTAAGGCTTATAGCCCAGTAAAATATTGATTCGGGAATATTTTATCACTTGTCTGAAAAAGCGCTTGTTCGGCGTCTGAATCATTCCTCGAGATAATGCACGCGGTCACAAGTGGTTGAAACGAAGAATAAGCACGTATTTGAGAACTGCCTTTTTTGGGAAAAATGGTAAGGCTATAGCCCAGTAAAATTTTGATTCAGGCATATTTTCTCACTTGTCTGAAAAAGCGCTTGTAAGGCGTCTGAATCATTCCTCGAGATAATGCACGCGGTCACAAGTGGTTGAAACGAAGAATAAGCACGAATTTGAGAATTGCCTTTTTTGGGAAAAATGGTCAGGCTATAGCCCAGTAAAATTTTGCTTCAGGCATATTTTCTCACTTGTCTGAAAAACCGCTTGTTCGGCGTCTGAATCAATCCTCGAGATAATGCACGCGGTCACAAGTGGTTGAAACGAAGAATAAGCACGTATTTGAGAATTGCCTTTTTTGGGAAAAATGGTAAGGCTATAGCCCAGTAAAATTTTGATTTAGGCATATTTTCTCACTTGTCTGAAAAACCGCTTGTTCGGCGTCTGAATCAATCCTCGAGATAATGCACGCGGTCACAAGTGGTTGAAACGAAGAATAAGCACGTATTTGAGAATTGCCTTTTTTGGGAAAAATGGTAAGGCAATAGCCCAGTAAAATTTTGATTCAGGCATATTTTCTCACTTGTCTGAAAAAGCGCTTGTTCGGCGTCTGAATGATTCCTCGAGATAATGCACGCGGTCACAAGTGGTTGAAACGAAAAATAAGCACATATTTGAGAATTGCTTTTTCGGGGGAAAATGGTAAGGCTATAGCCCAGTAAAATATTGATTCAGGCATATTTTCTCACTTGTCTGAAAAAGCGTTTGTTCGGCGTCTGAATCATTCCTCGAGATAATGCACGTGGTCACAAGTGGTTGAAACGAAGAATAAGCACGTATTTGAGAATTGCCTTTTTTGGGAAAAATGGTAAGGCTATAGCCCAGTAAAATATTGATTCGAGCCTATTTTCTCACTTGTCTGAAAAAGCGCTTGTTCGGCGTCTGAATCATACCTCGAAATAATGCACGCGGTCACAAGTGGCTGAAACGAAGGATAAGCACATATTTGAGAATTGCCTTTTTTGGGAAAAATGGTAAGGCTATAGCCCAGTAAAATTTTGATTCAGGCATATTTTCTCACTTGTCTGAAAAAGCGCTTGTTCGGTGTCTAAATCCTTCCTCGAGATAATGCACGCGGTCACACGTGGTTGAAACGAAGAATAAGCACGTATTTGAGAATTGCCTTTTTTGGGAAAAATGGTAAGGCTATAGCCCAGTAAAATATTGATTCGGACCAATTTTCTCACTTGTCTGAAAAAGCGCTTGTTCGGCGTCTGAATCATTCCTCGAGATAATGCACGCGGTCACAAGTGGTTGAAACGAAGAATAAGCACGTATTTGAGAATTGCCTTTTTTGGGAAAAATGGTAAGGCTATAGCTCAGTAAAATTGTGAATCAGGCATATTTTTTCACTTGTTTGAAAAAGCGCTTGTTCGGCGTCTAAATCATTCCTCGAGATAATGCACGCGGTCACAAGTGGTTGAAACGAAGAATAAGCACGTATTTGAGAATTGCCTTTTTTGGAAAAAATGGTAAGGCTATAGCCCAGTAAAATTTTGATTCAGGCATATTTTTTCACTTGTTTGAGAAAGCGCTTGTTCGGCGTCTAAATCATTCCTCGAGATAATGCACACGGTCACAAGTGGTTGAAACGAAGAATAAGCACGTATTTGAGAATTGCCTTTTTTGGAAAAAATGGTAGGGCTATAGCCCAGTAAAATTTTGATTCAGGCATATTTTCTCACTTGCTTGAAAAAGCGCTTGTTCGGCGTCTAAATCATTCCTCGAGATAATGCACGCGGTCACAAGTGGTTGAAACGAATAAGCACGTATTTGAGAATTGCCTTTTTTGGGAGAAATGGTAAGGCTATAGCCCAGTAAAATTTTGATTCAGGCATATTTTCTCACTTGTCTGAAAAAGCGCTTGTTCGGCGTCTGAATCATTCCTCGAGATAATGCACGCGGTCACAAGTGTTTGAAACGAAGAATAAGCACGTATTTGAGAATTGCCTTTTTTGGGAAAAATGGTAAGGCTATAGCCCAGTAAAATTTTGATGCAGGCATATTTTCTCACTTGTCTGAAAAAGCGCTTGTTCGGCATCTGAATCATTCCTCGAGATAATGCACGCGGTCACAAGTGGTTCCAACGATGAATAAGCACATATTTGAGAATTGCCTTTTTTGGGAAAAATGGTAAGGCTATAGCCCAGTAAAATATTGATTCGGGCCGATTTTCTCACTTGTCTGAAAAAGCGCTTGTTCGGCGTCTGAATCATTCCCCGAGATAATGCACGCGGTCACAACTGGTTGAAAGGAAGAATAAGCACGTATCTGAGAATTGCCTTTTTTGGGAAAAATGGTAAGGCTATAGCCCAGTAAAATATTGATTCGGGAATATTTTATCACTTGTCTGAAAAAGCGCTTGTTCGGCGTCTGAATCATTCCTCGAGATAATGCACGCGGTCACAAGTGGTTGAAACGAAGAATAAGCACGTATTTGAGAATTGCCTTTTTTGGGAAAAATGGTAAGGCTATAGCCCAGTAAAATTTTGATTCAGGCATATTTTCTCACTTGTCTGAAAAAGCGCTTGTAAGGCGTCTGAATCATTCCTCGAGATAATGCACGCGGTCACAAGTGGTTGAAACGAATAAGCACGTATTTGAGAATTGCCTTTTTTGGGAAAAATGGTAAGGCTATAGCGCAGTAAAATTTTGATTCAGGCATATTTTCTCACTTGTCTGAAAAAGCGCTTGTTCGGCGTCAAATTTATTCCTCATAATAATGCACGCAGTCACAAGTAGTTCCAACGAAGAATAAGCACATATTTGAGAATTGCCTTTTTTGGGAAAAATGGTAAGGCTATGGCCCAGTAAAATTTTGATTCGGGCCTATTTTCTCACTTGTCTGAAAAAGCGCTTGTTCGGCGTCTGAATCATTCCTCGAGATAATGCACGCGGTCACAAGTGGTTGAAACGAAGAATAAGCACGTATTTGAGAATTGCCTTTTTTGGGAAAAATGGTAAGGCTATAGCCAAGTAAAATTTTGATTCAGGCATATTTTTTCACTTGCCTGAAAAAGCGCTTGTTCGGCGTCAAAATCATTCCTCATAATAATGCACGCAGTCACAAGTAGTTCCAACGAAGAATAAGCACATATTTGAGAATTGCCTTTTTTGGGAAAAATGGTAAGGCTATAGCCCAGTAAAATATTGATTCGGGCCTATTTTCTCACTTGTCTGAAAAAGCGCTTGTTCGGCGTCTGAATCATTCCTCGAGATAATGCACGCGGTCACAAGTGGTTGAAACGAAGAATAAGCACGTATTTGAGAACTGCCTTTTTTTGGAAAAATGGTAAGGCTATAATCCCAGTAAAATTTTGATTCAGGCATATTTTTTCACTTGTCTGAAAAAGCGCTTGTTCGGCGTCAAAATCATTCCTCATAATAATGCACGCAGTCACAAGTAGTTCCAACGAAGAATAAGCACATATTTGAGAATTGCCTTTTTTGGGAAAAATGGTAAGGCTATCGCCCAGTAAAATTTTGATTCGGGCCTATTTTCTCACTTGTCTGAAAAAGCGCTTGTTCGGCGTCTGAATCATTCCTCGAGATAATGCACGCGGTCACAAGTGGTTGAAACGAAGAATAAGCACGAATTTGAGAATTGCCTTTTTTGGGAAAAATGGTCAGGCTATAGCCCAGTAAAATTTTGCTTCAGGCATATTTTCTCACTTGTCTGAAAAACCGCTTGTTCGGCGTCTGAATCAATCCTCGAGATAATGCACGCGGTCACAAGTGGTTGAAACGAAGAATGAGCACGTATTTGAGAATTGCCTTTTTTGGGAAAAATGGTAAGGCTATAGCCCAGTAAAATTTTGATTTAGGCATATTTTCTCACTTGTCTGAAAAACCGCTTGATAGGCGTCTGAATCAATCCTCGAGATAATGCACGCGGTCACAAGTGGTTGAAACGAAGAATAAGCACGTATTTCAGAATTGCCTTTTTTGGGAAAAATGGTAAGGCAATAGCCCAGTAAAATTTTGATTCAGGCATATTTTCTCACTTGTCTGAAAAAGCGCTTGTTCGGCGTCTGAATGATTCCTCGAGATAATGCACGCGGTCACAAGTGGTTGAAACGAAAAATAAGCACATATTTGAGAATTGCCTTTTCGGGGGAAAATGGTAAGGCTATAGCCCAGTAAAATATTGATTCAGGCATATTTTCTCACTTGTCTGAAAAAGCGTTTGTTCGGCGTCTGAATCATTCCTCGAGATAATGCACGCGGTCACAAGTGGTTGAAACGAAGAATAAGCACGTATTTGAGAATTGCCTTTTTTGGGAAAAATGGTAAGGCTATAGCCCAGTAAAATATTGATTCGAGCCTATTTTCTCACTTGTCTGAAAAAGCGCTTGTTCGCCGTCTGAATCATTCCTCGAAATAATGCACGCGGTCACAAGTGGCTGAAACGAAGAATAAGCACATATTTGAGAATTGCCTTTTTTGGGAAAAATGGTAAGGCTATAGCCCAGTAAAATATTGATTCGGACCAATTTTCTCACTTGTCTGAAAAAGCGCTTGTTCGGCGTCTGAATCATTCCTCGAGATAATGCACGCGGTCACAAGTGGTTGAAACGAAGAATAAGCACGTATTTGAGAATTGCCTTTTTTGGGAAAAATGGTAAGGCTATAGCTCAGTAAAATTGTGAATCAGGCATATTTTTTCACTTGTTTGAAAAAGCGCTTGTTCGGCGTCTAAATCATTCCTCGAGATAATGCACGCGGTCACAAGTGGTTGAAACGAAGAATAAGCACGTATTTGAGAATTGCCTTTTTTGGAAAAAATGGTAAGGCTATAGCCCAGTAAAATTTTGATTCAGGCATATTTTTTCACTTGTTTGAAAAAGCGCTTGTTCGGCGTCTAAATCATTCCTCGAGATAATGCACGCGGTCACAAGTGGTTGAAACGAAGAATAAGCAGGTATTTGAGAATTGCCTTTTTTGGAAAAAATGGTAAGGCTATAGCCCAGTAAAATTTTGATTCAGGCATATTTTCTCACTTGCTTGAAAAAGCGCTTGTTCGGCGTCTAAATCATTCCTCGAGATAATGCACGCGGTCACAAGTGGTTGAAACGAATAAGCACGTATTTGAGAATTGCCTTTTTTGGGAGAAATGGTTAGGCTATAGCCCAGTAAAATTTTGATTCAGGCATATTTTCTCACTTGTCTGAAAAAGCGCTTGTTCGGCATCTGAATCATTCCTCGAGATAATGCACGCGGTCACAAGTGGTTCCAACGAAGAATAAGCACATATTTGAGAATTGCCTTTTTTGGGAAAAATGGTAAGGCTATAGCCCAGTAAAATATTGATTCGGGCCGATTTTCTCACTTGTCTGAAAAAGCGCTTGTTCGGCGTCTGAATCATTCCCCGAGATAATGCACGCGGTCACAACTGGTTGAAAGGAAGAATAAGCACGTATCTGAGAATTGCCTTTTTTGGGAAAAATGGTAAGGCTATAGCCCAGTAAAATATTGATTCGGGAATATTTTATCACTTGTCTGAAAAAGCGCTTGTTCGGCGTCTGAATCATTCCTCGAGATAATGCACGCGGTCACAAGTGGTTGAAACGAAGAATAAGCACGTATTTGAGAATTGCCTTTTTTGGGAAAAATGGTAAGGCTATAGCCCAGTAAAATTTTGATTCAGGCATATTTTCTCACTTGTCTGAAAAAGCGCTTGTAAGGCGTCTGAATCATTCCTCGAGATAATGCACGCGGTCACAAGTGGTTGAAACGAATAAGCACGTATTTGAGAATTGCCTTTTTTGGGAAAAATGGTAAGGCTATAGCCCAGTAAAATTTTGATTTAGGCATATTTTCTCACTTGTCTGAAAAACCGCTTGATAGGCGTCTGAATCAATCCTCGAGATAATGCACGCGGTCACAAGTGGTTGAAACGAAGAATAAGCACGTATTTCAGAATTGCCTTTTTTGGGAAAAATGGTAAGGCAATAGCCCAGTAAAATTTTGATTCAGGCATATTTTCTCACTTGTCTGAAAAAGCGCTTGTTCGGCGTCTGAATGATTCCTCGAGATAATGCACGCGGTCACAAGTGGTTGAAACGAAAAATAAGCACATATTTGAGAATTGCCTTTTCGGGGGAAAATGGTAAGGCTATAGCCCAGTAAAATATTGATTCAGGCATATTTTCTCACTTGTCTGAAAAAGCGTTTGTTCGGCGTCTGAATCATTCCTCGAGATAATGCACGCGGTCACAAGTGGTTGAAACGAAGAATAAGCACGTATTTGAGAATTGCCTTTTTTGGGAAAAATGGTAAGGCTATAGCCCAGTAAAATATTGATTCGAGCCTATTTTCTCACTTGTCTGAAAAAGCGCTTGTTCGCCGTCTGAATCATTCCTCGAAATAATGCACGCGGTCACAAGTGGCTGAAACGAAGAATAAGCACATATTTGAGAATTGCCTTTTTTGGGAAAAATGGTAAGGCTATAGCCCAGTAAAATATTGATTCGGACCAATTTTCTCACTTGTCTGAAAAAGCGCTTGTTCGGCGTCTGAATCATTCCTCGAGATAATGCACGCGGTCACAAGTGGTTGAAACGAAGAATAAGCACGTATTTGAGAATTGCCTTTTTTGGGAAAAATGGTAAGGCTATAGCTCAGTAAAATTGTGAATCAGGCATATTTTTTCACTTGTTTGAAAAAGCGCTTGTTCGGCGTCTAAATCATTCCTCGAGATAATGCACGCGGTCACAAGTGGTTGAAACGAAGAATAAGCACGTATTTGAGAATTGCCTTTTTTGGAAAAAATGGTAAGGCTATAGCCCAGTAAAATTTTGATTCAGGCATATTTTTTCACTTGTTTGAAAAAGCGCTTGTTCGGCGTCTAAATCATTCCTCGAGATAATGCACGCGGTCACAAGTGGTTGAAACGAAGAATAAGCAGGTATTTGAGAATTGCCTTTTTTGGAAAAAATGGTAAGGCTATAGCCCAGTAAAATTTTGATTCAGGCATATTTTCTCACTTGCTTGAAAAAGCGCTTGTTCGGCGTCTAAATCATTCCTCGAGATAATGCACGCGGTCACAAGTGGTTGAAACGAATAAGCACGTATTTGAGAATTGCCTTTTTTGGGAGAAATGGTTAGGCTATAGCCCAGTAAAATTTTGATTCAGGCATATTTTCTCACTTGTCTGAAAAAGCGCTTGTTCGGCATCTGAATCATTCCTCGAGATAATGCACGCGGTCACAAGTGGTTCCAACGAAGAATAAGCACATATTTGAGAATTGCCTTTTTTGGGAAAAATGGTAAGGCTATAGCCCAGTAAAATATTGATTCGGGCCGATTTTCTCACTTGTCTGAAAAAGCGCTTGTTCGGCGTCTGAATCATTCCCCGAGATAATGCACGCGGTCACAACTGGTTGAAAGGAAGAATAAGCACGTATCTGAGAATTGCCTTTTTTGGGAAAAATGGTAAGGCTATAGCCCAGTAAAATATTGATTCGGGAATATTTTATCACTTGTCTGAAAAAGCGCTTGTTCGGCGTCTGAATCATTCCTCGAGATAATGCACGCGGTCACAAGTGGTTGAAACGAAGAATAAGCACGTATTTGAGAATTGCCTTTTTTGGGAAAAATGGTAAGGCTATAGCCCAGTAAAATTTTGATTCAGGCATATTTTCTCACTTGTCTGAAAAAGCGCTTGTAAGGCGTCTGAATCATTCCTCGAGATAATGCACGCGGTCACAAGTGGTTGAAACGAATAAGCACGTATTTGAGAATTGCCTTTTTTGGGAAAAATGGTAAGGCTATAGCGCAGTAAAATTTTGATTCAGGCATATTTTCTCACTTGTCTGAAAAAGCGCTTGTTCGGCGTCAAAATCATTCCTCATAATAATGCACGCAGTCACAAGTAGTTCCAACGAAGAATAAGCACATATTTGAGAATTGCCTTTTTTGGGAAAAATGGTAAGGCTATAGCCCAGTAAAATTTTGATTCGGGCCTATTTTCTCACTTGTCTGAAAAAGCGCTTGTTCGGCGTCTGAATCATTCCTCGAGATAATGCACGCGGTCACAAGTGGTTGAAACGAAGAATAAGCACGTATTTGAGAATTGCCTTTTTTGGGAAAAATGGTAAGGCTATAGCCAAGTAAAATTTTGATTCAGGCATATTTTTTCACTTGTCTGAAAAAGCGCTTGTTCGGCGTCAAAATCATTCCTCATAATAATGCACGCAGTCACAAGTAGTTCCAACGAAGAATAAGCACATATTTGAGAATTGCCTTTTTTGGGAAAAATGGTAAGGCTATAGCCCAGTAAAATTTTGATTCAGGCATATTTTCTCACTTGTCTGAAAAAGCGCTTGTAAGGCGTCTGAATCATTCCTCGAGATAATGCACGCGGTCACAAGTGGTTGAAACGAATAAGCACGTATTTGAGAATTGCCTTTTTTGGGAAAAATGGTAAGGCTATAGCGCAGTAAAATTTTGATTCAGGCATATTTTCTCACTTGTCTGAAAAAGCGCTTGTTCGGCGTCGAAATCATTCCTCATAATAATGCACGCAGTCACAAGTAGTTCCAACGAAGAATAAGCACATATTTGAGAATTGCCTTTTTGGGAAAAATGGTAAGGCTATAGCCCAGTAAAATATTGATTCGGACCAATTTTCTCACTTGTCTGAAAAAGCGCTTGTTCGGCGTCTGAATCATTCCTCGAGATAATGCACGCGGTCACAAGTGGTTGAAACGAAGAATAAGCACGTATTTGAGAATTGCCTTTTTTGGGAAAAATGGTAAGGCTATAGCTCAGTAAAATTGTGAATCAGGCATATTTTTTCACTTGTTTGAAAAAGCGCTTGTTCGGCGTCTAAATCATTCCTCGAGATAATGCACGCGGTCACAAGTGGTTGAAACGAAGAATAAGCACATATTTGAGAATTGCCTTTTCGGGGGAAAATGGTAAGGCTATAGCCCAGTAAAATATTGATTCAGGCATATTTTCTCACTTGTCTGAAAAAGCGTTTGTTCGGCGTCTGAATCATTCCTCGAGATAATGCACGCGGTCACAAGTGGTTGAAACGAAGAATAAGCACGTATTTGAGAATTGCCTTTTTTGGGAAAAATGGTAAGGCTATAGCCCAGTAAAATATTGATTCGAGCCTATTTTCTCACTTGTCTGAAAAAGCGCTTGTTCGCCGTCTGAATCATTCCTCGAAATAATGCACGCGGTCACAAGTGGCTGAAACGAAGAATAAGCACATATTTGAGAATTGCCTTTTTTGGGAAAAATGGTAAGGCTATAGCCCAGTAAAATATTGATTCGGACCAATTTTCTCACTTGTCTGAAAAAGCGCTTGTTCGGCGTCTGAATCATTCCTCGAGATAATGCACGCGGTCACAAGTGGTTGAAACGAAGAATAAGCACGTATTTGAGAATTGCCTTTTTTGGGAAAAATGGTAAGGCTATAGCCCAGTAAAATATTGATTCGAGCCTATTTTCTCACTTGTCTGAAAAAGCGCTTGTTCGCCGTCTGAATCATTCCTCGAAATAATGCACGCGGTCACAAGTGGCTGAAACGAAGAATAAGCACATATTTGAGAATTGCCTTTTTTGGGAAAAATGGTAAGGCTATAGCCCAGTAAAATATTGATTCGGACCAATTTTCTCACTTGTCTGAAAAAGCGCTTGTTCGGCGTCTGAATCATTCCTCGAGATAATGCACGCGGTCACAAGTGGTTGAAACGAAGAATAAGCACGTATTTGAGAATTGCCTTTTTTGGGAAAAATGGTAAGGCTATAGCTCAGTAAAATTGTGAATCAGGCATATTTTTTCACTTGTTTGAAAAAGCGCTTGTTCGGCGTCTAAATCATTCCTCGAGATAATGCACGCGGTCACAAGTGGTTGAAACGAAGAATACGCACGTATTTGAGAATTGCCTTTTTTGGAAAAAATGGTAAGGCTATAGCCCAGTAAAATTTTGATTCAGGCATATTTTTTCACTTGTTTGAAAAAGCGCTTGTTCGGCGTCTAAATCATTCCTCGAGATAATGCACGCGGTCACAAGTGGTTGAAACGAAGAATAAGCAGGTATTTGAGAATTGCCTTTTTTGGAAAAAATGGTAAGGCTATAGCCCAGTAAAATTTTGATTCAGGCATATTTTCTCACTTGCTTGAAAAAGCGCTTGTTCGGCGTCTAAATCATTCCTCGAGATAATGCACGCGGTCACAAGTGGTTGAAACGAATAAGCACGTATTTGAGAATTGCCTTTTTTGGGAGAAATGGTTAGGCTATAGCCCAGTAAAATTTTGATTCAGGCATATTTTCTCACTTGTCTGAAAAAGCGCTTGTTCGGCATCTGAATCATTCCTCGAGATAATGCACGCGGTCACAAGTGGTTCCAACGAAGAATAAGCACATATTTGAGAATTGCCTTTTTTGGGAAAAATGGTAAGGCTATAGCCCAGTAAAATATTGATTCGGGCCGATTTTCTCACTTGTCTGAAAAAGCGCTTGTTCGGCGTCTGAATCATTCCCCGAGATAATGCACGCGGTCACAACTGGTTGAAAGGAAGAATAAGCACGTATCTGAGAATTGCCTTTTTTGGGAAAAATGGTAAGGCTATAGCCCAGTAAAATATTGATTCGGGAATATTTTATCACTTGTCTGAAAAAGCGCTTGTTCGGCGTCTGAATCATTCCTCGAGATAATGCACGCGGTCACAAGTGGTTGAAACGAAGAATAAGCACGTATTTGAGAATTGCCTTTTTTGGGAAAAATGGTAAGGCTATAGCCCAGTAAAATTTTGATTCAGGCATATTTTCTCACTTGTCTGAAAAAGCGCTTGTAAGGCGTCTGAATCATTCCTCGAGATAATGCACGCGGTCACAAGTGGTTGAAACGAATAAGCACGTATTTGAGAATTGCCTTTTTTGGGAAAAATGGTAAGGCTATAGCGCAGTAAAATTTTGATTCAGGCATATTTTCTCACTTGTCTGAAAAAGCGCTTGTTCGGCGTCAAAATCATTCCTCATAATAATGCACGCAGTCACAAGTAGTTCCAACGAAGAATAAGCACATATTTGAGAATTGCCTTTTTTGGGAAAAATGGTAAGGCTATAGCCCAGTAAAATTTTGATTCGGGCCTATTTTCTCACTTGTCTGAAAAAGCGCTTGTTCGGCGTCTGAATCATTCCTCGAGATAATGCACGCGGTCACAAGTGGTTGAAACGAAGAATAAGCACGTATTTGAGAATTGCCTTTTTTGGGAAAAATGGTAAGGCTATAGCCAAGTAAAATTTTGATTCAGGCATATTTTTTCACTTGTCTGAAAAAGCGCTTGTTCGGCGTCAAAATCATTCCTCATAATAATGCACGCAGTCACAAGTAGTTCCAACGAAGAATAAGCACATATTTGAGAATTGCCTTTTTTGGGAAAAATGGTAAGGCTATAGCCCAGTAAAATTTTGATTCAGGCATATTTTCTCACTTGTCTGAAAAAGCGCTTGTAAGGCGTCTGAATCATTCCTCGAGATAATGCACGCGGTCACAAGTGGTTGAAACGAATAAGCACGTATTTGAGAATTGCCTTTTTTGGGAAAAATGGTAAGGCTATAGCGCAGTAAAATTTTGATTCAGGCATATTTTCTCACTTGTCTGAAAAAGCGCTTGTTCGGCGTCGAAATCATTCCTCATAATAATGCACGCAGTCACAAGTAGTTCCAACGAAGAATAAGCACATATTTGAGAATTGCCTTTTTGGGAAAAATGGTAAGGCTATAGCCCAGTAAAATTTTGATTCGGGCCTATTTTCTCACTTGTCTGAAAAAGCGCTTGTTCGGCGTCTGAATCATTCCTCGATATAATGCACGCGGTCACAAGTGGTTGAAACGAAGAATAAGCACGTATTTGAGAATTGCCTTTTTTGGGAAAAATGGTAAGGCTATAGCCAAGTAAAAATTTGATTCAGGCATATTTTTTCACTTGTCTGAAAAAGCGCTTGTTCGGCGTCAAAATCATTCCTCATAATAATGCACGCAGTCACAAGTAGTTCCAACGAAGAATAAGCACATATTTGAGAATTGCCTTTTTTGGGAAAAATGGTAAGGCTATAGCCCAGTAAAATATTGATTCGGGCCTATTTTCTCACTTGTCTGAAAAAGCGCTTGTTCGGCGTCTGAATCATTCCTCGAGATAATGCACGCGGTCACAAGTGGTTGAAACGAAGAATAAGCACGTATTTGAGAACTGCCTTTTTTGGGAAAAATGGTAAGGCTATAATCCCAGTAAAATTTTGATTCAGGCATATTTTTTCACTTGTCTGAAAAAGCGCTTGTTCGGCGTCAAAATCATTCCTCATAATAATGCACGCAGTCACAAGTAGTTCCAACGAAGAATAAGCACATATTTGAGAATTGCCTTTTTTGGGAAAAATGGTAAGGCTATAGCCCAGTAAAATTTTGATTCGGGCATATTTTCTCACTTGTCTGAAAAAGCGCTTGTTCGGCGTCTGAATCATTCCTCGAGATAATGCACGCGGTCACAAGTGGTTGAAACGAATAAGCACGTATTTGAGAATTGCCTTTTTTGGGAAAAATGGTAAGGCTATAGCGCAGTAAAATTTTGATTCAGGCATATTTTCTCACTTGTCTGAAAAAGCGCTTGTTCGGCGTCAAAATCATTCCTCATAATAATGCACGCGGTCACAAGTGGTTCCAACGAAGAATAAGCACGTATTTGAGAATTGCCTTTTTTGGGAAAAATGGTAAGGCTATAGCCCAGTAAAATTTTGATTCGGGCCTATTTTCTCACTTGTCTGAAAAAGCGCTTGTTCGGCGTCTGAATCATTCCTCGAGATAATGCACGCGGTCACAAGTGGTTGAAACGAAGAATAAGCACGTATTTGACAATTGCCTTTTATGGGAGAAATGGTAAGGCTATAGCCAAGTAAAATTTTGATTCAGGCATATTTTTTCACTTGTCTGAAAAAGCGCTTGTTCGGCGTCAAAATCATTCCTCATAATAATGCACGCGGTCACAAGTAGTTCCAACGAAGAATAAGCACGTATTTGAGAATTGCCTATTTTGGGAAAAATGGTAAGGCTATAGCCCAGTAAAATATTGATTCGGGCCTATTTTCTCACTTGTCTGAAAAAGCGCTTGTGCGGCGTCTGAATCATTCCTCGAGATAATGCACGCGGTCACAAGTGGTTGAAACGAAGAATAAGCACGTATTTGAGAACTGCCTTTTTTATGAAAAATGGTAAGGCTATAATCCCAGTAAAATTTTGATTCAGGCATATTTTTTCACTTGTCTGAAAAAGCGCTTGTTCGGCGTCAAAATCATTCCTCATAATAATGCACGCAGTCACAAGTAGTTCCAACGAAGAATAAGCACATATTTGAGAATTGCCTTTTTTGGGAAAAATGGTAAGGCTATAGCCCAGTAAAATTTTGATTCGGGCCTATTTTCTCACTTGTCTGAAAAAGCGCTTGTTCGGCGTCTGAATCATTCCTCGAGATAATGCACGCGGTCACAAGTGGTTGAAACGAAGAATAAGCACGAATTTGAGAATTGCCTTTTTTGGGAAAAATGCTCAGGCTATAGCCCAGTAAAATTTTGCTTCAGGCATATTTTCTCACTTGTCTGAAAAACCGCTTGTTCGGCGTCTGAATCAATCCTCGAGATAATGCACGCGGTCACAAGTGGTTGAAACGAAGAATAAGCACGTATTTGAGAATTGCCTTTTTTGGGAAAAATGGTAAGGCTATAGCCCAGTAAAATTTTGATTTAGGCATATTTTCTCACTTGTCTGAAAAACCGCTTGTTCGGCGTCTGAATCAATCCTCGAGATAATGCACGCGGTCACAAGTGGTTGAAACGAAGAATAAGCACGTATTTGAGAATTGCCTTTTTTGGGAAAAATGGTAAGGCAATAGCCCAGTAAAATTTTAATTCAGGCATATTTTCTCACTTGTCTGAAAAAGCGCTTGTTCGGCGTCTGAATCATTCCTCGAGATAATGCACGCGGTCACAAGTGGTTGAAACGAAAAATAAGCACATATTTGAGAATTGCCTTTTCGGGGGAAAATGGTAAGGCTATAGCCCAGTAAAATATTGATTCAGGCATATTTTCTCACTTGTCTGAAAAAGCGTTTGTTCGGCGTCTGAATCATTCCTCGAGATAATGCACGCGGTCACAAGTGGTTGAAACGAAGAATAAGCACGTATTTGAGAATTGCCTTTTTTGGGAAAAATGGTAAGGCTATAGCCCAGTAAAATATTGATTCGAGCCTATTTTCTCACTTGTCTGAAAAAGCGCTTGTTCGGCGTCTGAATCATTCCTCGAAATAATGCACGCGGTCACAAGTGGCTGAAACGAAGAATAAGCACATATTTGAGAATTGCCTTTTTTGGGAAAAATGGTAAGGCTATAACCCAGTAAAATTTTGATTCAGGCATATTTTCTCACTTGTCTGAAAAAGCGCTTGTTCGGTGTCTAAATCCTTCCTCGAGATAATGCACGCGGTCACACGTGGTTGAAACGAAGAATAAGCACGTATTTGAGAATTGCCTTTTTTGGGAAAAATGGTAAGGCTATAGCCCAGTAAAATATTGATTCGGACCAATTTTCTCACTTGTCTGAAAAAGCGCTTGTTCGGCGTCTGAATCATTCCTCGAGATAATGCACGCTGTCACAAGTGGTTGAAACGAAGAATAAGCACGTATTTGAGAATTGTCTTTTTTGGGAAAAATGGTAAGGCTATAGCCCAGTAAAATTTTGATTCAGGCATATTTTCTCACTTGTCTGAAAAAGCGCTTGTTCGGCGTCAAAATCATTCGTCATAATAATGCACGCAGTCAAAAGTAGTTCCAACGAAGAATAAGTACATATTTGAGAATTGCCTTTTTTGGGAAAAATGATAAGGCTATAGCCCAGTAAAATATTGATTCGGGCCGATTTTCTCACTTGTCTGAAAAAGCGCTTGTTCGGCGTCTGAATCATTCCCCGAGATAATGCACTCGGTCACAACTGGTTGAAAGGAAGAATAAGCACGTATCTGAGAATTGCCTTTTTTGGGAAAAATGGTAAGGCTATCGCCCAGTAAAATTTTGATTCAGGCATATTTTTTCACTTGTCTGAAAAAGCGCTTGTTCGGCGTCAAAATCATTCCTCATAATAATGCACGCAGTCACAAGTAGTTCCAACGAAGAATAAGCACATATTTGAGAATTGCCTTTTTTGGGAAAAATGGTAAGGCTTATAGCCCAGTAAAATATTGATTCGGGAATATTTTATCACTTGTCTGAAAAAGCGCTTGTTCGGCGTCTGAATCATTCCTCGAGATAATGCACGCGGTCACAAGTGGTTGAAACGAAGAATAAGCACGTATTTGAGAACTGCCTTTTTTGGGAAAAATGGTAAGGCTATAGCCCAGTAAAATTTTGATTCAGGCATATTTTCTCACTTGTATGAAAAAGCGCTTGTAAGGCGTCTGAATCATTCCTCGAGATAATGCACGCGGTCACAAGTGGTTGAAACGAATAAGCACGTATTTGAGAATTGCCTTTTTTGGGAAAAATGGTAAGGCTATAGCGCAGTAAAATTTTGATTCAGGCATATTTTCTCACTTCTCTGAAAAAGCGCTTGTTCGGCGTCAAAATCATTCCTCGTAATAATGCACGCAGTCACAAGTAGTTCCAACGAAGAATAAGCACATATTTGAGAATTGCCTTTTTTGGGAAAAATGGTAAGGCTATAGCCCAGTAAAATTTTGATTCGGGCCTATTTTCTCACTTGTCTGAAAAAATGCTTGTTCGGCGTCTGAATCATTCCTCGAGATAATGCACGCGGTCACAAGTGGTTGAAACGAAGAATAAGCACGAATTTGAGAATTGCCTTTTTTGGGAAAAATGCTCAGGCTATAGCCCAGTAAAATTTTGCTTCAGGCATATTTTCTCACTTGTCTGAAAAACCGCTTGTTCGGCGTCTGAATCAATCCTCGAGATAATGCACGCGGTCACAAGTGGTTGAAACGAAGAATAAGCACGTATTTGAGAATTGCCTTTTTTGGGAAAAATGGTAAGGCTATAGCCCAGTAAAATTTTGATTCAGGCATATTTTCTCACTTGTCTGAAAAAGCGCTTGTTCGGCGTCTGAATCATTCCTCGAGATAATGCACGCAGTCACAAGTAGTTCCAACGAAGAATAAGCACATATTTGAGAATTGCCTTTTTTGGGAAAAATGGTAAGGCTATAGCCCAGTAAAATATTGATTCGGGCCTATTTTCTCACTTGTCTGAAAAAGCGCTTGTTCGGCGTCTGAATCATTCCTCGAGATAATGCACGCGGTCACAAGTGGTTGAAACGAAGAATAAGCACGTATTTGAGAACTGCCTTTTTTTTGAAAAATGGTAAGGCTATAATCCCAGTAAAATTTTGATTCAGGCATATTTTTTCACTTGTCTGAAAAAGCGCTTGTTCGGCGTCAAAATCATTCCTCATAATAATGCACGCAGTCACAAGTAGTTCCAACGAAGAATAAGCACATATTTGAGAATTGCCTTTTTTGGGAAAAATGGTAAGGCTATAGCCCAGTAAAATTTTGATTCGGGCCTATTTTATCACTTGTCTGAAAAAGCGCTTGTTCGGCGTCTGAATCATTCCTCGAGATAATGCACGCGGTCACAAGTGGTTGAAACGAAGAATAAGCACGTATTTGAGAACTGCCTTTTTTGGGAAAAATGGTAAGGCTATAGCCCAGTAAAATTTTGATTCAGGCATATTTTCTCACTTGTCTCAAAAAGCGCTTGTAAGGCGTCTGAATCATTCCTCGAGATAATGCACGCGGTCACAAGTGGTTGAAACGAAGAATAAGCACGTATTTGAGAATTGCCTTTTTTGGGAAAAATGGTAAGGCTATAGCGCAGTAAAATTTTGATTCAGGCATATTTTCTCACTTGTCTGAAAAAGCGCTTGTTCGGCGTCAAAATCATTCCTCGTAATAATGCACGCAGTCACAAGTAGTTCCAACGAAGAATAAGCACATATTTGAGAATTGCCTTTTTTGGGAAAAATGGTAAGGCTATAGCCCAGTAAAATTTTGATTCGGCCCTATTTTCTCACTTGTCTGAAAAAGCGCTTGTTCGGCGTCTGAATCATTCCTCGAGATAATGCACGCGGTCACAAGTGGTTGAAACGAAGAATAAGCACGTATTTGAGAATTGCCTTTTTTGGGAAAAATGGTAAGGCTATAGCCCAGTAAAATTTTGATTCAGGCATATTTTTTCACTTGTCTGAAAAAGCGCTTGTTCGGCGTCTAAATCATTCCTCATAATAATGCACGCAGTCACAAGTAGTTCCAACGAAGAATAAGCACATATTTGAGAATTGCCTTTTTTGGGAAAAATGGTAAGGCTATAGCCCAGTAAAATATTGATTCGGGCCTATTTTCTCACTTGTCTGAAAAAGCGCTTGTTCGGCGTCTGAATCATTCCTCGAGATAATGCACGCGGTCACAAGTGGTTGAAACGAAGAATAAGCACGTATTTGAGAACTGCCTTTTTTGGGAAAAATGGTAAGGCTATAATCCCAGTAAAATTTTGATTCAGGCATATTTTTTCACTTGTCTGAAAAAGCGCTTGTTCGGCGTCAAAATCATTCCTCATAATAATGCACGCAGTCACAAGTAGTTCCAACGAAGAATAAGAACATATTTGAGAATTGCCTTTTTTGGGAAAAATGGTAAGGCTATAGCCCAGTAAAATTTTGATTCGGGCCTATTTTCTCACTTGTCTGAAAAAGCGCTTGTTCGGCGTCTGAATCATTCCTCGAGATAATGCACGCGGTCACAAGTGGTTGAAACGAAGAATAAGCACGTATTTGAGAACTGCCTTTTTTGGGAAAAATGGTAAGGCTATAATCCCAGTAAAATTTTGATTCAGGCATATTTTTTCACTTGTCTGAAAAAGCGCTTGTTCGGCGTCAAAATCATTCCTCATAATAATGCACGCAGTCACAAGTAGTTCCAACGAAGAATAAGAACATATTTGAGAATTGCCTTTTTGGGGAAAAATGGTAAGGCTATTGCCCAGTAAAATTTTGATTCAGGCATATTTTTTCACTTGCTTGAAAAAGCGCTTGTTCGGTGTCAAAATCATTCCTCAGAATATTTCACTTGGCCGCAATTGGTTCAAACGAAGAATAAGCACGTATTCGAGAATTGCCTTTTTTTGGGAAAAATGGTAAGGCAAATGGTAGCCCAGTAAAATTGTGAATGAGGCATATTTTTTCACTTGTTTGAAAAAGCGCGTGTTTGGCGTCTAAATAATTCCTCGAGATAATGCACGCGGTCACAAGTGGTTGAAACCAAGAATAAGCACGTATTTGAGAATTGCCTTTTTTGGGAAAAATGGTAAGGCTATAGCCCAGTAAAATTTTGATTCGGGCCTATTTTCGCTTATCTGAAAAAGCGCTTGTTCGGCGTCTAAATCATTCCTCGAGATAATGCACGCGGTCACAAGTGGTTGAAACGAAGAATAAGCACGTATTTGAGAATTGCCTTTTTTGGGAAAAATGGTAAGGCTATAGCCCAGTAAAATTTTGATTCAGGCATATTTTTTCACTTGTCTGAAAAAGCGCTTGTTCGGCGTCAAAATCATTCCTCATAATAATGCACGCAGTCACAAGTAGTTCCAACGAAGGATAAGGACATATTTGAGAATTGCCTTTTTTGGGAAAAATGGTAAGGCTATTAGCCCAGTAAAATATTGATTCGGGCCTATTTTTTCACTTGTCTGAAAAAGCGCTTGTTCGGCGTCTGAATCATTCCTCGAGATAATGCATGCGGTCACAAGTGGTTGAAACGAAGAATAAGCACGTATTTGAGAATTGCCTTTTTGGGGAAAAATGGTAAGGCTATTGCCCAGTAAAATTTTGATTCAGGCATATTTTTTCACTTGCTTGAAAAAGCGCTTGTTCGGTGTCAAAATCATTCCTCAGCATATTTCACTTGGCCGCAATTGGTTCAAACGAAGAATAAGCACGTATTTGAGAATTGCCTTTTTTGGGAAAAATGGTAAGGCTATAGCCCAGTAAAATTGTGAATGGTAAGGCTATTAGCCCAGTAAAATATTGATTCGGGCCTATTTTTTCACTTGTCTGAAAAAGCGCTTGTTCGGCGTCTGAATCATTCCTCGAGATAATGCATGCGGTCACAAGTGGTTGAAACGAAGAATAAGCACGTATTTGAGAATTGCCTTTTTGGGGAAAAATGGTAAGGCTATTGCCCAGTAAAATTTTGATTCAGGCATATTTTTTCACTTGCTTGAAAAAGCGCTTGTTCGGTGTCAAAATCATTCCTCAGCATATTTCACTTGGCCGCAATTGGTTCAAACGAAGAATAAGCACGTATTTGAGAATTGCCTTTTTTGGGAAAAATGGTAAGGCTATAGCCCAGTAAAATTGTGAATGAGGCATATTTTTACACTTGTTTGAAAAAGCGCGTGTTCGGCGTCTAAATCATTCCTCGAGATAATGCACGCGGTCACAAGTGGTTGAAACGAAGAATAAGCACGTATTTGAGAATTGCCTTTTTTGGGAAAAATGGTAAGGCTATAGCCCAGTAAAATTTTGATTCAGGCATATTTTCTCTTGTCTGAAAAAGCGCTTGTTCGGCGTCTGAATCATTCCTCGAGATAATGCACGCGGTCACAAGTGTTTGAAACGAAGAATAAGCACGTATTTGAGAATTGCCTTTTTTGGGAAAGATGGTAAGGCTATAGCCCAGTAAAATATTGATTCGGGCCTATTTTCTCACTTGTCTGAAAAAGCGCTTGTTCGGCGTCTGAATCATTCCTCGAGATAATGCACGCGGTCACAAGTGGTTGAAACGAATAAGCACGTATTTGAGAATTGCCTTTTTTGGGAAAAATGGTAAGGCTATTGCCCAGTAATATTTTGATTCAGGCATATTTTTTCACTTGCTTGAAAAAGCGCTTGTTCAGTGTCAAAATCATTCCTCAGAATATTTCACGTGGCCGCAATTGGTTCATACGAAGAATAAGCACGTATTTGAGAATTGCCTTTTTTGGGAAAAATGGTAAGGCTATAGCCCAGTAAAATCTTGATTGAGGCAAAATTTTTCACTTGCTTGAAAAAGCGCTTGTTCGGCGTCTAAATCATTCCTAATAATAATGCACGCGGTCACAAGAAGTTAAAACGAAGAATAAGCACATATTTGAGAACTGCCTTTTTTGGGAAGAATGGTAAGGCTATAGCCCAGTAAAATTTTGATTCGGGCCTATTTTCTCACTTGTCTGAAAAAGCGCTTGTTCGGCGTCTAAATCATTCCTCATAATAATGCACGCAGTCACAAGTAGTTCCAACGAAGAATAAGCACATATTTGAGAATTGCCTTTTTTGGGAAAAATGGTAAGGCTATAGCCCAGTAAAATATTGATTCGGGCCTATTTTCTCACTTGTCTGAAAAAGCGCTTGTTCGGCGTCTGAATCATTCCTCGAGATAATGCACGCGGTCACAAGTGGTTGAAACGAAGAATGAGCACGTATTTGAGAACTGCCTTTTTTGGGAAAAATGGTAAGGCTATAATCCCAGTAAAATTTTGATTCAGGCATATTTTTTCACTTGTCTGAAAAAGCGCTTGTTCGGCGTCAAAATCATTCCTCATAATAATGCACGCAGTCACAAGTAGTTCCAACGAAGAATAAGAACATATTTGAGAATTGCCTTTTTTGGGAAAAATGGTAAGGCTATAGCCCAGTAAAATTTTGATTCGGGCCTATTTTCTCACTTGTCTGAAAAAGCGCTTGTTCGGCGTCTGAATCATTCCTCGAGATAATGCACGCGGTCACAAGTGGTTGAAACGAAGAATAAGCACGTATTTGAGAATTGCCTTTTTGGGGAAAAATGGTAAGGCTATTGCCCAGTAAAATTTTGATTCAGGCATATTTTTTCACTTGCTTGAAAAAGCGCTTGTTCGGTGTCAAAATCATTCCTCAGAATATTTCACTTGGCCGCAATTGGTTCAAACGAAGAATAAGCACGTATTCGAGAATTGCCTTTTTTTGGGAAAAATGGTAAGGCTATAGCCCAGTAAAATTGTGAATGAGGCATATTTTTTCACTTGTTTGAAAAAGCGCGTGTTTGGCGTCTAAATCATTCCTCGAGATAATGCACGCGGTCACAAGTGGTTGAAACCAAGAATAAGCACGTATTTGAGAATTGCCTTTTTTGGGAAAAATGGTAAGGCTATAGCCCAGTAAAATTTTGATTCAGGCATATTTTCTCACTTGTCTGAAAAAGCGCTTGTTCGCCGTCTGAATCATTCCTCGAGATAATGCACGCGGTCACAAGTGTTTGAAACGAATAAGCACGTATTTGAGAATTGCCTTTTTTGGGAAAAATGGTAAGGCTATAGCCCAGTAAAATTTTGATTCGGGCCTATTTTCGCTTATCTGAAAAAGCGCTTGTTCGGCGTCTAAATCATTCCTCGAGATAATGCACGCGGTCACAAGTGGTTGAAACGAAGAATAAGCACGTATTTGAGAATTGCCTTTTTTGGGAAAAATGGTAAGGCTATAGCCCAGTAAAATTTTGATTCAGGCATATTTTTTCACTTGTCTGAAAAAGCGCTTGTTCGGCGTCAAAATCATTCCTCATAATAATGCACGCAGTCACAAGTAGTTCCAACGAAGGATAAGGACATATTTGAGAATTGCCTTTTTTGGGAAAAATGGTAAGGCTATTAGCCCAGTAAAATATTGATTCGGGCCTATTTTTTCACTTGTCTGAAAAAGCGCTTGTTCGGCGTCTGAATCATTCCTCGAGATAATGCATGCGGTCACAAGTGGTTGAAACGAAGAATAAGCACGTATTTGAGAATTGCCTTTTTGGGGAAAAATGGTAAGGCTATTGCCCAGTAAAATTTTGATTCAGGCATATTTTTTCACTTGCTTGAAAAAGCGCTTGTTCGGTGTCCAAATCATTCCTCAGCATATTTCACTTGGCCGCAATTGGTTCAAACGAAGAATAAGCACGTATTTGAGAATTGCCTTTTTTGGGAAAAATGGTAAGGCTATAGCCCAGTAAAATTGTGAATGAGGCATATTTTTACACTTGTTTGAAAAAGCGCGTGTTCGGCGTCTAAATCATTCCTCGAGATAATGCACGCGGTCACAAGTGGTTGAAACGAAGAATAAGCACGTATTTGAGAATTGCCTTTTTTGGGAAAAATGGTAAGGCTATAGGCTACCCAAGCACCGCGAGCGGCGCCACTGCTCCTGACGGGTAGCGCCATTTGTGGCAGAAAAAGTCGAAACTGGGAATATCTACTGCGCATTTCTGCTGCGCCGCGCTGCAGCCGCTCGCTTTTTGTGGACGTGCAGGGCTCTCTCCTCGCTTCGCACGTGCGGCGCGTCACAATGTATCGCCTTCAGTGCGGCTTCAAAAAGATCGGCCAGCTATTTTAGGAAAGCCAACTTGTTAAAAGGAGAAAAGCTAGTCAGTCACGTAAACTTTGTGGAGCAGACGATCAACGGCAACGAGGCACAGCTCAATGCAAAATGTATTTCCCAAGTGAGCGACAACATCGTGTACGACGTGTGCCTCGAGATGAGTGTCGTTCTGTGATATGTTAAAAATACTGATTGTCTATACACACTGCGAAATGAAGCCGCGTACTCTCGATGTTCTTCCTTGTCGAATATGAAGCATATGTTTTAGTTGTTTTGATATGGCAGCCTTACAGTTGTTGTCGTCTACTGTCGTGCGAAAAAAAAAATAATTTTACGGTCATGGCATCCCACTGAGAAGCCTGCAAAAATACACTTTTGCTTCGCCCGTTGGAGCATCACCCACTGACTTAGCGGCGAGGCAGCTGAAATTTAAGCACTGGGAAGCCGGTTGAACTGATCACCTCATTGATTTCGGCGGTCGCGTCATGCCTGCACTCGAATTTTGTGAAAGTATCGGCTTTACAGGTGCATAAAACCTGCTGCGCGAAGGCGGTTCAGTGTGAGTGGTGCAGAACTAAAGGCGTGATATGGTATCGTGCGCGTGATGCGCTCGCGTAATTAGCACGCTAGTGAACGCACACTCGATACAGTGTGCTAGTGTTTATATTAGTAAACGTAAGCATATTATGTTGCCTTTATTTTCGCTTTATAGGGCAGCCTGGAGTATTGTGGCAGAGCTGCAAACTTGGAGTTAGCTTTGGAAATGCGCACCATGCCATGTTGCTGAATATTTGTAGAGGCAAGTTTGGAAGGCAGCTGCATTTGCAAAGTAGTGACAAATGGCTTCACTGTCTCGCCCTTATTTTTTTTTTTTTCTTTCATAGCTGCAGTGGTCGTGCCATGAAAAGCGGACTTCTTGCGTTCGAGAAGGCAGATGCGCCTGCAAAGCTGGCATTACGGCTCAGTGCAAGCACACAGATGCGGTGTGCATTTACGTCAACAATAAAGAAGTAAATTCATGCACCAGCCAGCCCTAGAAATGGGGCAAGCCAAGCGCAAAGCTAAAGAGACGCTTAGAACAAGATGTCTCGGACCCCTTCCCAAATGAGTTAGAAAAACATTCATGCTGTAGAATGCACTGCTTCAGTGAAGTAACTGCACTAGTACTGAAGGTACGAGAATTAGGGGCTCGTTACGACACAGCAGCCCACGACACCGCAATACTTCGGACCGCGCTTTTCGCTTCGGCGGGGCCGCTTTTGCCATAGCGGAAACTCAACTTCGCGCAAGAAGCCTTTTGACAACATTCCCAGTTGGCGACGCGACGCCCCAATGCCCCGGCTCGACTGAGTAGCGCGGGCGCGCACGTGCAGTGGCCACCTGCAAACTGGTTGCGCCTGGCTGCGCGGGCGCCGTCTATCCTCAGTTTTGCGCGGCTCGCTCGCTAGAGCAGCAGTGCGCGCTGTCGTCGCGCGCCCAAACTTGAGCTTGGGTTCCCTATAGCCCAGTAAAATTTTGATTCAGGCATATTTTCTCTTGTCTGAAAAAGCGCTTGTTCGGCGTCTGAATCATTCCTCGAGATAATGCACGCGGTCACAAGTGTTTGAAACGAAGAATAAGCACGTATTTGAGAATTGCCTTTTTTGGGAAAAATGGTAAGGCTATAGCCCAGTAAAATATTGATTCGGGCCTATTTTCTCACTTGTCTGAAAAAGCGCTTGTTCGGCGTCTGAATCATTCCTCGAGATAATGCACGCGGTCACAAGTGGTTGAAACGAATAAGCACGTATTTGAGAATTGCCTTTTTTGGGAAAAATGGTAAGGCTATTGCCCAGTAATATTTTGATTCAGGCATATTTTTTCACTTGCTTGAAAAAGCGCTTGTTCGGTGTCAAAATCATTCCTCAGAATATTTCACGTGGCCGCAATTGGTTCATACGAAGAATAAGCACGTATTTGAGAATTGCCTTTTTTGGGAAAAATGGTAAGGCTATAGCCCAGTAAAATCTTGATTGAGGCAAAATTTTTCACTTGCTTGAAAAAGCGCTTGTTCGGCGTCTAAATCATTCCTAATAATAATGCACGCGGTCACAAGAAGTTAAAACGAAGAATAAGCACATATTTGAGAACTGCCTTTTTTGGGAAGAATGGTAAGGCTATAGCCCAGTAAAATTTTGATTCGGCCCTATTTTCTCACTTGTCTGAAAAAGCGCTTGTTCGGCGTCTGAATCATTCCTCGAGATAATGCACGCGGTCACAAGTGGTTGAAACGAAGAATAAGCACGTATTTGAGAATTGCCTTTTTTGGGAAAAATGGTAAGGCTATAGCCCAGTAAAATTTTGATTCAGGCATATTTTTTCACTTGTCTGAAAAAGCGCTTGTTCGGCGTCTAAATCATTCCTCATAATAATGCACGCAGTCACAAGTAGTTCCAACGAAGAATAAGCACATATTTGAGAATTGCCTTTTTTGGGAAAAATGGTAAGGCTATAGCCCAGTAAAATATTGATTCGGGCCTATTTTCTCACTTGTCTGAAAAAGCGCTTGTTCGGCGTCTGAATCATTCCTCGAGATAATGCACGCGGTCACAAGTGGTTGAAACGAAGAATAAGCACGTATTTGAGAACTGCCTTTTTTGGGAAAAATGGTAAGGCTATAATCCCAGTAAAATTTTGATTCAGGCATATTTTTTCACTTGTCTGAAAAAGCGCTTGTTCGGCGTCAAAATCATTCCTCATAATAATGCACGCAGTCACAAGTAGTTCCAACGAAGAATAAGAACATATTTGAGAATTGCCTTTTTTGGGAAAAATGGTAAGGCTATAGCCCAGTAAAATTTTGATTCAGGCATATTTTCTCTTGTCTGAAAAAGCGCTTGTTCGGCGTCTGAATCATTCCTCGAGATAATGCACGCGGTCACAAGTGTTTGAAACGAAGAATAAGCACGTATTTGAGAATTGCCTTTTTTGGGAAAAATGGTAAGGCTATAGCCCAGTAAAATATTGATTCGGGCCTATTTTCTCACTTGTCTGAAAAAGCGCTTGTTCGGCGTCTGAATCATTCCTCGAGATAATGCACGCGGTCACAAGTGGTTGAAACGAATAAGCACGTATTTGAGAATTGCCTTTTTTGGGAAAAATGGTAAGGCTATTGCCCAGTAATATTTTGATTCAGGCATATTTTTTCACTTGCTTGAAAAAGCGCTTGTTCGGTGTCAAAATCATTCCTCAGAATATTTCACGTGGCCGCAATTGGTTCATACGAAGAATAAGCACGTATTTGAGAATTGCCTTTTTTGGGAAAAATGGTAAGGCTATAGCCCAGTAAAATCTTGATTGAGGCAAAATTTTTCACTTGCTTGAAAAAGCGCTTGTTCGGCGTCTAAATCATTCCTAATAATAATGCACGCGGTCACAAGAAGTTAAAACGAAGAATAAGCACATATTTGAGAACTGCCTTTTTTGGGAAGAATGGTAAGGCTATAGCCCAGTAAAATTTTGATTCGGGCCTATTTTCTCACTTGTCTGAAAAAGCGCTTGTTCGGCGTCTAAATCATTCCTCATAATAATGCACGCAGTCACAAGTAGTTCCAACGAAGAATAAGCACATATTTGAGAATTGCCTTTTTTGGGAAAAATGGTAAGGCTATAGCCCAATAAAATTTTGATTCGGGCCTATTTTCTCACTTGTCTGAAAAAGCGCTTGTTCGGCGTCTGAATCATTCCTCGAGATAATGCACGCGGTCACAAGTGGTTGAAACGAAGAATAAGCACGTATTTGAGAATTGCCTTTTTGGGGAAAAATGGTAAGGCTATTGCCCAGTAAAATTTTGATTCAGGCATATTTTTTCACTTGCTTGAAAAAGCGCTTGTTCGGTGTCAAAATCATTCCTCAGAATATTTCACTTGGCCGCAATTGGTTCAAACGAAGAATAAGCACGTATTCGAGAATTGCCTTTTTTTGGGAAAAATGGTAAGGCAAATGGTAGCCCAGTAAAATTGTGAATGAGGCATATTTTTTCACTTGTTTGAAAAAGCGCGTGTTTGGCGTCTAAATCATTCCTCGAGATAATGCACGCGGTCACAAGTGGTTGAAACCAAGAATAAGCACGTATTTGAGAATTGCCTTTTTTGGGAAAAATGGTAAGGCTATAGCCCAGTAAAATTTTGATTCAGGCATATTTTCTCACTTGTCTGAAAAAGCGCTTGTTCGCCGTCTGAATCATTCCTCGAGATAATGCACGCGGTCACAAGTGTTTGAAACGAATAAGCACGTATTTGAGAATTGCCTTTTTTGGGAAAAATGGTAAGGCTATAGCCCAGTAAAATTTTGATTCGGGCCTATTTTCGCTTATCTGAAAAAGCGCTTGTTCGGCGTCTAAATCATTCCTCGAGATAATGCACGCGGTCACAAGTGGTTGAAACGAAGAATAAGCACGTATTTGAGAATTGCCTTTTTTGGGAAAAATGGTAAGGCTATAGCCCAGTAAAATTTTGATTCAGGCATATTTTTTCACTTGTCTGAAAAAGCGCTTGTTCGGCGTCAAAATCATTCCTCATAATAATGCACGCAGTCACAAGTAGTTCCAACGAAGGATAAGGACATATTTGAGAATTGCCTTTTTTGGGAAAAATGGTAAGGCTATTAGCCCAGTAAAATATTGATTCGGGCCTATTTTTTCACTTGTCTGAAAAAGCGCTTGTTCGGCGTCTGAATCATTCCTCGAGATAATGCATGCGGTCACAAGTGGTTGAAACGAAGAATAAGCACGTATTTGAGAATTGCCTTTTTGGGGAAAAATGGTAAGGCTATTGCCCAGTAAAATTTTGATTCAGGCATATTTTTTCACTTGCTTGAAAAAGCGCTTGTTCGGTGTCAAAATCATTCCTCAGCATATTTCACTTGGCCGCAATTGGTTCAAACGAAGAATAAGCACGTATTTGAGAATTGCCTTTTTTGGGAAAAATGGTAAGGCTATAGCCCAGTAAAATTGTGAATGAGGCATATTTTTACACTTGTTTGAAAAAGCGCGTGTTCGGCGTCTAAATCATTCCTCGAGATAATGCACGCGGTCACAAGTGGTTGAAACGAAGAATAAGCACGTATTTGAGAATTGCCTTTTTTGGGAAAAATGGTAAGGCTATAGCCCAGTAAAATTTTGATTCAGGCATATTTTCTCTTGTCTGAAAAAGCGCTTGTTCGGCGTCTGAATCATTCCTCGAGATAATGCACGCGGTCACAAGTGTTTGAAACGAAGAATAAGCACGTATTTGAGAATTGCCTTTTTTGGGAAAAATGGTAAGGCTATAGCCCAGTAAAATATTGATTCGGGCCTATTTTCTCACTTGTCTGAAAAAGCGCTTGTTCGGCGTCTGAATCATTCCTCGAGATAATGCACGCGGTCACAAGTGGTTGAAACGAATAAGCACGTATTTGAGAATTGCCTTTTTTGGGAAAAATGGTAAGGCTATTGCCCAGTAATATTTTGATTCAGGCATATTTTTTCACTTGCTTGAAAAAGCGCTTGTTCGGTGTCAAAATCATTCCTCAGAATATTTCACGTGGCCGCAATTGGTTCATACGAAGAATAAGCACGTATTTGAGAATTGCCTTTTTTGGGAAAAATGGTAAGGCTATAGCCCAGTAAAATCTTGATTGAGGCAAAATTTTTCACTTGCTTGAAAAAGCGCTTGTTCGGCGTCTAAATCATTCCTAATAATAATGCACGCGGTCACAAGAAGTTAAAACGAAGAATAAGCACATATTTGAGAACTGCCTTTTTTGGGAAGAATGGTAAGGCTATAGCCCAGTAAAATTTTGATTCGGGCCTATTTTCTCACTTGTCTGAAAAAGCGCTTGTTCGGCGTCTAAATCATTCCTCATAATAATGCACGCAGTCACAAGTAGTTCCAACGAAGAATAAGCACATATTTGAGAATTGCCTTTTTTGGGAAAAATGGTAAGGCTATAGCCCAGTAAAATTTTGATTCGGGCCTATTTTCTCACTTGTCTGAAAAAGCGCTTGTTCGGCGTCTGAATCATTCCTCGAGATAATGCACGCGGTCACAAGTGGTTGAAACGAAGAATAAGCACGTATTTGAGAATTGCCTTTTTGGGGAAAAATGGTAAGGCTATTGCCCAGTAAAATTTTGATTCAGGCATATTTTTTCACTTGCTTGAAAAAGCGCTTGTTCGGTGTCAAAATCATTCCTCAGAATATTTCACTTGGCCGCAATTGGTTCAAACGAAGAATAAGCACGTATTCGAGAATTGCCTTTTTTTGGGAAAAATGGTAAGGCTATAGCCGAGTAAAATTGTGAATGAGGCATATTTTTTCACTTGTTTGAAAAAGCGCGTGTTTGGCGTCTAAATCATTCCTCGAGATAATGCACGCGGTCACAAGTGGTTGAAACCAAGAATAAGCACGTATTTGAGAATTGCCTTTTTTGGGAAAAATGGTAAGGCTATAGCCCAGTAAAATTTTGATTCAGGCATATTTTCTCACTTGTCTGAAAAAGCGCTTGTTCGCCGTCTGAATCATTCCTCGAGATAATGCACGCGGTCACAAGTGTTTGAAACGAATAAGCACGTATTTGAGAATTGCCTTTTTTGGGAAAAATGGTAAGGCTATAGCCCAGTAAAATTTTGATTCGGGCCTATTTTCGCTTATCTGAAAAAGCGCTTGTTCGGCGTCTAAATCATTCCTCGAGATAATGCACGCGGTCACAAGTGGTTGAAACGAAGAATAAGCACGTATTTGAGAATTGCCTTTTTTGGGAAAAATGGTAAGGCTATAGCCCAGTAAAATTTTGATTCAGGCATATTTTTTCACTTGTCTGAAAAAGCGCTTGTTCGGCGTCAAAATCATTCCTCATAATAATGCACGCAGTCACAAGTAGTTCCAACGAAGGATAAGGACATATTTGAGAATTGCCTTTTTTGGGAAAAATGGTAAGGCTATTAGCCCAGTAAAATATTGATTCGGGCCTATTTTTTCACTTGTCTGAAAAAGCGCTTGTTCGGCGTCTGAATCATTCCTCGAGATAATGCATGCGGTCACAAGTGGTTGAAACGAAGAATAAGCACGTATTTGAGAATTGCCTTTTTGGGGAAAAATGGTAAGGCTATTGCCCAGTAAAATTTTGATTCAGGCATATTTTTTCACTTGCTTGAAAAAGCGCTTGTTCGGTGTCCAAATCATTCCTCAGCATATTTCACTTGGCCGCAATTGGTTCAAACGAAGAATAAGCACGTATTTGAGAATTGCCTTTTTTGGGAAAAATGGTAAGGCTATAGCCCAGTAAAATTGTGAATGAGGCATATTTTTACACTTGTTTGAAAAAGCGCGTGTTCGGCGTCTAAATCATTCCTCGAGATAATGCACGCGGTCACAAGTGGTTGAAACGAAGAATAAGCACGTATTTGAGAATTGCCTTTTTTGGGAAAAATGGTAAGGCTATAGGCTACCCAAGCACCGCGAGCGGCGCCACTGCTCCTGACGGGTAGCGCCATTTGTGGCAGAAAAAGTCGAAACTGGGAATATCTACTGCGCATTTCTGCTGCGCCGCGCTGCAGCCGCTCGCTTTTTGTGGACGTGCAGGGCTCTCTCCTCGCTTCGCACGTGCGGCGCGTCACAATGTATCGCCTTCAGTGCGGCTTCAAAAAGATCGGCCAGCTATTTTAGGAAAGCCAACTTGTTAAAAGGAGAAAAGCTAGTCAGTCACGTAAACTTTGTGGAGCAGACGATCAACGGCAACGAGGCACAGCTCAATGCAAAATGTATTTCCCAAGTGAGCGACAACATCGTGTACGACGTGTGCCTCGAGATGAGTGTCGTTCTGTGATATGTTAAAAATACTGATTGTCTATACACACTGCGAAATGAAGCCGCGTACTCTCGATGTTCTTTCTTGTCGAATATGAAGCATATGTTTTAGTTGTTTTGATATGGCAGCCTTACAGTTGTTGTCGTCTACTGTCGTGCGAAAAAAAAAATAATTTTACGGTCATGGCATCCCACTGAGAAGCCTGCAAAAATACACTTTTGCTTCGCCCGTTGGAGCATCACCCACTGACTTAGCGGCGAGGCAGCTGAAATTTAAGCACTGGGAAGCCGGTTGAACTGATCACCTCATTGATTTCGGCGGTCGCGTCATGCCTGCACTCGAATTTTGTGAAAGTATCGGCTTTACAGGTGCATAAAACCTGCTGCGCGAAGGCGGTTCAGTGTGAGTGGTGCAGAACTAAAGGCGTGATATGGTATCGTGCGCGTGATGCGCTCGCGTAATTAGCACGCTAGTGAACGCACACTCGATACAGTGTGCTAGTGTTTATATTAGTAAACGTAAGCATATTATGTTGCCTTTATTTTCGCTTTATAGGGCAGCCTGGAGTATTGTGGCAGAGCTGCAAACTTGGAGTTAGCTTTGGAAATGCGCACCATGCCATGTTGCTGAATATTTGTAGAGGCAAGTTTGGAAGGCAGCTGCATTTGCAAAGTAGTGACAAATGGCTTCACTGTCTCGCCCTTATTTTTTTTTTTCTTTCATAGCTGCAGTGGTCGTGCCATGAAAAGCGGACTTCTTGCGTTCGAGAAGGCAGATGCGCCTGCAAAGCTGGCATTACGGCTCAGTGCAAGCACACAGATGCGGTGTGCATTTACGTCAACAATAAAGAAGTAAATTCATGCACCAGCCAGCCCTAGAAATGGGGCAAGCCAAGCGCAAAGCTAAAGAGACGCTTAGAACAAGATGTCTCGGACCCCTTCCCAAATGAGTTAGAAAAACATTCATGCTGTAGAATGCACTGCTTCAGTGAAGTAACTGCACTAGTACTGAAGGTACGAGAATTAGGGGCTCGTTACGACACAGCAGCCCACGACACCGCAATACTTCGGACCGCGCTTTTCGCTTCGGCGGGGCCGCTTTTGCCATAGCGGAAACTCAACTTCGCGCAAGAAGCCTTTTGACAACATTCCCAGTTGGCGACGCGACGCCCCAATGCCCCGGCTCGACTGAGTAGCGCGGGCGCGCACGTGCAGTGGCCACCTGCAAACTGGTTGCGCCTGGCTGCGCGGGCGCCGTCTATCCTCAGTTTTGCGCGGCTCGCTCGCTAGAGCAGCAGTGCGCGCTGTCGTCGCGCGCCCAAACTTGAGCTTGGGTTCCCTATAGCCCAGTAAAATTTTGATTCAGGCATATTTTCTCTTGTCTGAAAAAGCGCTTGTTCGGCGTCTGAATCATTCCTCGAGATAATGCACGCGGTCACAAGTGTTTGAAACGAAGAATAAGCACGTATTTGAGAATTGCCTTTTTTGGGAAAAATGGTAAGGCTATAGCCCAGTAAAATATTGATTCGGGCCTATTTTCTCACTTGTCTGAAAAAGCGCTTGTTCGGCGTCTGAATCATTCCTCGAGATAATGCACGCGGTCACAAGTGGTTGAAACGAATAAGCACGTATTTGAGAATTGCCTTTTTTGGGAAAAATGGTAAGGCTATTGCCCAGTAATATTTTGATTCAGGCATATTTTTTCACTTGCTTGAAAAAGCGCTTGTTCGGTGTCAAAATCATTCCTCAGAATATTTCACGTGGCCGCAATTGGTTCATACGAAGAATAAGCACGTATTTGAGAATTGCCTTTTTTGGGAAAAATGGTAAGGCTATAGCCCAGTAAAATCTTGATTGAGGCAAAATTTTTCACTTGCTTGAAAAAGCGCTTGTTCGGCGTCTAAATCATTCCTAATAATAATGCACGCGGTCACAAGAAGTTAAAACGAAGAATAAGCACATATTTGAGAACTGCCTTTTTTGGGAAGAATGGTAAGGCAGTAAAATTTTGATTCATGCCTATTTTCTCACTTGTCTGAAAAAGCGCTTGTTCGGCGTCTAAATCATTCCTTGAGATAATGCACGTGGTTACAAGTGGTTCGCATAAAGAGTAAGCACGCACTTGAGAATTGGCTTTTTTGGGAAAAATGGTAAGGCCTAGTAAAATTTTGATTCGGGCATATTTTCTCACTTGTCTGAAAAAGCGCTTTTTCGGCGTCAAAATCATTCCTCATAATATTGCACGTGGGTGCAATTGGTTCACACGCATAAGCAGATATTTGAGAATTGCCTTTTTGGGAAAAATGGTAAGATTAATAGCCCAGTAATATTTTGATTCAGGCATATTTTCTCACTTTTCTGAAAAAGCGCTTGTTCGGCGTCTAAGTCATTACTCGAGGTAATGCACGTGGTTAGAAGTGGTTCGCACAAAGAATAAGCACGTATTTGAGAATTGGCTTTTTTGGGAAAAATGGTAAGGCTGTAGCCCAGTAAAATCTTGATTCGCACGAATCAAGATTTTACGAAAAAAATATGCCTCGATTCAGGCATATTTTCTCACGTCTGAAAAAGCGCTTGTTCGGCGTGAAAATCATTCGCCATGATAATGCACGCGGTCCCAAGTGGTTCAAACGAAGAATAAGCACACATTTGAGAACTGCCTTTTTTGAGAAAAATGGTAAGGCTATAGCGCAGCAAAATTTTTTCACTTACCTTAAAAAGCGGTTGTTTGGTGCCTAAATTATTCATGAAAGTCCACGTGCTCGCAAGTTCACGCGAAGAAAAAGCAGCTATTCGAAAATTGATTTTTGGGGGGAAATGGTAAGGCCAGTAAAATTTTGATTCAGGGAAATTTTCTCACTCGTCTTAGAAAGAGGTATTTTGGTGCCTAAATCATTCCCCGTGATAATGGATGTGCTGACAAGCGGTTCAAGCTGAAATTCGAAAATTGGCTTTTTTGGAAAAATGTTGAGTAAGGTGCCCAGTAAAATTTGATGTTGCCCACTGAAGTTCTGGGCAATGTCAGTGTGAATGTGGGTCATGTAACGGAAATAAATTGAGAAGCTCAATTGCAGTTGAAGGTAGGGTACACCAAGGTAATTGAGACATAATGAAGCTTTCAAGTAACCATAGTCTTAAACGCCAGGAGACCAAGTTGCACTAATTGGCTCAACTGTCATGACTGAAGTGACCTTTGAAACTAGTCGATTCCCGTTAATTCAAGACTGACAGTTGGTACCACGAAAATAGTTGAATTATTTAGCAGACGAAATTGAACAGGATGCAGCAAAAACATTTAAACACACACAGCCTACTCATTTGCTAGTATTTGCCCGATTCTAAGGCACCCAGCACCAATTTCTATGGCTTCAAAGAAAAAAACACGAAGAAAATTAAATTACAGCCACTAAACAAAGAATCGAATGCACATCCAACCTTTTGAAACCAGCAAAACTTACCTTCATAGAATGGACCTTTATTCACACTTCAGGTGTACTGCCATTACCTCCAGACTGCAATTCATCGCTACGAACCACGTGTTGTGACTTGTTGCCACTATCTGACAATGTTACCTTCTTTTCATTGAGCTTTCGAGGTCAAAGACTGAAAGCAGCACCTCACTGTTACATTACGCACTAAACTAAAGCTCTAAACAGTTTCCACGTATCATGGGCAAACCACCGAATTCTTCGTAGATCCACCACAGTTGTGAAGAGGAAACAGCTTGTTCTGTCGCGATCTTGTAATGGCAATGATCATGTGGCTGGATAGGCTTGTTGCGAATGCACTTTGTATTTCGTATCCGACCGGGCATCTTGTGGCTGCGTTTGTGTGTAGCAGCTACAGCAATTGCCGAAACGGAGTGAACCAATGGATTGTGACATTATGATGTATGTCCCAGTCCTGCGTACGAAAAGTGGTTTGTAAAAACAAGTACAGTCAATTACCTTACAGTAAATTATTTTGGGCATTGCAATAATGCCCAGTACTTATTCAAGGGTTTTTGAATGTATAAACCTTTATTAATTGCAAAAGAGAAACCAACAAATGACAAGGAAGAAATGTCATGTCCGTACTCTTAAGAAATCAAAGCTCACGTGTGCAGCTGTTGCTGACCAAAAGAGAAGGAAGTCAAAGGCCCTGAAAAACGCTTTATTTTAGCATTAAATGTACATGTGCATCAGAATGAGTTTCTGTGGCACCCTTTCCTGAGCTGATGCCACGTTGAAAATCCTGCTCACGGTGATGCTTCTCCAGCCCCCAAAAATTGCATACTAAAGCAAAGCGGTAAATCACAAGGCCACTCCAGTGTAAGGCATGTTCTTCTTGCTTCCTAATGACTTTCTCCTTTCTTTCCAGCCACCTGAAATAAGAATTTATGATTGACCAGTTACTTTTAAATTTGTCAGCACATCCTTCCTTACTATGTGATTGCAATTAGGAATCTTTCTTATGATAGGTGTGTAATTAGTGACAATATGTTTAAATGTCATGGTGCCTATTATGACCATTCTTCATCTGTTACGGCAAGCTTGGTAACTTCGTTACGATGACTATCCATCAAGTGGCCATCAAGGAGGTTATATAAATCATCTGGAGTGGCAGTCCCTGCGCCTATGTGAGCAAGTGATGCCTCAGTGGCCATATTGCTGGAGGCAACAGGATGTGTCCCTAGCATAGGTGGCCACAGAATACGTGCAGGATTCAGTTGCCTTTATAGTTCCACAATAAAAACTTGAGAAGAAACATCTTTCAGATTTATATCAGTTCAAAATTGTGTGTTGTTGACGAGAAAAGGTTTCTGCATCCAGCTACTGCTGCAGGCTTTTATAAAAGCAAGCAGCAAGAGGCTTTGCCAATTGCACTTCTTCACTGTTAAATTATAAAATTAATTAAATTATGGGGGTTTTCTGTGCCAAAACCACAATCTGTTTATGAGGCACAACGTAGTGGGGGGACTCCGGAATAATTTGGACCACCAGGGGTTCTTCAACATGCACTCCAATTAAGTACATGGGTGTTTTCGCATTGCGCCCCCATTGAAATGCGGCCGCTGCGGCTAGGATTTGATCCCATGACCTCATATTCAGCAGCTCAACACCACAGCCACAAGCAACCATGGTGGGTGTTTGATTACAAATGTTTTCTTGTTTCCTATGACTGCGTAATAGTCACCCTTGATTACCGCTGGTTGGCGAGAAACATTTTCAGCTAGCTTTTATAAAGACGTAATACACTTTCCACCAGAAACTTCTGACTATATGTTGCCACCAGTCTTCCTTTATTGGTTTGTTGTATCCCTTACGAGTGCCATTACAGGGCTGTGGACATGTGGAGAAACTGCACTTTGCATTTTTTATTTGCCCCCAGTAGTTCCGAAAAGGCCCTTATTTTATTCGCAATACTCTATCAAGAGCTCTTCAATTTTCACCCAACAATGACAGATCGTTTTCTCAAGAAATGCGCAGCAAATTATGCATTTAGCATTCTGAAACACTTGATATTTATATACTGAATTCAGAGGTCACGTTACTGAACTTGACTGTGGATCTTAGAACGACAGAAAGCTGAGCTAGTTGGTAAGGATTCATTATGCAAAATAGAAGTGAGGCGTGCAGACAGGACACAAGAGTAGAGAAGTGGACAACACGAACGCGTTCGTGTTGTCCACTTCTCTACTCTTGTGTCCTGTCTGCACGCCTCACTTTTATTTTGCATAATGACTGTGGACATCCTCTCATAATTTATATGCACCTAAAGAAATTGGTAGCACTCGCCCATCACATCAAGAACATATGTTAATGTAACATACATGCTGCCCTGACCCAGTTGCAAGCTTTCAGATAGCAAAAATATCAGTCATGAATGCTACACGAACGTATAGAAGCAGCCTAAAAAACATTTGAGTGACACTGGAGCTTTTCAAAAATGTATATTGGTTCACTACAAGCACAGTTTGGAAATTACATCTAGTGTCAATTGATTTCTACATAATACAAGCTTTGAAAGCAGTGTTACCACTCTTAATGTGCTTGATTAGATTTCTTAGTGATGCGGAGTATCCAAAACATTATAGGACTATGCAATCTTGTAATTGGAGCTAGTACAATGCCCTTGAGTTGCAGCAATTATACATGTTTTGCTGGGAGAGTTGGCAAGTATTTGTGAATAAACAGGAAGCCAGTAAGACAGGCAGAGGTGTAGTGGACTGGATTTCAATTTCAATTCCCTTTATTTACCAGATAGTTCTGGCTGGATGTGTGCTGCACTTGAAACCCTTCCATTTCTTTTTGTCATATATCGAACTTGTCTTTCTTGCACACCTATCTCACTGTTTTCTTTATTACAAACAAAGGCATTCCGTGATATGTGCAAACCAAAAAAAGAGAAAGTTGTGGAAAATGCATACCATGTGCACAACCCGAGACAACAGGCACAATACATAATACCACATACAGTGACGTGCCACCTTCTACTTGACATGTAAATTTTACATGTGTACGTACGAACTCCTCCCTAATCGTTCTCAACTAAAGCAAACATGTGCACAATGTCTGGTCGTGAGCAAACAACAAGAGCTTATGTTAAAGCCAGAATGTTATACCAGGGGCGTATACATTACATTATTGGTATAGCTATGACCTGACAAGATGTTGTAATGCCCTTGGACAGTATGCCACAATGAATCAAACATTATCACAACTGCGTAGACTCAATAAGCATGACGAACACCCGCCACACTGTGCTACGGCAGCTACGCCGGCTTGGGCTTCATTTTTGAAGAGCCAACTCTGCTCCAGAAGTCTAAGCATACAGTTGAACCCACTTATAATAATATTCAAGTGCCATGAAAATTCCATTGTTATAACCGACAATTATTATAACCGGGTTGCATGAAAAAAATCAAAATAGAGGGATAGCAGAGCTGATGTGAGAAAACTATAATGGTGGGGAGGCCAGTGCCCCTCCCCACCACCTTCCTCCATCCGGCTGCAGATTGTGTTCACTCATTTAACTGCTTCCTGGGCGCTATGAATGCATGCAACAAGCCGCGGCTGTCGACATTAAAAAATGGCACTGCTATAACAACTGCAAAGAGGGATCGCAGGCGGCAAGCGATATGCGGGCACTGCCGTGGCCGCCTGTCAGCTTGAGAAATCCAAAATAAACGCCCAAGCGAGATCACCACAAGCATCTTGCTATGTGCTTTTCTATGGCTTGCACGAGAATTGGTATGAGGCCCGAACTTTGTCACAAGTGAGATTCTCTCTCAATAGCTGGTGCGTCAACCTCAACTGTCCTGACATACTCTCAGCTTATGTACAACACCTCAGTGTTGCGTTTCACTGCTTTGAAGAGTTTATTTTGGTTTGGATGAGGGACACCTGCATCTCGGCGTCAGCCAACACTGTTTTTTTGAACTCAAGCTCCTTGAAAGAAGTAGAAGCGTGCTTCCTTTCCCGTTCATTCCTCAATGCATAGGTCCTTTATGTTCTCGTCCTCCTTCCACCACGCGTTTGTCCCACAGACCATTTGAAGGATCCTTTTGGTCAGTTTTACAGTCAGCGTTCGATTGTTTGGGCTCCCTAGGCCGCGAAAACGTCCAAAAAGTCAGGCAGTTCGAAAAAATGAATGCATGTCTTTTACTGCCCTTAAGGGCTCAAAATGCCACAAGCACATCCTAAAAAGCCTGCCAATACACTTATTAGCCATATCGGTGCTCGTATTGCGACATGAGATGGCGCGTAGACGCATGTATAATTAAGGAATATATACAGTGTCCCGTGACAATTGCCCCTTCCCACAGTTGTTATGCTTCAGCGCAATACTTTTGCCTATGCTTCACCAAGTAACATTTCTACATTGAGGCGAAGCTGACTTTTGGGACCTGGCATTATGCAACACGCCGTGCTTTCTGAGCTTCAAAGCCAATATGGAGGATTACAACGGCGGAGTCAATGCCATTGCTGACAGCGGCGAATTCTTTCAATGAAAAACAAGGCCCCACAGGCAAAAAGCTTAACAGCAAACGTCGAAGCACCTAGGCATAGCGTTTGTCGTGGTAGTCGCTACGGCTGCCAGCGGATCTGCATGCGAGAGCGCCGGTTCAAGGCGGCGAGGTAATCAAAATGGCGGCAGTGGGGGGTTTTATTAAAGCTATTTCTGACCAGTGGTCACAGCAAAAAGTCAGGAAAGTCGGATGGCAAAGGGTTTTTGCATCTGAAATTTCAGACGTTCTTATACACTGTCTCTATGGGGTACGTGGTGGTTCCATGAAGCCGTCTGAATTATCAAGCGTCCGGAAAGTTGGTCGTTGATTGAACGCTGGAAACTCCTCCAGCCAATGACACGGCGTCAAAATAAGATCCCTTATGATCCCTCTGTTACTCAAGCCAGCACTGGCGTGACTTATGTTTACTTTCAATAAAATTAAAGCTAATTTTCCCTGACAGAAACACAAATTCTCTGAATTTTCCCGGATTATTTCCAGACTATTAAAAATACCTGAGAATTCCCCGTTTTCTCGGTTGGTAGACACCCTTCATGTATTTATTATGTTCCCATTTGATGCATCACCATTCTGAAATGTCCTTGCATCTTACGATGCATCTGAATGTGGCTGTCACGCAAACTGAGCAATGCCAAGGGAAACTTGCTCTCGCATGTTGCTATGAAGACAATGAATGTATGCATTGCAACATGGGACCGAAGTTTGCAATAAGTGATGAAGTTGGACAAGCCAGGCACTGCACAAGCATATTGGGAGAAAACGTGCACAGAGGCGTTGGCAAAGCACCCGAAGAAGTGTGCACAGGCAAAACCTAACCCACACTATGCACCTGCACGCTAGGCTAAATCCGTCGAGTGCAGGGCTTCAATTTGTTTTGGGGCTGGCAAGGGTTTTGCAGACGTTGCAGAATCGCGAATGTCTTTAGTCAGCTTCGCTGCAATAGAGCTGCATTCGGTGGTGAAGCATACACAAAATATTTTGGTGAAGCACACCAAGAATGAAAAGGAGCCACACTCACATAACATTGTATGTGCCTTTTAATTACACATGCATGTATGTGCCGTAGCCAGTCACAGCACGAGCGCCGAGACATTTAATAACTGTATTGGCAGTCATTAAGAGCTGTTTCTGATGTTGCCGTGGTGACTACAGCCTTCCTCACTGTTACAATTTTCTTCCACAGCCCCTTGAAAAACATATCAATGGGGTTCTACTACTGTATTAATATGTGGGCAAATGGCTGTACAGCAGTACCAGGGTGCAATTTCAATAGCGAGCCTAGTCAGCCATCAGCTAACTGCCACCATCACAAGCTCCTCTCGTTTGTAAAGCAGACTATTGTCTATTCGAACTCCAAAGAGACTAGAAATGTATTAGAATAAGACAGTTCAAACCAAGGAGAGCCCCTTTGAACGTAGCGCCCAATCAATTGTGCGGTACAGCACACAAAATCAAATTCGTCACTGGGCTTGCACTGAAAGTCTTATCTTTCCTCCATCAGCATGCGACATGTGCCAGATGAGTCCTAAGTTACCTAAAAGCACAAGTGCGATAAGATTGTACCTCAAATGCCATTTGCTATGGATGTGAGGATGAGCTGAACTCAATGCACGCTGCTGCGTGCCCAGTGTTGGAGATGACGTGAGCATGCTGGGAGAGTGAGTGAGGGAGGGCAAGGGATAGCATGCGTAGGAGCATGATCAAGCACATGCTAGGAGGGGGGTGGGGGGGGGGGGGGTAGGTGAGCGCCCAGTAACATGATCAAGAGCAGACCATAAGGGCCCCTTCCTGTTAAGCCAGATGGGAAAACAGGGTGCACACACTGCAACGGTAAAGTCTCCGCTTTCTGCACATCCTTACTCAACTAGCGATGCATTAAACTTTTGCCTCTGGCTCAGGTTTCACTTAAAAGTGGTCCACGGGAGTGAGAAATTTTGTTCAAAATAACCATTGTGTACTTTCTGGAGTTGGAATTCAAGGTAGTTCTTCTTTAGTTAAATGCGCAGGAGTTTGCTGGGACCAACAGAGCAGTTCGAATTATGGGAATTTTACTGTACATTGGCACTTTCAAGCTTAACCAGAAAGAATTCAGGTAAAGAGCTGGAATGGCTTCACAAAGGCACGAGCAAGATTTTATGGCGTTGTTATAGATTGGCCCCTCAGAAATTAGCACAATTATTTTGAAAAAGCAATATTGACCTCTAATAAAAAATATACTCAACACCGTAGTTACTCGATTTTAATAAACACTTTGCATTGTAGTACTTCACATTTTTCATTTCTGTCTGTGAAAAATTGGGTGCATGGTACAATAAAAGATGCATTAGAATCAAGTAAATATGGCATATATACACACAGTGGATGCTTGCAAATGTATACAAATGCATCACCAAACTTACTCGTTTGAAATCTCCCATGTTCGTAGCGTTGATTGGGCTGCCATAGATCACTAGGTAGTTGACGCGCGTGGTTTCTGTTCCTGCCTGGTTGTCCTTGATAAAGATCTGAAAATGGTAATGGGATTACTACCGCTTCTCCTATCTGCATAAATAAACAATTTATACAGTGACACTGGGCACAACATGAATTATCCACAGATCCTTCATAAGATCACCACATTGGTACGAAACAGTAGTGAGATAACCACATCACCCATCATCACGTATCTTCTACTAGCCTTTAGAGACAAAGAAAAACAGAGAAAAACATTCCAACAGATCATATCTGATGATGACTGCCGATGTTAGTGCTTTTAGCATTTGAGGAACGTAGTGACACACTGTATTGTCAATGCCGAAATGCATTATGTATAAGAGATGTACAGCAGCTGGCCTAGCCTGGCCTTTCTCTTGTCCTTCCCTCTGGACATGTTACGCCATCTAGCGGCGTGCCAGCAAAGTTCGTGATAACTCCTTTTCCTTTTGCATGGCAGCCAAGATGCATGGCGTGCCGGTGTATGCTAAGGCTGAGAACTAATCCTTTGCACCTCGTGGCCATTCATGATGCAGTCCTATGGTGTCAGGCTGCTGTGCTTAAGGAACACATGTAACATCGCTTCGATTCTTCCCACCACTGGAGCAATCTTAAAGGGATACTGTACAAAACTTTTGCCGCCGAGATTTTTAGCCTAAATGAAAGCTTGGGTGCTGAAAATAATTGACACAACCTTGTTTTCAGGCAGAAATTAGTGCAAAATAATGAATTTAATGCATTTTTCACAAAATACCACATCTAGCTGCTGTGCCGTGGGCTAGGGAGTGATGTTTCTGTGATGTTGCTTGTGCCAGATACCAGCGTGCCAGCCATCGCCCGTGTCTCTCCACCCGCATGGATGGGTAGCGAACGACGTTTCAACTGTGCAGCAGTTGCTCGTGGCAGCATACTTGTTTTCGCAAACAGGGCTTATGCCCAAGTCTTCAAAATTGCCATCTGGGCTGTGTGCTGCTTGTAATGCGATCAGTGAAGAACCTGGCGCAACGCAGGAGAATACCTCTACGCTGCTGCACGCAAGGGTGTGAGAAAAGCATGGTCGGGTGAGACAAGACGTGTCGCATCTTTCCAGCAGAGCCAAAGTGTCGAAGGATAGGGATTCACACTGCACCCCTACCGCAGCCAACGTAGGTGCAAAGAGCAAAGCGAGTAGACGTCAGACAAGCGCCAGCTGCACACCTCTATTGCCGAGATTCATGCAATAATTAGCAGAAGGAGCTCTGGCGCTTGTGTATGCAGAAGCTGCAACGGGGACGGTTCAGCCAGCATGGGAATTATGAGAATTACAGTCACCGTACACTTTTCTGGCTCCCAAAGGACCGCGGAAACATTAGAAAAATCATAAGCATGCAGAAAACACAATTTTTTTGGTATTTCTTGGATGGAAGGGGTCAAGGATGGATTATCAGACTTGCAAAACTCTGCCAATGCATCACTGAGGTGGCTCTGAAAAGAGCTGTTTATAAAAATAAAAAATAAAAATCCATCAATGGGTGCCGTCAATGTCGCCGGCATTATTTTGAGCTGGGCCAACATTGCCTATTACTGCATTAGTGGTGCGAAAAAATCGTTGATCCTCTTTTGCATGGTGTTCTGCTTGCACGCGATTATGTTTGCTTCAATTTCAGCCAGGGTCATATCATCGCTGTACACTGATCACAGCATCTTAAGTACTCAAGTCAACTCAGACCTCGTCGGCTATGCAGGTGGTGGCTCTTCATTCTCAGTGTCGGAGTCGCCCAAATCCACCATCACTTGACGGATGATTTCATCATTGGTTAACTCTGCACAGAGTTTGAGATCTTTGTCGGTGTCGGCGAATCCTTCGAAAGTTATCCCTGGCTGGAATAGAAAAGTCAGCGGTGCCCAGGTCGTCGAAACCAAAGTCTATGGAAGGAGATAGATCATACACGCTGTCGTTCTCTCCGGGCGAGTCAGCCGTCTCGGTGCCAAGTGTGAAGCCAACGTGGTGAAAGCAGTTGCGAAGCGTCTCTTGTGTAACAGTCTTCCACGAGTCCGCAAGCATGCCAACAGCCAACCTTAGGTCAACAGTGTAGCTTTTGTCACTGTCTATGCACTGCACTATGCGGTTGAGCATGCATGACCTGTAAAGAAGCTTTAGGTTGCGGATCACGCCTTGGTCCATCGGCTGCAGGAGTAACGTGGTATTCGGCGGCAGGAATTCTACCTGTATAGCTTTTAGATCTTTGATGTGGTCATGCGCAGCAAAGTTGTCCACAAAGAGCAGAACTTTTTGATTCTGCTATTCAAACCTTCTTTGCAACTTGCGAATGTACACTTCGAATAACTGCTGTGTTATCCAGGCTTTCTTACTGACCTCGTATCGAACAGGTAGGGTTGTGCCCTTAAAACACCTTGGATTCTTTGATTATCGGAAGCTTCTTGCTGCCTGACATGTTGGTGCCAACGAGGAGGGACAGCCGCCGTTTGCTGTGTTTGCCGCCATGGCAGAGGTCACCAGCAAATGCAAGCATCTTCTGTGGGAGCGTTGTCTATAACAATCCAGTTTCATCGCAGCGGAATATGTTCTCAGGCGCAAACTTCTGCAACAATAAATGCAGCGTTACATTCCGATACTGCACAACAGCTGAATTGTCAACAGCACCGCTTTTGCTGCACATATTATTGAACATCAGGTCATTGCGATTCTTTAAATTTCTGAGCCACTCATTGCTGAACTTGAATTCCTCAACGTTCATTTGAAGTGCGACAGCCTCTGCCTTTTGCTTCAAGACGTAACGCGAGACCAGGATTCACTTAGCGATCATGGTATTTAGCCCCACGAGGAGCGCTTCCTCAAGCTTTGGGTAAGCACCCAGACTCCCATTATATTTTTGAGCCCCGGTTGACTGTCTGGCCACTTCCAAGATCTTCAACTTGTTTTTCAGGAAATTCGAAACTGTTTGCTTTGAAATTCCGAAGTCCTTGGCCACATCGGCTTGTCCTTGGCCACATCGGCTTGTCACTGGCCGCTTTAAACTTGCTTGATGATGGCCGCTTTCTTTTACATTGCCAGCCTACAGTAGGCATTTGCTGGGTTCGAGGCCATGGGCGAAGATGACGAAGATGTAGTTGGCATCATCACTGTCAGTGTTGAATCCGCTTGATGAAAAGCACAGCCCCAAACAGCAGGGTGCTTTAAAGTGAACACTGAAGAGAGCGCACAGCAGCACAACACGATCGCAGGACCTATCACAAAGCTAACCAAAAAGCATTTGGATTAACACAAAAGGCTATGTTCATAGCTACGGCTGGCTACAGCTGCCGACAGATTGGCATGCCGCTGGTTTGAGGTTTCAATACGATACAGTGGTCGCAGTGACGTGGCTGGCTACAGCTAGCTGATCGGCGTGCGAGCTTTGGGGTTTGAGGCTGCGAGATAATCAAAATGGCAGCAATGAATGCCGCTTTGGACATGCAGTTAGGGGTAAAAGGTTTGAAAAATCAGACGGCAAAGGGTTTGAGCATCCAAAGTTTCAGGCATTTTTATAGACTGGCTTTATGGGGTACCTGACGGTACCGTGAAGGAGTCCGAATTATAGGGCATCCAGAAAATTGGACGTTGACTGCATATGGATCTGCCTAAACCTTGTCTTTCTGGCTGCAAATGGATTCATGACTTTGTAAACTTGTTATTTTCAACAAAATGCTGTATGACAAATAACTAAATAAACATTACTGAAATTCTCCAACGCCAGGATTTGTACACAGCATCTCTAGCACAGAAGCCTAATATTCAAACCATTATGCCACGGGCGTATGCATTGACAAGTGACATATAAGGAATTATGAATTTATCGCGCGCAAGCCAATGCCTGGAGACATTTGGAGAGTTTCGATATGGCCACCTCGACAAGTTGAGTTGTCACAATTAGTAACAATTGTGCATGTTTGTAGCATCTTCTGCACTTCGAAAAGTATAGACTAGTCTGTGTGCATTACCTATGAGTGTTACACCCCTCTAAATAATTTGCATGCCTCAATTCAAGTTTGTGCCATCAGTAATGTATGCTCCATTGGATATATTGAAATGGTGGGACTGCAGAAAGCTAGGTGTACAGTCCACTTTAATTACAAGAACAAAGCAGTGACGAAGGCAGAGAATTAAGTCAATGGGAGGACAAGAAGGGATGCAAGAGAAAGTAACACAAGGGTCAAGAGCTGACAGAACCCACAACATCTAATGGTGTAAAATAAAAGCTGGTACATTCAAACTCACTTATAACGATCACATTTTACTAAATTTACGATTTTCTGACCCTGCCCATTGAAACTGCATCCAGATATAACGAACATTTTGAAAGGTGCCATGCTGTTCTAAAAAACAGCAAACCTTGTAGCGGATTAAAAGGAGGGTGCATGCGAAGTTCTGAAACAAGGAAGTGTGAATGAACTGGACACCCAGCGGCACGCCTCCTGGGCCCCTATAATGTAAAACTATTCCCATCTATTTTTATTACAAGTTGGCCATTGGCCCTTCCTGATAGGTCAGAATGGCTTGGGTCAAGCCCATATGAGCGGGTGCCACACCCATATGGGCAGAGCCCGAGCCACTTTGACCTATCAAGGAGTGCTAAGGGCCGGTTTGGAATAAGAACAGATTGGAATAGCTCGACGTTATACCGACCCTGCTGCAGTATAAATGCAACAAGGATCCAACTATCCACATGAGCAAGCAAAGGAGAAAGGGGAGAAAGCAAGCTTATGGTAGCACAATCAAGTGCACGCCATTGCCGCAGCAGGGATCAAATTGGCACATGTCTCCTTTGCTAGCGTGGCTGAACGCATGTGTAGTCCACATGCCCTGTTTTAGAGGTAATCTCCTCTATTTGCCATGACTGGGCAAGATGAAATGGCATGGCATCGTGTGCTGCATTCCCATGTATTTAGTAATGCTGGAGTTTGCTTAATCACAAGTTTCGGAGCCATGTTGAAGTGAGAGATAGGTGAAGCATTCGCTCCCTGCTGCTGGCGCTTTTCATGATAGCGCTGTTTCACTGTGTGTGACACTATCTGCCATGGGGGCAGAGTGGTTGCGAAAGTGTGGCTGGCTTTGCTTTGTACCGCCAATGTGAACATATCGCCGACACAATATGAAATCGTATCTTTCGTTGTGAGTCTCAAGTTCAACAAAACAATTGTTCTTCCTCAACAAAGTTAGCTTTTTCCGGTTCGCTGATAATTCCGAAAACATTGTGGCCCCTTCTGTGTAAGAAAAATCCATCAGTGACCGTGCTTATTTGCATAAAAGATAGAATTTCAATATAATGAAGCAAACTGCTGATTTTAACAACTCTGTTATAGTAACAATATTTAACTGCATATCACAAGTCCTCAAAGATAAAATGGCAGCGGCTGCACTCACAATTTCGAAATGGCATGTGATTGGAACTGGGCAGGCACCATTTAAAAAGAGATACAACGCTGTTTTTCTACTTCAAATGCCGTTTTAACAATAACTTGCAGCTAGATGTGGGAAAGTACCGGAACAAGAATAAAGGCACTGAAAATCTGATTTTAGGGCAATGTCAATCACAACTGCCAATGCCAGCTTCATTTTCGTAAACTTTTGTGCATTTTGAAGGGTGAGTTTACACATAACGAACTACTGATACGACCACTTTTCGTGGAACTATTGAGTTCATTATAAACTGGTTCAACTGCATGTCTGTCTCCTCAAGGTTTTATTTTTCTTGCACCGCCCATAGGCCCCATTCACACTTGAAAATTTCCCGTCAGAGACAGCATCGGTGACTGAAAAAATGACGTCAGGCAATGTCGTGTGACAGCAAAAATCTCTCCTTGTGCTGATTCGTCTGAGACCAATTTTCGTCGCTGGAAAGGGGCATTGCTTGTCGCCAACCAATCAGAATGTGGGATTATGACAGAGCGGACAGGATGGGCATGGAAGCTGCTCGCATTAGCCATTTACAAATGGCGCAGGCATGGCCAATCACATTTTTTGTAAGCGCAGTAAACCGTCGTTTGCAAACAGATGAGCACCAGACCTCCTTACCTGCCCTCGATTGCTTGGTCGGGCAGCAATATTAAAGGATGTTTCTACCTTCATAGTTTTATTCACGGGGCTTCTTCGTGCCAAGTGGGCCATCGACCCTCTCCATTGGTGCACTCTTCTACTCCATGCTGCTTACGCACGTTATCAACTGCAAGCGGTGCTGCCGTCATGGTGCTATGGAAGGTGCAACAGAACAGAAAAATTTTACTCCATGCTGCCTTCCGCATGCCCAAAGTTACCCAACCAAGACCCTATTGGCTACCTCCTGCAGCTTGTGCAAAAGGGCCGATGGCTACAGAGAAATTCGATCCGGATTTGGCTCGACTGCGATTGAAAATGCGCCACGTTATACCCGTATTACATTTTGGTGGAGTCGTGCTATTTCAGCACTACTTTTTAGCTTTCATGGAATACAGTCGCCGACTAATTTTTCGGACTCTAAAAATTCGGACATGCTCGATTATTCGGTCTGCTTCGTGGCACCGCCATTCTCCCCATAGACCATAATGTATAACGACTGCCGAAGGTTCGAATACCTTGCAACCTCTCGTCTGATTTTTCGGACACTCCCTGAGCCAACTCGATTAAGAGCACCATGCACCGACTCTGACCGGCACATAGTTCGACTTGCTGAATGCCATTTTTGTTTTGAACGGAGCCTCCTTGCTGCTCCACGAAGTGGCGCTACTGCAAATCCCCGCTCATCATCATCATTTCTGCCTGGTTCATAGCTACAGCAGTTCCGGTCCCAGCTTAGTAAGCTATGTCAAGACAATCCAGCAGCTGATTTGTTTCTTTCTTCATGTACGACGCTGCGAGTAGGCCTCGTTTTTCGTTTGTGCGACTGGTGACGGCGATGCAACGTGGCATACAGAAACAACACGTCAAGTGTCTAATGGCGCCAACAGTGCCAGTGCAGACTGCGCTGGGGAATGCCGGCAAGCGGGTGTCGGGAGACCTAGGATTTGTCGCCTTCCGATGTACTCCCTACTGACGCCGACAATGTTCTGCCGAGACCTGTGCAGTGGTTGCATTGCGATTCCGGACACCGTCTCATTTGACAGTTTCACAGGTGCTAATACTGCTGTACTGACATGCGCAGACCTAGACGACGGCGAGATCATTCGTCAGGTTTCTGCTGCACCGCCGGACGATGACTTCGAATCGGAAGATGATGCACCATGTGCTATGCTGCCGTCGCATGTACAAGCAGTGACTGTGCTTTTAGCCGCCTATAGTGACAGTACGACCCTCTCTGAGATTCAGGCTTATCTGACTGCACGTAAACGGCACAGCGTGCAACGGCACATTCACGATTTCTTCAAGCCTACTGCCGAGCCCGAATAAGTGCATGGAAATAAAGGATTTCCTTTCTTTTTTCTTAATCTTCTTTTTCGGACACCTGTTTATTCGGACATTTCCGCAGTCCCCGTGAGGTCCGAATAAACGGTCGGCAACTGTAGTTGCTTTTATCAAATTACCACTTATGTCTTATTTTTTTCACCATCCCATTCACTTCACTATAAATGAGGGTTCACTGTATATTTGCTTGTGTGTGCATTTGTGAAGTGGTTTGAGTGAGGAGGAGCCTGCAAGACAAGTGCACTGTGTAGTACATGGAAGTTTTGTGCATTAAAGGGACACTAAAGGCAAATACTAAGTTGACGTGGACTGCTTAAATACCATTCAAGAAACCTCTCAACGCCTCTTTCGTGCCAAGAAAATACTTAGTTTACGAGAAAATTGCATCTGAAGGGTCCGAATATTTTTCTTGAAGTTCAAATCTGCCGCCACCCAAACGAGGGAGTGGTGACGTAGCATACGCCATCACCACTCTTTGCGGCAAGTCGGTGAGTAAAACAACGTCCGACAGACGGCGGTACCGAGCCAAGGCACAGCGGTGGATTCGCAGCTGCAGCTGCATTTTGGCCAAACGGCGTAGAACGTTTGGGCATCCCACAACATCAGATGGAAGATAAGTTCTCTGCTACTTGGAATTTGTGCGAGCCAGTAAAACCAGTGCAGCACTACACGAAACCGAAACCTTCTGACCGTCTGCGTCATTGTCAAGCGTAATTTAAATGAGCTCTTTTTCCTAAAAATGAAATAGAACTGGACAAGTTCGCATTTTATTTCGTTTTATAATACAAGGATGCTTTGTGCAATGAGTGGTTGAATACTAGCGACAGAATTTAATTGAGGAGTGCTTTCGTCATCGAGCAAGTACTTGAATGTACCAGGGGAGTCTGTAATCATGTCCTGCATTTACCTCAATTTCTGGATTATTAAGGCCCTGTTTGCGATAATATTGACGCCTTAGAGATTCTCAAGCACTGACCTATCAATTTAGCTTGACTTAACATTTGCCTTTAGTGTCCCTTTAAAATAGTCGGGGGTTGAGCATGCGTATGTGTGCGTGTTTGTTTGCAGTATTTATACGAGCCGAATCAGGCTTTCGCCATGAGTATATGTAGCATTCTTCTTTTCTCTGTGCTGTTGCATTGGAGAGTAATATCGTTATCATTCCTGCCCGTCGAAGAGTTAATTGGTCTGCAAACACAAATGCGACATAATATGAGCTGTGCATATCTAGGTATGATGCAACGGTGCCAGTGAGCATTACTGACGTCGTGTAGATAGTGCAGGACATCCGAGTGCAGCGATTTGCAGTCATTGAGTACCTCTGTAGCTGCGAGCACAGCCAATGTGGTGTTTTGGCTAGCATGCTGTCATAGTAGCAACAGTGTAAGTGTTAGTGATGTTAAAGGGACTGACAAGCGATTATGATTAAACAAAAAGCTCAACCCCGGCAGTGTTTACACTTGCAGCAGTTGCTCCTAGAAGTGTGTGGATATCTTGCCAGCAGAATTTTTCGATCTGAGCAGCCTCTAAAAAAGAAAGAGTCCCTCCTCAAGCAATGCCGAGACGTTAGAGTGACGCCCATAGCCTGACTCACAAATTCTGAAAGCTGCCCACAGTTCTGCTTTCACAGGAGTGAGTGCAACTGTGGTTAGCCACTTATATTTTGACCTTTTCAACCCCTTTTGAAAATAAAAAGCTAGTACAATAAGTTTACGTTGTTGTACTACAGACCTTTCTCATATCCGCACCACATTTTTCCCTAAGTACACGCCTACCTCATGGCTGGCATCATTATTCATGCCCAGTATCATTATTCTGCCAATAGACGAGCCAAGCCAACTCATTGAAAACATCAAGCAAAGTCATCAAAACATCAAGCTACTCACTACAAATGAAGTCTTGTCTGGAAATTGTAAGTTAGAAAAGCTTAGAATATAAGAAAGCGTACTGCATTTTAATACTAATAAAATGACCAGGAAGTGCGTACACTAGCAGGCGATCATGTGATAGGTCACTTACGCATCTCTATGCTTTTGCCATGTGGGGCAACAAAAGTCATTTTTCACGACATTCAGTGAAGAATTAAAAATATGAATCCATGTTTAGTGAGCAAAGAGGGCTTGTTCCAGCTAGTACGATAGGCAATATTTCCATAAGCGGAGTTACCTTGATTCATGATTTGAGCGATTGTCTATACCTAAAGGTATAGACAATAGGCGGCACGGAGCCAAACAAGATGTCAGTGCAATTCTTGATTATTAACAAAGCTCTTTACCTTATTTGCCCACGTAATATATCTACGCTTGATGTGTGTACTGTTACTTCATGTTTTTTTTTTTGTTATATAGTACTCCTGCATTAACCATGAATTCAAAACAAACTAGACTTGGCGAGCCTCAATGCATCTTCTCAGAGGTGGCAAGTGGCGACGAGCATTTAGTTGTGCGCAATGAGAGATGCAGAGTGAATGTGGCCGTTTTGTTGCAGACTACAGGGTGTCTACCAAGTTGACATCTCTAAATTCTCTGAGTTTTCCAGGTTTGCCCTGGGTGCATTTGCGAAATTCCCCGATTGACACAGGACTTTGTTTTATGTCAAGACGGGCTGACACCATGTTGCCCAATGCTTTCACTCTCTCGTAAGCACGTTAAAGTAATAGTAATTAAAGAAAAATGGCCTAATACAGTTTGAATATTAAGGAGTAGTGTTTTCCTTTTTATTCAAGAAGAAAACTGAAGGGAGTGGTTACTAAAAAGCAAAGCGAATAAAATATCTTCAGAAAAAATGGTAAAACCCATTGTAAATCGAGTATATAACATTCTCAAATATGAACAAAATGGATATGCATACAGAAACCAATATTTTCGAACATAACCTATTTCTAACAACTAATAGCAAGCTCATTGGCATAAGGCCGAACTTTGTTACAAGTGAGATTCTCTCTCAACAGCTGGTAAGTCAACCTCCTCTCCAGACATATACTGAAGCAAGATAGCAAGGTGGGTGAGTTGGTTAGGATTCATCGTACATTTGGTAACAGCGCAAAGGGACATGGACGAAAGGAAGAGACACAACAACACGGGCGCCTGTGTTGTCGTGTTTTTCCCTTTCATCCGTGTCCCTTCGCGTTGTTCCCAAGAGAATGATGTGCCCTGACATACTCTCAGCCTGCGCACACCGCCTCAGTGTTGCGTTTAACTGCTTTGAACAGTTTATTTTGGTTCGGATAGAGGGGCACCTGCATCTCGGCTTCAGCCAACACTTTTCTTTTTAAACTCAAGCTCCTTCGAAGAAGCGGCAGCACACTTCCTTTCCCGTTTATTCCTCAATGCGTAGGTCCTTCCTGTTCTCATCCTCCTTGCGCTGCATGTTCGCCCTACGGACCATTTGAAGCATCCTCTTGGTTGATTGTACAGTCAACGTCCCATTTATTGGACTGCCTAGGAGCCGCGAAAACATCCCAAAAGTCGGGCAATTAAAAAAAAAATGAATGCATGTCTTTCATTGCCCTTAAGAGCTCAAGTCACCACAAGCACATCTGAAACAGCTCTGAAGGCCTTGACAGTAAACTTATTAGGCATATCAGTGCTTGTACTGTGACAGGAGATGGTGGGTGCACGCGCGTATAATTAAGGAATACATAATACTGTGTGCCATGCGATTGCCCCTTCCCACACTTATGCTTCTCCGCGTAATATTTCTGTATTGAGGCGAAGCTGACTTTCGGGAACCGCCTTATGCAGTGTGCCTAGCTTTCCAAGCTTCGAAGCCAATTGCGAGGACCACGAAGAAGACAATGCCACTGCTGACAGTGGCTTATTCTTTTAATAAAAAAACACGGCACATAATGGCAAGAAGCTTAATAGAGAATGTCAAATGGCAGCAGTGGTGGCTTTGGTTAATGCCGTTTCGGACCTGCGGTCATGGCAAAAAGTTAATACCATCGGACGGCGAAGGCTTCTTGTGTCCGAAATTTCAGCCGTTCCTATGTATTGACTCTGTGGAGTATGTGGTTGTGCCGTAAAGCCGTCCGAATTATCGGGCGTCTGGAAAGTCAGTCGTTGACTATACACTGGAAACTCTTCCAGCCGACAACACAGACGCGTCAAAGACGATTAGTTACGATTCCTCTGTGTGACACGAGCCAGCATTACCGCAACTTTCGTTCCCTTTAAAAAAAATTACAGCTAATTTTCCCTTACAGAAGCACAAATTCCCTGAGTTTTCCCTGAGCATTTTCAGACTATTCAAAATCCCAGAGAATTCCCTGTTTTCCCGGTTGGTTGACACCCTGAGGCTATCGCACAGCTCTGCACGATAGACCGTTTCTCTGTGAACATGCCATTACAGATGTGTCAGGAAAAGCAGCAGCGCTTTATTAATTTCAATCCAGCTTGGCTGAAGGGGGAGTGACAGCATTATCTTTTGTAAATACACTGTTGTTTCATTCGGGTTTCATTTTTGTGACAAAAATAGGCCAAGGCTCACATTCACTGTCAGAAAAAATTGATTGTGGCGGCTTGCTAAATAATTTAGACAGAGAATTGAACGACTGATTCAAGAACACAACAAGATCTTGACGACACTCTGCCCACTATATGTTATGGCATACAAATGACATCAAGAATGAGGTAAGCCAGCATGGCAAGCCAGGACTTGAATGTCGGGTAGCTGCTGCAAATAGATCTGCGTCGATTCAGCTGCAAACCATAACTTCAGTCACCGACGCCCGGTGAAGCAGTGTCGATTAGGCCTAATGGCCTAGGCAGTGTGGCCGTCATGAATATTCACTGCTGGCCAATTTGTTAACAAGCGGCAAGCTGTTGCAGAATGCTTGCGGATGACTCATTAGTGATCAGCACCAGGATCACGTGTACAGGTTAGACTGACAGCCCTGAAAATGGTGTGAAGTGCGTCACCACATATCCAGCGCGAACTGCATACATACTGGTGGCTATAAACGGCCCAATCTTCACACGTGCTTTGGCACTTCACGAAATACGTGCTTCTATTGTTCCTGCTCCCTCCGTTCGTGTCACATCATCTTTTCGACCAGTGCTGTCGAGCCAGACAAACCTTGTACCGACAGAGGCGAACCCGGCCGACATGGCGCCAGTCTGCAGATTGCGGCTTTCGGCCGCTGTGTGTGCAACCCTGGCTACAGCCAAACGTCACGGAGCCCTCACAGTGACAATTCCTGCTACTGCGGCGCACTCAGCACTCCTTTAACGCCGAAAACAAAGTGAAATGTTCACTAGGATGTCGTCGAGCATGAAGGGGTCTGCGGCGCACGCAACATGCAGTACTGCGTAGGTCTCTGCATCGAATATATTGAATATTCGAAAAATTGCATAGCAGATATTCAATTCACGAATTGAATTATTCGACCATCTCCTACAGTCGCCAACGGATTTTCTGGACCTCGCAAGGACCTAATAAACTCGTTCCCACCTCCCCCCCAAAAAAGAAAACGTCTTAGGCTTAGAGTGAATTAAAAGAATCTCAAATAATGCCCTGTCTCATACTACACAAAGAGGCGATAAGATTTGCTTGGATTTGCACAAGAGTGATGTCGTCTCTGCAAGAGCGTCACCGCATTGGCGATCTCCGCCAACGGAGAATGAAGAAAGAAGCCACATTCCTTAGCACCACTTGGCTTTTGCGAAGGCACAGAAGGTGGCACCGCTCGCACAAATGTGAAGCCGCACAAACATGCACAAAAATGCGACATCTCCGAGACACACCTGCTCCGAGGACACACCACATGAACAATAGCAACTGAACCCGCATTAAGTGATTATGATGCCTGTGCTGACTGCAAAATGAAAGAGAAAAGAAAAATGTGCCAACCCCTGGAGCGATCTGCTAGCTAAGGAAGAGCGGGCATGGCCTCCGAGACGAGATGATGGCACACAGTGTGCACCTCCCAATCTTGGAGGCTATAAAGCAGACTACTGGAAGCCAAGCCAGTGAGGAATCCAACATGGAGGCCCCTAAGATCTGGTAGCGTGGCTCGGAATGAGCGATTTAGTTTGGAAAATCGAACTTTATGGCCTAAATTCGTCTGGAAAATTGGTTGCGAAAATGCGTTAGCTCTATAGGAACCGTGAAGGTGCATTTAAGAAGCCCAGAATACCCAACAAGTCTGAATTTATGGAGTCTAAAAAATCCATTGGTGACTGTATTCAATTCGATTTGGTGATATTCGATTATTAAGACACCCCTAAAATTAATCTATATGTACTTAATGACTTAATACAAAAGGAAGAAAATGCCAGGCTTGCTAGCATGGCCACTGGCACTACTTAGGATGCACTGTGCTCTCTAGGCACCGTTTACACATTTACAGAAGATATAATGTGAGTAGGAAGTAACGAAACCCAAGTGCAAGCACCAGCACCAGTGAAAAGCAAAGATTTTTTTTATGAGCCTAGCATAGGACGACCAAATAAAGTGAGTGGTCTATTACATCAGAAGTCTTGTATACAGATGCCTTGTTATAGTCGTGGTCTGTGCTAACTGGTTAGTTGGTGCTGCCCTGACAAAGACAAGTCCCTCTGTTGAAATATTAGCTCCAGTGACATTCTTTGTTCAGCCACTGCTTATTGCTTCATCCTGCATTGCTTCCTTGAGGTAACACACACCAGGAGACGACCTACCTGCAGGTTCTGCACATTCTGGAACTTCACGAAACGCAGAGGCATGACTGCTCCCTCCTCAACGTCCTTACCAGTGAGCCTGCATGAAGTCAACAAGCAAGAATTAAAAATCCCTATTTGGTAACATGGGTTACCATGTTCCATAATCTGAAAAACATGAAACATAACAATTCAGAATAGGTGTTTGTGGCGTGTGTGGTGTGCACGGTTATGTTACACTCGAGCATAGTGCGAGACAGCGAGCCAGGCAGGGGTAGCACCTGCCTTGGTGCTTGGGAACTGATGGTGCTTTGGATAATTGCCAGTAGATGACTGATATGGCTATGGAATTCGGTTGCCGTTTTGCAATGAGACTGAATTCGCTGAACTGTCAAACTTGATAAAGAAGAAGAAAGTAGGTGATATTTGAAATAATTACGTTAATTAAGTACTCATTGGTTCCCAAATGCTGGAAGGTTCTCAATCAAAGTTTCGAAACAAATTGCGGCACTCGCTGAGACCAAAATTGAGCTTCTACGAGCACTACACTATGACGTGCTAAGCACGCCCATGCTGCTCTTTTTAGCACCCACGCATGGATTTGTGCCAAACCACTTGTTAAGCATGCACATGCATCTTTTGGATGTTGGGTTTCTGGCAGGACATCAATGCTGTGTGGTGGTCAGGTACAGTCACTGTGCTGGTGTTGTTCAAATAAAGTTTTCTTTCTAACTTCACGGCAATCAGACCAGCTCCGTTAGCGACGCGTCCATAATCGCGGCCGTTGCCAGGGTGGGAGAAGGCTCGAGCTCGCTTCTTCCCGACGCCGCCCCGGATGCGGGAGCCGCCGGGGACCTTCTCCGTAGGCGTCGCCGCCGCTGGGAGGCGGCTATCAGAAGTTCAGAGCTGGCAGACCAGCTCTGGGCCGTCCGGCAAGCCGAAGATGCCGCTCGAGTCCAAGGACTTCGAGCCGTCACCTGAGGTCACCACAGCAAGCACTGCCGGACTATTCTTTATTAAAGTTTCTTCTTCTTCTTCTTCACGGCAAGTATAACTGTAGATAGGTAGGATAGACTTCCACTATGCAACTGTCTCAAGTCTATGGTCTGCAGCTACTCCTGATTATGATATGCAATGTTTGTTCTAGCGCAGTTTATGGCTTCTCAATGACTGCACTTCCAAGAAAGAGCCTGTGCTTTCCCAGTTTTCCCCCTCCCCCCAATATGTGTTTCGTGCGACCAATGTGACATGAATGAGCTGTGGTAAGCATTTTATACTCAGGATAATAAGATTAGCATGAAATGAATAAATTCATGCTAGACAAAACTACACTGAAAATTTGTTGGTGGCAGGTTCTCCTGCAAGAGAACCAAAGTTAAGCTAGATTGGTAGATCCCACACGCAAGGACCTTGTCGTAACTAAATTATGAGCAAAGTAAATGCAAATCGCCCCGAAATCACCACAGAGATCCATGTACTTAAAACCTCCGAAGTAAGATTGTCCTGCCAATAGACATAAGATAACTAGAATTGTCTTAAAACACCCAAAATACCCAACTCTAGCTCGCCGAATATATCACTTTCCGCTTGATTCAGCACTCGTTCGGCATGGCAGTTCGAAATTCTTGCACTGCATGCACCATCGAGCAACAGTAGTCTCTCTCACCACACGCGTGCCATCGCACTTCTTCAGTGCGCTACACAGGCTGGTAAAGTTAGGAGTGATCTCTGAGACTGCAATCTTGGAGCCACGTCTAGTTGCACAAAGTATCCTCCATGCCTAGCTCCTTGTGCGCGGCTACATGCAGCGGTGTGAAAGACCAAAAATGCCCCCATTTCTGTCTCACACTGCGGTGCATTGCACATGCTCGCACAGCTAGACACGGATGACCTCCAAGACTGTGCAGGCGCAATCTTGGAGACCACGAGCCAGACAAGACAAGCCGGTACACCTGTGTTGTGAAGGAGCGGGTCACATGAGAGCAGCGAATCAGCTGATCAACTTCATAGTCAACTTGCTGTGTTGTGTGCCCCGCAGCGCTCAACCATAATAAACTTTGTTCACATCACAGCATGGTAGGTGTTCTCTTCGACAGCATCGCTATTTCACCGGTTTAAGGACAATCTCAAGGACCCAAATGGAAAGCGGAAGTGAAAGACCATCACATTGGAACAGAAAGCAGCTTCTGTAAAGGCTGTTGCACCAAGTGCTCAGAAATCGCGGGTTGCACATGCCGAAGATTGTTTTCTTGTTGTTTTATTAAATTTAATAGCATACTGGCCACAAAGCAGTTTGGCAGGCCATGAAGCCGTATCCTTCGTTGCATGTTTTAAGTTGTGCACTTCATTGGGCATAAAGTACAGCAGTAAAGGGCAACAATAGATATAACAAAGTAATTTTGGCACCCCCTTCAACTTCGTTAAAACGATGTCCGAGCGTACCTGGGATTGCAAACATATCTCTATAATCACAATGTGGATCTTCGTTGGCCAGAGAACATGCAATACAGTTTACGGTTTGCAATGCCACCATTAAATGTAACACTGGAACCTCATTACAATTAATTTGAAGGGGGAGCCAAAACTAGCTATATCAATTACTTCCATTATATCCATTACTTTCCTGTACTGCAACATATGCCAAATGATTCACACAACTTTAAACACACAAAGAAAACAAGGGCTCTGCGGCCCGCTACATTGCTGTGTATGCAATGATATTATATTAAAACAACAGAAGGATCTCCTGCATGAGCAACACGCAACTTTTCAGTAATTGACACGACAGTCTTTGCAAAAACTTTCTTCTGTTCTAATGTGATGGCCTTTTCAGATTCCACTTTCCACTTGGCTTGTTCATATTGCCACGAGACCGGTGAAATGGCAACACGGTTGAAGAGAACAGTTAGCACGCTTTAATGCAAACGAAGTCTGTCTTGTTTGAGCAGCCCATGGCACACAACGCAACATGTTGACTACGAGGCTGGTCCACTGCTCTCTCATGGCCACATGGCGCTACTGCCTGTCTCAAGTTGACTTGACTGGCTTGTGGCCTTCAACATTCCAACAGTGCAACCTCAGAGGCCAGATGTGCCAGCCTGCGTGGTGTGCCGCAGGGAGAGAGACAAGTGGAGGCATTGGTTTAGTGCACAGCGCACAAGCAACACCACTGGCATTTGCAAAACAAGAACAAGGTGAAAGCGGGAGTCAACGTTTCAACAAGTGGACTTGTCTTTTTCAAGGTGACATATGCTTTCCTTGGCACAGTATATGTAGGTAGGGTTCTTCTAAAGGTGAGAAGGGGTAAGATAGGCGAGTGCAGCAACGAGCGAAGGTGTGTTAGCGGTGAGGGTGTAGAATTGAGGACAAAGGAGTGCTGTGCACAAGGCCGTCTGTCAGCCACGTGTCAACTGCCCTGTGTCAGCTGGCATGTCAATGGCATGCACGGCAGTCCTCAATTGATTGCTCCGCTGGTGGTCATGGGCTCAATCAAAGAATGTCAGATTAAACGGGCATCGCGCAGACACAGCTAAAAAACTTGCCAAAGCCGTCACCAAGCATTTCAAGCAACCAGGTCATAGCTTTGATGAACTTAAGCTTAACATCTTACAGTCAAATTTCCGTTCTGAACAAAGAAGAAAATACAGAGGTGCCTACCTTATCCACAAATTCAAGACATTGCAACGAATAGGCGTGAACGTTTTAAAGGGAGCTTTAGAATATATTCGCTATGCTAAATTTCAAGCTATTGACAACAACACTTAGTTTGGTTGCTTAGTGTTTTTTTCCTTTCTTTCCTTTTATTTATTTATTTATTTATTCTATTCAAGTATTTCTTTATATATTGTTTTTTTCACAGGCACCGGTCTGTGCCGCTCCTTCTATTATCTCTTTCAGAGACACGATAGCCCCCCGACCACCAGCAAAGTAAGTAACAGAGGGCTGCTGTACACGCTGTTGACACATGGATGACAGACAGCCGTGTCACCGGCCTTGTGCACAGCACTCCTTTATTCTCAATTCTACACCCTCGCCACTAGCACACCTTTGCTTGTTGCCACATCCACCCACCTCACCCCTTCTCCCCTTTAGAAGAACCTTACCTATATATACTGTGCCAAGGAAAGCATATGTCATCTTGAAAAAGACAAGTCCACTTGTCGAAACGTTGGCTCCCCGCTTTCACCTTGTTCTCGTTTTGCTCATCGTCTTGAATTTCCATCTCCCGCCTTCCCCCCTTTCACCACTGATATGTGGCACACCAATAGAGGAAGTATGCATTGCACAGGCTGTTGCAGCTAGGCGTGGCCCCAAGATTGCGATCTCGGAAGGTGTGCATAGCTTTGCCAGCCACAAGCCGCAGTGAGAGAGAGAAGTGCAGTGATGAGTTGCTGCTTGTGTGGAGTTCCTGTGCGCAAAGCTACACGTGGGGGTGACAAGTAGCAGTGTTGCTTGACAGCGTATTTGACATGGGAATTGTGAACTGTCATGCCGAACGAGTGCCGAATCTGACAGAAAGTGATATGCTCTGTGCGCAGCAGTAGGCATTTTTTAAAAATTTTGGAGACGAATCCAGTTCATCATATCCATAGGCAGGACAATATTACAGTAAAACCTCGTTAAAGCATACCCGCTTAAACAGTAGTTTCATTTTAAAAGTAGTAAAGTCAAATCCCCAACTCAGCGGCCATTGAACGTAATGTGTTTTGTATCCGTATAAACCGTACCAGCTTATTGTGTACGTACTGGTTAACATGTAGTGTTGCCACATTTCGTCGTGCAAACACGGCAGTGCGTCGTCTCTATCAGGTGGTCCGGAAGAACAACAAGCCTCAGAGATCAGAACAACGGCCTCCAAGCACCCTGTGCACTTGCGTGTGAAGCCACATCAACATTTACATCATTTCGGCACCGTGCCAGAGAGCGTTGTGGCATCGTGCAACCAAGGACTCGCGTCAACCTGAAGCTCAGATAAAAAAGATGCCAGGTGCTCACCATGGAAGTAAAATTAGACATTGTTTGTGCTATCGAATGTGACACGAAGAAGTCGGCGCTGGCACATGACAGGGATCGACTGTTGAGTATGGTGTGTGGAATTTGGAATGTGAATAAGTTGCTCAGCATGGAAGAAAACTTAGACATTATTCGTGCTATCGAATGTGACACGAAGAAGTCGGCGCTGGCACGTGACAGGGATCGACTGTCGAGTATGGTGTGTGGCATTTGGAATGTGAATAAGTTGCTTGACAGCGCTGCTGCGACCCCAAAGAAATGTCCGCTACGAGGTTCGACTTTTCGCCATCGCTGCCTCTGTTGTTGCCGAAGTGTCGACTAGCGACAGTGATGAGGACGACACAGAAAGCGACAGCACAGGCGATTCATGCCCGACAGTGGCTGAAGCTGCGCGTTGCACCAGCCTCATGAATGCAATCGTCGCGACGAGAACAGCACACAGCAATGAAAAAGACGCCCCGCGACTTCTGCAGTGCTATTGCGCGCGCGCATGGAGAATACGTTATGCCAACGAGGAATCTGCCATGAGAGTGTTTGCCGAGAAGAGGGGGCTGGCTGAAAAGCTGGCTCACAGCTTCAGTAAGCTTGAGGCTGCTGTCATCGCTGCTAGGTCGCCGAGGCATCAAACAAAAATAACACTTAATAGCGTGAAGAGAATAAATACAGCAAGTTTGTTTTCCCCTTTTATCACACTCTCTTCGAGTTCCATTTTTGACAGGTAAGTGAGTAATCTCATGCTATTTCAGTTAAGCAGTACTACTGTTAGTACATACTTTTTCCAAGCTCCGGCCAACTACGGTTTAACGAGGTTTCACTATACTTTGTTAAAGCGAGTCTTTAAGTGCATGGGTGTCTATGGGAATTCAGAGGGGAATTGCATTTACACTGTCACAATCATTATTTCATTGTAACGAGGTTCAAGTGTACAACTCATGTGAAATCTCGGTATAACAAATGTTTCTGGACCAACAAAAATCATTTGTTATTTTGAAATATTGTATCGAAAACATAAACTGCCATGAAAAACTAGGTTCAACAAGAGGAATCGTCTATATCTGAAAGCAGTACACCTCCAAATGCATTTGTGCTGATGACGAGCACTTCAAAAAATTGGAGTGAGAATGCACATTTATGCGACGTCATCTCCATCTGGTGTCCAGATAGATTTACAGACCACTGATCTGTTAATACTATGCAAGTATGCGTTGCTGTATGTCCGTGCACCATACCGAAAGTGACCAACAGTGTGATTACACGACACAGTTCTACCTAAGTTCTATCTGCAAGAGGTTGAGATGCGAATCGGCAGCGTGGCAGTGATACTAAGAAAACATTTTAATGTTGAAAAGGAACACCCTATTATACGTGCATATAAACAATGAGATGATTCATAAGCATGCACTGAATGTCACACACGAACCATGCAGCAGTGTGTTCCTTCAGTGTATAGATAACAGAGCTGAAGCCATTATCACCACAATGCCCAATCTCGCTGATAATGACAGTGGCTAGCAGTCAAGTGCACAGCCAGCACGTGTATCGTTTGCATATGCGAGATCTGCACATGATGCGTCACTGCACATTGTTGCCAAACGTTACCGAAAACCCGAAGCATTCACAAATTTTATGCTTTCGTTGTGGTATTCGCTGACTTGCTTATTGACGTTGTATTCAGGTGGTGATAACAAATGGCCACAGGTAGTATGCTTCACTGCACGACATTTGATTCTTTCCCCTAATAGTACGCTTCAACGCATCACACGGCTTTGTTGCGATGAAGCTAATTAAAGCAAGTCCACAATTGTGGTGCGCAAGTAAGAAACTTTCTGCACTAGCCCTCCTCAGCTTGAGGCACGCACCTTGCTCATTTTTCAATTGCATGTACTGCCCTTCAGAGTCAATGCCTTGCTTGACAGTATCTGCCAAAACAGTGCTGTTTTGTTGGCATCAATATTTCCGATGACGCAAGAGTGATAGGAGGAGCAAACTTGCAGGGGCACAGTGCGGCAGTGTTCGATATATCAAATATGGGGCAAATGGGAGTTCTGAATATGCTTAATGCAGTGCTGTACTTTTGCATGGAATTTCCAAGGGAATCTTACAACTGTTCGACATAACACAGTTTGATATATCCAGGATTGACAGTATCACGTACTCACAATGTTCCCCATTATGACAAGGTTTGCTTTTTGTTAGTACTAGTCTAACATCAACTGAGGATCATAGTACTCCGCTCGAATGTAAGTATAAAGGCTTAACATGCCAGATTTGAGAACATTTTCTGTGCAAGAACAACCGAAAGATCAAGAAATACAACAAAGTCGGTGACAACACCCTGGTGTTGGTGATACAGTGGTGCATCTGTGCATGGAATTCAAGATGCACATGTTTGACCTCCCCTTTCGCTACTAATAATCATTTTCTCCACCTTATAGACTCTGGACAAACAGGACTGCATCAAACAGACTTTTTTGCTTTAATGACCAATTGAATAACATGTCACCTTTCCCCATTTGATGCCCATAGATGAACTGCAGTTTTCCTGTTTTATACCAATATTGCCAAAGATGAGTCCTACTTCCCTAAGATGCAGAGTTGTTTGCACGCTAGAAATTAATTGCATCCCGTCTGTCAGCTCCCTGCAGCTGCTGTCACTACTGTAATGCTGTTGCAGGCGACTGTAGTGCGAAACTTAACTGGCTTTGCATGTAAAAAATGGAGTGACAAAACTCTGTCTGCACTGCTTCCTTCCTTATGTTTTTACATACTTTCCTGGTTGGTGTGCAAACCTCAATGTTGTACAGCATAACCTCATTACAACGAACTTTGCAGAACCACCGAATTTAATTCGTTATTTTGAAATAGTGCAGTACTGAAAAACCATTTTTTTTTCATGTGAGTAATGTATCACAACAATGAAAATTATGTACCTTTGCAGCAGATGCATGTGTTGGTACATAAATAATAAACGAAAACGCTGGGCACAGTTTGACTACAATTTATAGCTCGAAGAAAAGTCTGTTATGGTGGAATATCGGTAACACAAATCTCAAGGGGCGGCGAAAATATTCGTACCATCCGAAAATTCTTATCACCAAAAAAGAAAAAAAAATAAGTTTTCGAACAGAAGCCCATGTACAGGGCATTTATTTCCATGGAAAGAAGTGCCGGATGTCCGCCTGCATCTTCTTTTCTGCCAGGTCAGCCAGCAAAGAACTTTGGAAAGAAAAGACCTGAGCGGACATGTTTGCACAGTCTCTGATACAACCGCACGCCGCAGAATGTCAAGTGGGTGCATTGTTTATGCTGTTGTCGGTGGCTGATCACTGCAGCCGTTGTAGTTATCTTCGACATCGCTGCTTGCGACTACAACTTGGGATGTGTCCACATCATCCCCACTGTCTGCAACACTTCACAGACAGCAAGTTGTGAGGTCATCATCCGTGGTCACGAAGTCAGCAGACCAGTCCACGCCAAGTAGATCTCAATTTTCAATCTGGACCAAATCTGGTTTTTGTGAAGAGGTGGCCATACTGCATTTGAAAATGCCACACTTGCTGAAGCAGCTGGCAATTGTCGTAGTCGACACACAATGCAAATCCATTGCAATAAAGTGTAGGGCATCCAGAAGATTGATCTGCAGGCTTGCAGCCTTGCGGTCAATTTTCACCAAGAGACGTCGCACCAACAAGCTTTTATAATGATGTTTGACATACTTGATAATGCCAGCATTAAGTGGCTGCAGGTGACTTGTGGCATTTGCTGGCAAAAATACAACTTTCACGCTCTGCAGCATCATCTCTTCTGGGCATGCTGGGCATTGATCTAAAATCAAAACAATCTTCCTGTTTTGACTAGACATCTTCCTATCCAGGTAGGTAGCAAACTTCAAAAACAGTGATGATGTCATCCATGCTTTCTTGTTAGCTTTATAGATGCAAGATAACCATCGCAGCTTCTGTGGTTTGCGTATGACCGCCAGCTGCTCTTCTCCGGTCCATCGGCATTGCAGCAGAGCGGCACAGTCATGTGCTGCTTGCTCTTCTGCTCACCCTGGTAGGATTCACCTTTAAAACAGACTTCTCGGACTGCAGGTTGTAAAAAGTCCAGCCTTGTCCACGGTGCAAATGTCTTGAGCTTCGTAGCCCTCAATTAATGCTTTGCTTCCATCAAATCCTTAACAGTGGAGGCACCGACCTTCTTAGCTTCACCACAGACAGTCTTCCAGGCAAGGCCATGCCTGGCTTTAAAGGAGTACTGACACAAAAATTCGAAGTGGAGTTAAAGTGCGAGATCGATTTATGAGGACACACACATATCATCTGCAAAATATAACCGCGAATATGGCTTAGAACATTTAAAATCAGTTTTAAAGTACACGTGCGTGCAGCCAATCGCAAAACGTAGCACCTCGCGACATCGACATCAAGCAAGGAATGTAAACAAGCGAGAAAATACTACGTCACGAGTTTGTGCTGCCATTGGGGCGGGCCCTGCGAGCAAGTTTCTCACCGCTCCGATAGCCCCGGTGTTTTTTTTTCACCGCTGACTGCAGCACAAGAAATCAGCTAAAATTTGTTTCCCACATGAAATAACTCAGAGTAAAGTGACCTCAAAAGTGTGCATGTTATAAAACATGCACATTGTGCGAAATAGTAAATCATTGCCGTGATTTTTACTTGCAAGCGGTCAGCGCAGCCACCACTGCAATCATCTCTGCGAAAGGGCTCGCCTGGCTAACGTGTTTTCTCATTGCTATCAACAGCATCTGGAAAACTAATTGTATTGTCACTTAAGAGCGACATAAATGTCCAGACATTGATTATGTTGACGAATATAGGTGCTTTATTACGAGCTGCGGACAGGTCGCAAGGGCCGTTGGCTTCGGATGAGGACGACGATGATGGTGAGGACATAGTAAAGCACGTGCAGGCGTAGCAGACGTACTAGCAACACGAAGCTCGCACGTCGGCGAGCGTGCTGGCGTGCGTACGTCATAGTTTTGTGCGATTATGTGCCCAGCTGTGTTTACATTCCTTTTTTGACCCATCTTGTCGCTCTCTGAAACCGAAACTTTGACTGGTCGCTACAAACAAGACTCCAAATAATTACCTGTCCTGCTCTGAAGCAAATGATCTTTCGTGCAGTGATTACTGGGTCATTAGGTACCTATTGCAGCACAAAAAAAAAAAATAGATAGAAAATTTTTGTGTCAGTACTCCTTTAAACCTGTGCACCCATACTCCGGAGTCCTGAATATCTTCTATGCCGAGCGAAAGTGCGCCTTTTTCACATAGGACTTTACTGTCAACGCTGACGCCAGCTGCTGCCACTTCTTTAACCGTGTCAGAACTTCTAACTTGCCGTAATGGGAAGTTTTAGCCTCTTTTTTGTTGATGCCAAAGCGCTGCACATTGAGCATGATTTGGTCGCGCCAACTAACAAGGGTTGATAGTGTAGACGGCACTAGGCCTAACTCCTTGGCGAGGTCTGCGTGCTTTTTCTTCGGTTTCTCGTCCACTTTCTTCAAAATTTCTAGTTTTTCTTAAAAAGAGAGTGCTTTCTGTTTCCGCAGTGTTGTACCTTGGGAATTGACATGGCTCTTGAGGGCTGATGCTTGTGAACAGTTGCGTGCACACGAAACAGACGCGCGCACACGAGCGGCCCACCGCCACCACCACCAGGCTCTATGGTTGGACGGTCCGCAGAGTGAACGGGTCAATCCGCGGCGCCATACCTATTGTGTGCAAGCGAAATGGCGAGAGTACTCAATTGCAGAAACGAGGGGAATGCTTGATTGCCGCCACGGCCATGGTTTATATTTAAAAAAAAAAAAAGGGAAGCTAGAGGCACCCGAGCTGCAGCTAGCGGAAACGAAAGGGCCAGCGAGAAGGTGGGTAGAGGGAAATAAAATCTGGGAGGAGTCAGGGAGAACGAACAGGCATAGAGGGGTGAAATGTTCTGTTTGTTCAGAACAGCACCTTGCCCACTGCTAGTGTTAACATGCCAAAAGGAGGAATACTGTGGTAGGGGAGGATTGATTGCTTTTGAGCCCGCGCGCATCCACGGCCGCAATGAAAGTTCTGATCTGTCTGGCCTCCTGCCCATGCTGCCGTCGGCTGCTCACTGCTCGAGTGTTCATATCACCCGCACCGCAGTGATAAACGTGGAGGGATCATCCGAATTATTTTACATTATATACAATGCACTTTGCCGGGAATTCCGAAAATTCGTATCACAACGAAATTTGTATCATTGAGATTCCACTGTATCTTCTTCTGCCAAGTAGAAAACATGTGCTGCAGAATGAATGCCCCCACATCCTCGACCTTCCTCTGAACGTTATCGGGGACAGCGCCCAAGAAATGATCTGGTCTTCTCTGGAAAAACTAGAATATCTGAGCTGGAATCCCTTCCTCTTCATGTGTTGATCCAGTGTTGGCATTGTCTTTGCCACTACTCCATTCGTCTAGCTCACGCACTTTATTCACGATGTCTTCACTGGTGCGATCCGCGGATGCAGCCGCTGCACTGTCGCTGGCAACGTTATCATCAAAGGTCACCCGGGAAGGTCATCCCGGTGTCTACAGGGAGCTTCTCGGCAAGCTCATTCCCCGGTTCTGGTTTGAGCTCCTGTGTCCTCACAGCCTTGTGGCGTAGATGAAGCCTTCAAAAGGCCTGCCTTTTGCCAGCAGTTGCTGATTGTGCTTGCCTTGACGTTCTACCATGACCCTGTAAGCATTTCTGCATCTTGACGGTGTTGACCCCTGTGGGCAGCTGTAGTTGAATGTTAATCAGGAGGCACTGCATAATGCGCTCCTGAAATTCGGCCTTCACACATCTGATGATGCCTTGGTCCAAAAGTTGTAGCAAAGAAGTACAATTCAGGGCATAAATTCAGGTTGCACACTGCTCAGCCACACATTCACTCTATCTGCCAAGCAATTGTCAACAATAAGAATTTTTCAGTTTTTCTTCTTCATTGTGTTGTCGAGCTGCAGCAGCCACTATGTCAACAATTCTCGCATCATCCATGCTTTCTTGTTTGCTCGGTAGTCGCAAGGCTACGAGACCATATTTTTCAACCAGTGCAGCTTAGCAGACTTGCCAACAACTAGCGGCTTGAGTTTTTCCGTGCCCGTGGAGTTGCAATAGAACAGAGCCGATATGCAGGGATGCAATTTCCTTCCCCCATTGCAGTTGTCACCTTTAAAGTTCATTGTTTTCTCAGGCAACAGCTGATAAAAGCACGCCGTTTGATCGGCATTGAAAACGTCGTCTGGAGAGAAAGACTACATGATCTCTTGAAAACACCCGTTCTGCCAGACAACTGCACTCTCGGCATCTGCTGCCTTTTCTTCCCCACAAGCAACCCGCCACGCAAGGCCATTCCTTTCTCAGAAGCGATAAAGCCGTCCAGCACTTGCGTCGAAACCGGAGATGTCCAAGGCGACTGCGAACTGTCGTGCCTTTTCTTAAATAATAGGGCCTGACAAGTGCACAACATGTTGTCTAGCATCCTTAAACCACGTGAGGATGTCATCGTCGAGCTTCTGGTAGTTGCCTAGCTGCAAGCGTATTTTGAGGGAGCTGGTTGTGAGTGTCAATGCAACTTTATGATCTTGTCCCAATCCTTGAGCATTGTTGCTACTGTTGACGGTGTGATGTCATGCTCCCTGCACAGGTCCACTTGCTTTCCTCTGGCATTCAGCTGCATCTTAGTGTCCAGTTTTTCTTTGAGCAAAAACCTGCGTCACTTCATTTCAATGAGGGGGCCAGGAGAACTCATTGTGTGCAAAGCTAATGCACAACACAATCACAACGCCGATAACTTCACAGCTCCTGCTGATCACTATCAACGTGGTGACACTAGGCCTATGACACGGTACCCGACCACACACGACACTCACATTGATGCTGATGCTGCTGCGCCTGTACATGTTGAAACGGGCTCCCCAGCACATAGCTGCTGCTGCGAATGATGATGAGAGGTATATACAGCTTCAGGGATTTCGTACTGAAACGTCAATTGAGCTTCATAATAACGAAGCATATTGATGATTGCGGAATTAAATTACGTACATTATTTTCCAATATTGTGTAACTTGGAATTCAAAGTAGTGAAAGTTTTTTACACTGAAAATATAGGCATTTTGATGGGGATTTAAATAATTTGTGAATCTGGAAACTTCGTTAATCTGATGTTCATAGTAACGAGATTTTACTGTATAATGATGTCTCTCTGATAAGGCCCAAGCGCGAGATAGTTGGCACTATACCTTTCAGTGATACCTAGAAGGTATCTCTTCTAGCGGATACTTTTTCTAGTGCTCTTTCACCATGAATATGTTTCTTTAGTTAGACGATTTTGTTGCGGAGGGTTTTCAATTCGTGTTGCTTTGCCCACTTATGCAGTGTTTCAGGGTATCTGCGACCAGAGCCCCAAATAAACAAACGAATTTGATAAACATCGCTTGAACCAAAGCACCAGAACAGAGCAGTCTGGTTCTTGTGCACAACAAGGAAGGCTACCCACTCAAGCGTCTGCACTGCCTCCATTCCAACTGCTTGGTCAAATCCAAGAGTCCTGGGCTGGTTGATGAACAGCTTGACAGTCTTGGGACCCATGGCTGTAAGAACAGTCGTAACAACAAATATTAGCATATACTAGGTAAGCTGTCACCATTCTCTTATTCCTATCAAAAGCAATCATTATAAAGATGAGTACTTCGCCGCTTCCCTTTACATGAATGTTAGTGCTGCTCGCGCATCTCATACATGCAACTCACCGTGCCCCGTGGCTTGCCTGACCAGACCAACATATGGCCAGACACTTCCGAATTATGATTTTGATGCTACTGTAAAAAGCATACACTTACCACATGGCTAGTCCAGGTTATTATACTGTATTTTCAAAAATAACTGCAGTACAGTTTAAAAATTTTCACTCTGTAAAATTTTTCCTGCGATGCTATTTGAGCCCGTGCACTGTGCTGAATGTGTGATTTAGCATTAAACAAGGAGATATTGCAGGTTGCTAACAACAGCAACCAAAAAGTCAGCCGATTTCCACGAGTCCTCCGGCTCTGAAATCGCTCCCTGCAACTGCAGCAGACTCTGACATCTTCTCAAGAAAAGTCCGCTTGCAATGCACATAAATGTCACCTCCTACCACCACTACAGTATTGCCCACCGCGGCCTCCAGGGTACCAGCACAGACTTTGAACCTATCAAGGTCTGCGCGGCGCAGAAAACTATGAATGTGCATAATACTGGAAGTAGGCTTTTCCACACTGTAGAGTAGTCCTATGCAAAAGGGCCAACCTACGACTGACGGCATCACTGAGCTGGGGGCAGGCTTGCAAACAGCAATGATGTAAAAAACAAAAAAAGAAAGAAGATTGTGGTGGTAAAGACAGCAGCACCAGCTTGTGTTTAATTTCTATTTCTAGGGCGACCATTTCTGCTGTTATGTGTGGTTCAAATGAGTGTGTGGGGAAGTACACTCGCAGAATTTTGCATATTTCTTGTAGACTGCCTTGCAGGGGCTGTGGAAGCCGTGTGCTTGTGCTCCAGAAACTTTCGGTGCCTTCGCTCTATCACTGTACTATGTAAGAAACTAAAGAGTGTTGATTCAACGTAGAAAACACCCACTTTCTGCGTTTTCAAATAACAGAAGTGCACATCAGGCCCTCAAGCACAGATATTCATTCATCATTTTTCATGTAAAATATGGCAAAATTGGTTTAGAGAACTGGGATTTGCAGCACAGTAAAACTGCTGACAATCTGCAGGCTTCTCCTCTGCCAAGATGTCTCACCATTGTCTCTCTTGCCCGCTTTACTCGTGTGGAGAAGACTCAAAGCTTGCCAGGGTGTTTGCTCGTAAAGAGCAAAATTATGCATACCTTCGATGCTAACCAAATTTGCTTCTTCCGCTAAAACTAGGTGCAGAAGGTGGCAGTGAAGAATTAAAATGTTTATATATATACCTCTAAACTGCGTGCCAAGTGTTAATTGCGCTGAAATAGCCAGAAATATGCACTTGCTTTCGTGGGAGTTTCAGGTTTGCAACCGTAATGTGCATCATGTCCAGTTGCTGTGCGAACACTGGCGGCAATAATTTAGCTTGCATGAAATCAATAAGCGACTTGATCAGGGTCGGTGTCAAAGGTGGGCCTCTTCCTGGATAACTGGATATCTCTTCGCAGAACAAGGCAGTACCATCTGCACTCAGAAACTCCTCCGTCGACGCAACACCTGCTTCATCGTCAGTAGCGATGCGCTCCCAGAGCTCGGTAACGGCAGCAGCTTTCACCATGTTGGCTTTACTATCATGGGGGGTCTCCCCTTGGTGCACAAAGCCCCCCATCCCCAGTGATCGGCATGGCCCCTGGTTGCACCCATCATAATTGTGGCACTTTTGTGTGGGCTCACACTTCTTTGAGTCTTGCAAAATTTACAGTTTTGTCTCAAGCAACACAGCTTCACACTTTGTAAGCACCATCTCCTACTGAATGGGCTGCTCGCTGCCTTCAGGGCTGCTTCCGTGGCACATTTCCGCACTTGCTGAAGAAAGGGTGAGCACCACTTCGTTCTTTGCTTTCTTTCCTCCTGTCTCTCCTAAAGTGTAGAGCATATGTTTCACAGCATAGTGAAGCACGATCGCGGGCAATGTGGACGTGAAGCGGCTGGTGCCATGTTGTGGCATGCTGTGTGGTAATGACAGCAGATACGAATTCGCCTAGGCAACTTCTCGCCCCGTCTTGGTATTGTTCGTTTAAGGAGAATTTAGCAATGCAAATGTCCCGATTGTTCTGCATGGACAAGGCCGTTCAGGAGGCAAAACTTTGATTGTTATATCCAATATGTGGTGAATAAATTATTGTTATATATGTTGATATTTTTTTTCATAGCCCTAATGCATAAGTTGATACAGTCGAACCCCCTTATAATGATACCGGTTTTAACAATATATTAAGTTATAACAATCTGAAACTGCTGCACCTTCAACTTTTGTATGTTTTCCATGGTGAAATAACCCACTTATTACAATACCTCGATGCCGCATCATCGGTTATAATGATGAAGTCTGGCTGCTGGGTGTCCGAGCCAAAAGGTAGTGAAATGCGCAATCCTCGAAAAGAAAAGAAAGAAAAGAAAGAAAACAAGAAATTCAAGCTGCTGTGTGATAGGGTGCTGCTCAAACAACTGCTGCACGCTCATTTTCCAATCAACTCCATGTGCCTCTCTCCTGTCGCCCTTCCACTTCTCCAAACACGAATGGGCTGTGCCCACAGCTCTTCCCTGTCCCACCCTCCGAAACATGAATAGACTACGCCAACTGTGCTGCTCGTAGATTGCTTGCATGTTGCTTGCTGGCTCCTCATTCAGTGCAGTTCTGCAAACAGCTTAACTGCTCGTTTTCAGCTTTGTTGGTTGCGTTGAAATCATTCCTGGCCACACGGTTTCTCAGCCTCGTTTGACTCGCTGCTGAGACGGAAGATGGCTGATCTGCCCATGGATCATTGGCAATGCACTACATTGCCGGTGAAAAGAAAGCACATGACTATAGATCTGGAAACTAAGTGCTTCTAACCGATGAGGCAGTCGTCGCGAACGTGCTTGCATCAGATAGAGACAGCAACAATGGTAGCGATGACGCGGTAGGGCAGGCTGCCTCAACGTTGTCTTCATAGGAGGCCCTGCAGATTATTCAGTCCCTCTGGGGCTTCGTTTTCGTGAGGAGCCTTCTGCTGTGCTATGTGGAGCACCTGAATGCCGTGGAGAAGGATGTCACCAAGCTTCACATAAAGCATGCAAGCCTGACTGACTGACATAGGGTTTTTCTCGTGCAAGCCAGTGAGAAGTATGTGGCAAGATACTTGTGGCAATCTCACCTCAGCGTTTCTTCTGGATTTCTCAAGCCGACAGCCTGCCGCAGCTGCTGTCTCACAAGTTTTAGAGGGCGCCTTTCTGGGCCACCAAAGCAATGCCTCGGTGGTACTTGCATATCGCTTGCCACCCGCGACCACTCTTTGCAGTTGTTATAGCAGTGCCATTCTTGAACGTCGACAGCCGTGGCTTGTTGCACGCAAGCGGAGCGCCCAGGAAGCAGTTAAACGAGGGAATACAATCAGCAGCCAGATGGAAGAAGGTGGTGGGGAGGGGCTTTCACCTCCCCGCCAATACAGTTTTTTCACATCAGCTCTGCTGTTCCCTTATTTTGATTTTTTTCATGTAACACAATTACAACAATTACTGGCTATAACAATGGAATTTTCATGGCACTTGAATATTGTTATAAGTGGGTTCGACTTTACTCTTAAGTCGACTCACTGTTACTATAACCGATATATTGCTATATGTGGTATCATTATAAGTGGGCTGCACTGCAGTACGTAAGTGTAGGGTGAAGCTGCAGGTGAGAAAGTGGCGTGACGACGTCATACCTGCCAACTCTCCCAAATTTTTCTCAAGTTTTACGAATTTGGGTTCGCTTGGACGTCGTGTTAAGTTTTATGAAAAATGCTGTATGAAGTAGATTATGCCTCAACGGTCTCCGAACCTTCCGCTTGGAAGTCCTCCGATGGCGAATAGGTACAAGAGGGGTGCTTGCCTTGAGTAAGTTGATACAGACAAGTTCCCAGAAGAGGGCGAAACCTGCAACAGCAATGTGCCTGAAGGATTTACTGTGATATAAAAACAATACATTTCCCGTCAGTCGCAGCTGTTCGAACTACTTCCTGTGCATTGCTGCTTCTTGTGCGCTACACTTAAAGCTAAATCATTGTTAGTAAAGTGCATTACCCACAAAAGGCAAGATATAAATGAATAGGTTCTACACCCCCCTACGCTGTCGAGTGTCCAGATTTTTACGAGTTTTAACCTTCGCAGGGTGGCAGGTATGCAACGTAATGCAAAGGACCAACAGACAGATACAGCACTTATAAATGCTTATAGATGCTCTCACACACACAAAAATGAAGCCAATAAAGTTTCAGTGCTTACTACTCGGTGCTTGAAACTTCATGGAGTGGAGTTTCACGGGCTGTGTGAATCCCAGAGAAATGATTAGCTGCAATGAAATGACCGAGGGAAATCAGCAAAAGCCAATGACACAAAAAGGACAAAGTATTCAATACAGCTGTTAACATAAACATGGCACACACCGATGCAGTAAACATTGTCTGCCCATACTAGCACGTTTAACAAGCACATACACCTTAGACACAGCTAGCAACTGATAGTTTATATGGAGCCTACAGCGTAGACATAACGAAACAAGGAAGGTGCGCAGACCACACTGTACATAAGAGGCGTGGTATATCATAGTCATCTTGCAATGCATAAAGAAACAACCCAAATGACAGCATTCTTTATAAAAAAAAAGCATTTGTGCGTTGCTGACAACGCAAAAGTGTCATGGATACACGCCTTGTTCTTTCCGGTATAGAAAGCTTCCATTAAATACCATGCAAGGGTCTTCACTCTCACACGGAATTCGGATACATATTAGGGAGCAAATAGCCACAGGCATAGGACTTACAATGTGCCATTAAATGTGATGTGGCTTTATTCTTGATAGATTGCTCCTGTTACCTCATGTCCACTTCACTGCAAATATGGGTCAACTAGCCCAACAACAAGTTACATTGTCTGCTTGTTTAGTGTATTAATGTCTGACCAAATAAACTAGAACAGGAATCTACAGCCTTTGTCAATAGTATACAGGCTCTGCCGCACCCTCCCCATGCTTGTTGTCTTGCTGTGTAGTGCAGTTCCCATGGCACTTCCTACACCCCAGACCTTCGGAGGGGGAGCAGGATGGTTCTTCCCGTACATCAGGGCGTTGGAACTACCACAGGAACTCAATTAAAGAGCCTATAGTCAGCTTGGTGGTCAAAGGTAACAAAGCCCGTACGATTTTGACAAGTACTGGACACAAATGGGTTACCTGATAGTTAGCACAAAAATAATTAACCCTAACACTGCCACGCCCAAATATAATGCAGCCAACGCTTGTTACAACGGACCCATGCACAACAAACTTTCAGATATAACCGACCATATTTCAGCTTTAGTTTGTTCTACCTATTTTATTAATGCAACTAAGTTCTCTTTTAACTGACTGCGCTACAACGGACTATCGGCTACAGCAAATGAAATTAGCAGAAATTTTTTTAAAAATCGGATGGATAAAAAAAACTTGTGCCTTGTTGGCACAGGCTGACCACCGACTTACAAGAGTCAGCCAACAATTGCAGCTCAATATTGTGCATGCGAGGACGGAAGGCGGGGCAGAAACGTGGAATCTTTTGCACGAGTATAAAATCAGTAAAACTCTTGCTTGGGCTAGTTAGTTCATGCTTGAATGAGTAAAGGCAAGGCACAAAAGACCAGGAATGAAGAAGGACCCAAACGACAGGACCGGCGCCTCCTGTCGTTTGTGTTCTTCTTCAGTCCTGGTCTTTTGTGCCTTGCCTTTACTCATTCAAACGTTTGCACGAAAGGCACGAATGTGGGGGGGAGGCAAGAGAGAGGGGTTTCTATTCCAGTGACTGCTGTATCTTTAAAGTGATTTGCGATGTGGACAAAGTACACCCAGTGCTTGTAGCTTGGTATGCACTGTGCTTTCGGCGTTTAGTTCATGTTGAAGCGAGAGACAACACCAAGGTCGATTCGCTCATAGTTGCTGCCACACTTATCTTGCTTAATGTGCCTTTCGGGTAAAACAGCAACTTTCTTGTTTGTTTTTTTACCTTGGCATTTGTCACTCACTCTTTGCAATAAAGCTGTTACCCATCGCGATGAAGCTTTTGGAATTGAGGCGTTTCGAATACTATGGACTTCGGATAAGGCAGGTGCTTTTGTTGGATTATCAGGGTCCAGTGTGACTTATTGGTCCATTGTCTTGTTTTGTATTTTAAGCAAATTCCCTGCATGTCCACTGAAACAATGCATAAGCTAAGCTTAACAGAGTCAAAAGGTAGTCAAAACAGTAAAGAGTAATCACAAGGTTGAGCAACAGCTTTTATGTGTAGCCATTTTGAACACACTGTAAGCAATCAAATTTTTAAAAAATCATGCGCCACCTTTCACAATAGCTGAAGTGGAAAGTAGACTTGTCAGCGAAGTAAGCTGCGCAAAGAATTGTTCCTTGTTTTTTGTTTTGTTCTTTAATTCAATTTCATGATATGTACAAACATATTCAGAGTATGCTAGCTAAAGAAAGAAATACATACTATTGTAAATTTCTCTTGGAGGTGTCGTCAATGTAAGTCGGATATATTCCAAAGCTTCAGTAGTTACTTGATTGGTGCGTTTTCTGCTGCCACTAAATGCACGTATAATGACTCATTTTGCAGTGCTTCAGCTTTCAGCTTAGTTTCCTATCCCAGAGTGATGTGTATAGTTATGGTGCTAAAATCAAAAATTAAAACTTCATGTGCAGTGTTCCGAATGTATTTTGTGGCAGTATGCCAAGTCACTTCGCAAATCTCTTTTATTTACAATTTGTGCATCCCTCTTGTTAAAAAAACTACCTAGTGTGGCTGGAGGACAGCTTTTCATTTCATATATTTTACCTTCAGGGCTTTTCAGCATTACAGAGGGCATGGGCTTGTGAGCCACACAACATGAATGTACATAAATATGGCCAAGTGATTCTCTACTAAATGATACAGTGCAATAGAAAATACACACAGTAAGTTAGAGGGGTGCCAGTATTTAAGAAGCAAGATTATTTGCTATTACAGCGGTGGGACAGCCATTTCACCTTGTGGCATAGATCTTGACATGGGTAAAGAGCTTATTTGGTACCGATAAGGCACTTTTGGTGCAGTGTAGAACGAATATCTATATACCAATGGCTTCAATATTAACTGAGATAGTCAAGAAATATAGCAGAGTCAGCTCTATAAAGTAGGCAGCACCTGGAATAAAAATTACCACGTTAGTTTTAATAATTTTTAATAGAAAGCCTTTACCTGTGTGCATATCGCGGTACAAAGCTGCTTATACCATTTCAACTTGCAAAATGTGTTTGCATGTTCACCATGCCTACAGCAAGCAAACAAAACAACAAAAAACAAGACAAAAAAAAAAACAAGATTGCAAAAGAAAAGGATGTGTAGGGAAGACCGTGTCCAAGATACATGCATGATTAAACGAAGTTACAGCAAAGATGTTCAGATGTTTCTTTACTTCTAATCTGCAACGGTCTCTTCTGCATAACTATGCATTAAGTCAAGTGAAAGCTATTTAAATTTCAACCACGGGATTGGCTCTTTCAATCGTGAAGGTTTGCAAAAAAGGTCCCCACTAATAGCAAAAGTTTTGGCAAGAGGTTTCTAACCTTCCTGTCCTTTTTCTCCTCCTCGTCCTAGCCAGGAGGTTGAGTATGCACATTACAAGATAGTTTCTTCAAAGCGGCATTATTAACAACTGTGCAAAACAGTGAGCAACCGAACATTATCCGAAGCTGCCTTTTGATCTGAGAGCCTCTTGGGGTGAGTTCTGCGCCACAGTAGCACGAGGAACACAATAATGCACCACAAACGGCACAAACAAGACCACGCAGTGGAAGAACACTGGAACTTCCACTAGAGGGAAATGCAACAAAAGACCATAAACAGTGAACAATGAACCGATGGCATCGGCTATATTTGTGGTTATGGGCACTTGGATCACCTCCAAGGTGATGATAGCGTGCTTTACATTTTGGTTTTACTAGCAAAGTAGCTATTAGTATATGTTTCTTTGTCATAGACGTGGCACAATTTTCCCTTAAAATGCCATTTTGGAGCGGGATGGTGCAAAGGTTTTGCTCTAGACTCAATTTGGCGCAATTGTTTCACCCCTGCTGTTACATCGATATAGGTCAATTTCATCACCATCTTCATTTAAGCTGATAAAGAAAACTGAACTGATAGAAAACGCTAGGACTGCCCTCCAGCCTTACTGGCAAGTTGTTCTTGCCGCCATGCATGTTTTTTCATTTCTTTTTTCATTTTTCTCAGAGACCATTCTGCCAGAATCCCAACTATGATTGTGCAGTTTGCTCTTGTGCTAGACATGCTAACTGTATCAGGAACTCTATGAATGTTGTCAGCAGTTTGATGATGAGACAGGCATGTCCATAAAATTTGATGTGTGACATAAACAGTCGCATGTGGCAGAGAGTGGTGAACAATGAGATTGTAGCACAGACATTGGCTTCCGTCAGGTGCCCCAGTCAAGCTCGTCTGGACATGTCTCCTCGCGAGCCGTGTGAGGCGTGGTCTACGGCGTTTACCTGCTCTTGAATGCATGGAGTGTGCTGTGATGAGTACACAGCAGCGCTTCGTGCTGAGTTTTCCGCCACATAAAATTATTCAGAAAAGCTTGGCCGGCGTTAAGGGGTAAGACAGGAGAAGACAGGGCTTCTAGGCTAGGCTGTTTGGTTGTGCTGCTCGCCCTCTGATGTACACTCTCAGTAACGGAGATTAGGTGTGTTTACATAAGTCGTCAATATTAATCCCACCTGCTCATCACAGTCGGATTCCAGGTATCCATCTCCTGATGACAGGCAGCCAGAAAGTGGATGGTCATCAGACTCATTTAAGCATTCCTGAGCACTGCGATCGAAGAATGTGGACATGTCAACCTGAAAAAAGAGAGTGTCAACAATTTTGCAGGCCGCATTACACAAATTCACCAATTACTCTTGCAGCGAATGTGCTTTCAAAGGCAGTTTGAAAAATTAAAGTAAGAGATGTGAATGAGATAATTCAAGTACACATCTTTTCATTATAATTTCTTCACATGCGGTGACACTAAATGACAATAAACACAAACCAATTACATTTATTTTTATTTTTTTTTACACTTGTACAGTGCCCTAACCACAAACCTTTCAATATTGATGTCAGAGAACACCGCTTACTGTCTCCTATAAAGCGAAATAGTTAAGTGACCATAGAGAAACAATATGTGGAGAACACCTATGGCCACTTGCTTACTTTCCACTGCAGTCAGCTAACGAAGAGTGGTGCTTAACATTTAAGCTGCATTTCTATTCAGTGAAAAAATCTTCGTTCTATAATAGCACATTTCTGCCAGTAAATTAAGGATGTCTACCACTCTTTGTTCTTACACATCAATATATACACCCGTAATCAAAAGTATGTGGACCAGGGTTCTGCAAAGACACCAAATTTCCTCGAAACCTTTGCTTGTAACCTGAACCGGAGATTGTGTGCAATGGCAAACATCGCCGTGCATTCGTCAGATTCAGGTTGTCAGTCTGAATTTCCAAGAAATTCGTTTCAATTTTTCACACTACCTCTGGTCCGCATAATACTATTAATTACGCGCGTATCGTGTACACAGCTTGTGGTTATAGTGAGAGCACACACACATAAGTGGGGTGTCACACGGCGCACTTTTGATCACAACCAAGCCCGATCGCGATTGGCTACTTTACGCAAGCTGCGGGAGGGAGATAACCACCGCCGAGAATTTCCGCACGGATCGGGCTCGATCCCGATCGAAAGCGGCCGTGTGACCCCGGTATTTGTCAAAATATGAGCTTGGTACTTGCATGGCCTTGGACTTTCTCGGTGGGAGCTCCCTCCGGAGGCTCCGAACTCAGCAGCTCCTGGATCTTGGCTTCGAGGGTGTTCGGGTCGGCGCCTCGCAGAGTGGTTAGTTTCGCCTTGGCCCGGAAGAAAACGAACGTCGGCACAGCGCTCACGCCCTGAGCAGCAGCGATTTCTTGACATTGGTCAATGTCCACTTTCAGGAACACTGCCTGCGTGTACTTGTTGCTTAGGGACTCGAACACGGGCGCCATCCTCTGACAGGGTCCACACCTGCAATGCAGCGTTGAAACAGTGCAACTAAATACTGCAAGATCGATGTAACGACGTTTCCTTAATAGCCTGCTCGTTTAATTTGGTAGTCAGAAGGTGTGTCAGTTCGAAATTCGACCACCACGACGACTTGTCGTCGCAACTGCCGCGGATGCCACCAGCACAACATCGGCTAAGCGTACGACGGTTCCACAAAAATAATCACAAAGTGGGAAGCATAGTTCGACTACCGGCTCAAAAATTACCACAGCACAGAGAACAGGCTCACTCTCCGCTCACGAGATAAGTGATTTTCATACGGCATGCAATGACAGAACTGACTCAGCAAACACACCCTAAAGAAAAGTCCATGCCCCGGGGAAAACATTGACTGCACCAAGACGCGTTAATGGCATTAAAGCGTATTATACAATGTAGAACAAGTGACTTCCGCACACATTGATATTAATTTTGTAGCGCGACGGTGCGCCAATGATGTCAGCACCTTTGGACACAGTGGTGTGGCGTCCATGCAGCGATACAATTAGTTGCTTACCAACTCGCTGTAAAATCCACGATGACAAGACTAGCTCCAGAATTAGATAGTTCCGCTTGAAAACGAGCATCATCGGTTACTAGTTTCACAGGCATCTCTTCTTTAAAGAAACGATATTCGCGGAAAACAGCACGTTATAGGAACGTCGATACAACCGGCGGACAGAACGTTTTGTAGAACGCGGCGCCACGACGGCCACAGAAGAAACTACTCCAGAGCAAAAATACAAAAATTGGTTTCGGTTTTGGTTCTAACAAGTACATCGGCTGCTTCATCAATCTACCGAACTTTATTTGCAGTCTTTGTTTTTCGTATGTGAAAATTGCAGCTTGCACAGATGAGTTGTTCCAGCTTTTACATTTTAGCTTGCTGCAAGTGGATATTTTACCCCCTGACACTTTCACCTGGTCGCGATCATCATAGACGATGCAACGAAGCATCGTACCATCAAACTGCGCTTGATCTACAATTACATTCTTGACAGGGGTGCCGCATGGCAGAACGACAAAGAGACGATTAAATCAACAAGCTTTTATTCAGCACCGGGAACGCTCCCAGAAAGGGCAGATGGCTTTCCACGGCCGACAGTAAAGCACGTGCTCGCGTTCACGTTAACCCACAACGCCAAGGTAACAAAGAAAAAATGAAAAGCCCCCGGGCTTGCTTGACTTTTCCCAGTCCATGGAAGTCACCTGGGCTTGCAGTTTCACTTCTTTGAAGCTGCGATGGAGCCTCAGGCGCACGCCAATCCATAGCCCTGGTCAGTCAGCTTGGTCTTGGCGCACTTGTCTCGCGACACCGACGAAGATGAGAAAAAAAAAAGAAAAAAAAGAAGGAAATGCAGACTTGGGAGGGGAGTCGAAGGCTCGGGCCGGCTCGACCGCTCTCGCAGGAAGAGCTCCTGCCGCGTCATTCTTCGTTTTCCTCCGTCTTCTTCGGCTCGATGTCGTACTCTTTGAGCAGGTCAGCAAACATGGCCCGCTGCTTCTCTCTGGTGGCCTCGAAAACATTCTCGTACTTTCCCTTGGCCAGAAGCACCACATTCCTCAGGTCATCCGGGGACATGATCTTCTCGAGCTTCTCGTGGAGACGTTCCAAGAGACGCGACACCTGTACCTTTCGCAGGCGGTTGTAGTCCAGGTCGGCCAGCATGAGCCGGTAGCTGCACTCGTCCAAGATGCGCACCACGTGCCGGGTGTTCTTGATGTCGCGGCACTCGACGCGGTAGGCCCGCGGCACGACTCGCATGGCGCGGCAACGCATCAGGAACGCTGCGTTGTTGGCGTACGAGGCAAGGTCGAACATGGAGCGGAAATAGCGGTTCACCAGCTCCATGGGGCGGCGACCGTAGGTCTTTCGCAGGTGCCGCTTCAGCGACGACGGGCTCGAGTGCGATTGCTGCTGCTGCTTGGCCGACGATGTCTCGCTCATATCGGTCTTGTCGAGCGCGCTCGTCTCCAGAGTGTCGCCGGCCGCCTTGTTCGACTCCTCGGGCATCGTAGCTGCTCACGCTCGCTGCTAGGGGCGGTTCCCGAATTCCGAACGGAGGCCGCACGAGCCAGTGCCGTTCAGCGGGCTGTGCGGGCTGAGCGTGCTGCGCTTGCTGCACCTGCCACGAGAGGCACTGCTACTGGCGCTGCGACTGGCCCAAGAAAGGGATTTTTTTTTACGGCTCTGGGTTCGCCACGTGCAATGGTTAAGTTGCACGAAGGCGTTCTCACGTGCGGCGGAGACACGCTGGAATTATTTTGGTTGAGGCATTGGCGATTTTCAGAGCAGAACGCGACGATGCATTTCTGTGACAGATAGACTGCTTCGTATAGTTGGAAGCGCTCGCTAGTGAGGGTTTGTCGCGGTCGCGTTTTCTGCATTGTAACAGTAAGCGAAGTCCCCTTTCGTCGTCGGCGTCTGGACCGGTATATAATATTCCTTTTTTTATTCTTTTATTTAAGACACTTTCGATAGAAAACGTTTACTCAACGCTGTACAGCAGCACAATGGTTGTGCTCTTCTTTCACCAATATGGCCAGCGCACTGGAAACAAAGGAGCACGAAGTAGACGAAGGCAACGCTGGTCTAACAATTAGATTCAACGTGCAAAAACAAAGAAGAAAAGAAAGCGCGTTTAGAAAATTTAGGACAGGTGAAATTTTCTTTTCTTGGATGGTTGGCTGCGTGCACGGCTGCATCGTTGTGATGCATTGCCCGCACGGTTTTCACTGCGTTATCCAGCTACGCACCGTTTTGCAGTGACCACATCTGGTGAGGGGCTTTTTACTAAATTTGTGTAGACGGTGGCGCGATATTTTGCTCTTTGTGATTTTAATAATGTTTATGGCGTTGTTGTGCGGTAGTCACAGGTGACTTCAATGCAGAAGGGAGAAAAAACAAACAAACAGCCTGGTAAACAGGCAATTGTCAACTATAGCATCAACTCAAGGAAGAGCACAGAAGATATTTTGGTGAAATTCGCGGAATAATTAATCGATTGCGAATAGTGAATACCTTCTTCCGGAAGCGCAATTAAAAGAAGCTGACCTGGGAAAGCCCAGAGGGAGAAAGAGGAAATTAGTACTTCTTGCCGGCTCAAGCATTGTGTGGGATGGAGAAGTGTTAGGTAGGGTAAAGGGCAGTGATTATAGGGCAGTGAGGTCAAGCATTTCTCTCAATTTGAAGGGAGAAAGTGCAAAATTAGTTACTGAGAAGAAACAGGCCAACTTAGAAGCAGTCAGCTGAAAAGCCGATTACTTCAGGCTACAGTACTCGCACTCTGGAACCGGAGGATGAGGGCAGCATCAAATTGCATGAGACCTTCACTAGCATAATTACAGAGCTCACAAACGAAGTTGAATGTTAGGCACCTGCAGGACAAACAGTGAAGCTCTCCCTAAGGACCCCTTTTTCTGGATCCGCCAGTGCCCCGGACCTAATACAGAAACGCTAAAGCATCAAAGTGGTTAACTCCAGCGATCAGCTTGAGTGAGTTTTATTGCGAATGCTAATAAACGCAAGAAAATAAGGGACATTCGAAATTATAACAGTGGAAAGAGTGAGGAAGCAGTAAAGGGGAGCAGCATGAAATCATTTAGAAGCAAAGCTCAAAAATAAAAGAAACGTGTGTAGTGAAAAATCAGAAGGCAAATTTCACCAACACATTTATACAATAAAGGTGTAAAGGAATCCTATAGCCAAGGAAGCCATGTAATCATGTCCGAGTATAGTGACGAACATGATGCAGAAGCTCTATGCGTAATTCGAGATTGGTTTGGAAGGGCTTTGCAGGATATTACACGGAAAGAGCGGCAGGATCAAATGAATAACACTCGATTTGAGAAAAGATCGACTGGATATTGTCACGTGGTGGTGACGTTGAAGAACACAGTAGCAATACTGTGAAAGTCAAAACTAACTTTTATTGGGCGAACCTGTGCCCACAAAAACAGGCTACACTTATAGCACAACGATAGCGGCAAACACGGTCGGCGATCGTCGAAAATCTGATAAGCGGGTCAAGCGCGTCGGCTTTTATACAGCAGTCATCGAACGTTCGAGACTAATCGTTGGGACCCGCATGCCTTCCACACAGTTCTACACCATTCGAGTCACGCGATGAAATCAGATAACACAATTGAGGTTCGGCGACAACAGACAGCGGATAGAAGCATAGATAACTTTACAGAAACTTCGGATACATGCAGGCGCGTCAAGCGCTGTGCGATAACATTTGTTACCCCGTGTTACCCCGTGTTAAACGTGGTCGCCCGATAAATATAAGTACACGTGTCAATATGCTAAAAACGTCCTGCGACCCTTTATTCGAAGTACGTCACGACTTCAAGTGTACCAGAGGAGGATGAATTTAATTTGTACAAGGGCAGTGAGATTGACCTCAGCTTATGCGCTCTAACATGCTACTCGGTGCTGGAGTACCAAATACTTGGAATAATGCCAACATAATATTAATTTATATGAAGGGAGACGTTGAAATATTGAAGTATTATAAGTCCATTAGCTTGCTTTCGGTAGCGTTTAAAAACAATCACCAACGTTAAGGCCAACAAAATCAGCGCGGTCGACGCATGACTTCTGACTTCAATCATGCCAATTATTAGACTGGCTCTATGGAGGGATATTCAACCGTAAATCCCATCCTCGTCACCAATCAGGTAATTGAGAAATCTTAGGAGTATAAGCAACCTATCACAGAAGTTACGAAAAGGCGTCCGATACATTTGCGAGACAGTGCGTAGTGAAAGCATACGAGAAACATACGTGATACAATAGCAAATATCTCTAAAGATTATCCGGATACACTATGCCCTCAGAGGAAAAAGGGGAAAAATGTCAATCGAGAAAAGGGGACAGAATCTCTCCGATGCTATTGATTTCGTGATCAAAATTCCAGCAGTACCGGTCTCACGATGATGTCGACCGTTGATGGGATTAGATTTGAGGCAATGCGGCGACACACTGTATTGCCAAAATCATCCCTTCTGTGCAGACGTATATGTAGTGACACATATTTATTGGCACATATCCACTCTGGGGGATTGCCCAAGAACGGGGTAGTTCGAAACCGAATAGGAAATAAAGAAAATGTGTAGCCGACTTCAAATTTCTATTACCATGTTCTCTGAAGTTCAAGGCTCCACGCTCGATGTACGCTCTGGTCACATTATGTTCACTTGACTTCTTTCTCCAGACTCGACTGCTTTTGATTACGACTTTTTTTCCTTCTCTGCAACTGACTTTTCAATTTTCTGTTACAGACTTTTTCACTCTTGTCCTGCTTGTCCATATGCGGATACCTACCCAGCGGCAAAAAAATACCCATTCTGGAAGATTGTCCAAGAATGTTCACATACCTAGTGTCCCATATATAGTGCCCACTTGCACATACCCAATGGTCCAAGTTTTCTTTTCCAAGTTGTCTGTTCGGACACATACCCAGTAAGCCAAGTCGGCGTAAAAGAGGTTAGATACCTATACGGTCATACAAAAAAGAGTGTGAAGTACCAAAAGAATGCTAAACGCATTAAAAGATCTATTCAAGCTTTTACGGTGGGAAGAATTAGGAACGGGGAAAATCTAGCAACATGAGGTTTGCAGATGTCATTGTCCCGCTAAGCAACGCTTGAGATGATTTGCAAAAAAAAAGGACTTTAGCGTAAGAGTAGATTTGAATATTAACATCGAGACTAAGGTAATGCTCAATAGCCTAGCAAGAAAACGAGAATCTGTTCAAGAGTACGTTTATACAGGCCGATTACTTAGGGTGGAACCGGGATCATGGGCAGGAAGTGTACATAAGAATAGAAGCGTGTTGAAGTGCATAAGGTAGGCATTGACAAGATATGACCGGTATCTTACTGCTATTTTTGATAACAAAGGCGCCCAATCATTGTATTCTGCCTGCACTAACATTTGTAGCGGAAACTTAAGAGTTTAACGAATAACTTTGAGAAGAAGTTGAGGGCCGGATAGCGAGCGATGAAACGAAAAAAGGTTAGACATAGCGTTAGGAGACAGGAAGGCAAGATTAGAAACAGGTGACTGAGCATGTGGGTGTAGCCGATATTCTATTAACAGTCGACACAAGAGGAAACAATGGAGCTGGGCAGGCCATGTAATGCGTACGACAGATAACTTGCGGCCTATTGGTGTTACAAAATGGGTGCCAAGGGAAGGCAAGCGTGGTCGAGGACGGCAAGAAAGTTAGGTGGTGTGTTGAAACTAGGAAATTTGCGGGCATACAACGGTGTCAGCTGGCACAATACAAGGGCAGGGTAGTTGGAGATCGCTGTAAGATAGGCCTGGATACGGCAGCTGACAAAATAGGCTCATGATGATGATAATGGTGGTGGAGCTAGAGGTCCTACTGATCACCTCGATAAAGCGTCGATACGTCGACGATGCGCAGGAAGGAACACTAACCCAGTATGCCAACAAGAGAGGCAGTTGGCGTTGAACAAGGGGATTTGTTTGATATAGCCTCAATGGTAGGTCAGAGTGTTTCTATAATTAGCACTCCATTGTTCTCAAACTTTATGTTATCGTTACATGGGAAAGGAAAGAAAGGAGATTATGCCCCTCTCCACGTGCGAAAAATGACACCGTAGAATAGCTTCTTCAGCAGGAAGAAGGCGCTGCCGAAAGTGTAAAAATAAAGGAGGTTTAAAGCCATTTTAAATATGTCTATATTGACATATTTTCGACTTGTCATTTCGTTGCGTTGAATGAAAGTTAGAACCCTTTAAAATCGAAAAAAGACGTCCGACGATTACGATACCCCTTAATGAGAAATTTCAGCTCGGCTTTATACGTGCCCTCGTTTCGAGTTATATTGAGGCAAGGAATTTGAGACCGAAATCACCGCACCGATCTGGCAGTGGGCCAGTGCCGTCAGCGCCTTCGCAGACGGAGGGGCAGTATGGGAACGCCGGCATGATGAGCGGCATCGGAGCCAGTTGTGGAAGAAGACGACGAGGAACGCGGGCGAGCAGTGGCACGAGCGCGTTCGCGCGGTTACACCGAGGGACGCCGACGCTCAACCCAGGAACGGGCGCCTAAGAGCTGCTCTCTAAATATACCCAGAAGGTACACACCATTCAAACATTGCAGTTACGAAGGAACATTCACAGGTTAAACTTCTTTTCTCGTTAAAAAACAACGATTTCTCTCTTAGTCCGCGTCTAGCTCTGATCTAAATCAACTTGTAGCACGCAGAATAAGGCACCTCTACATCGAATCTTCAGCGCATTATCTCACCTGAACTAACCTTTTGAAATATTCTTCTTTTTCCCACATTCAGGGTGATACTGGAACAACGCATACCTCTGACATATTTATGTTTTACTGATGACATTGAGTAAATATGTGGTTAAATTCGTTTTGCGTTTTTCATACATACCTTGTTTTTAGTTACCAATTTTTCTGCGCATTTGCCGAGTTAATTCTTGATTAGGGTTCTTATTTTCTTGGCTGTGTCTTATCTTCCTTATGTATTTGTCTCACAGTTAAAAATTATTGTCCCTTAGGTTTTGCATTAATGAATGTTTATACTTGATTTTTTTTGTTTACCTCGTGCCCTTCCTGCTTCGGCCTTACTGAGGCCTGCGGCATGTTACAAACAAACAAACAAACAAACAAACAAACAAACAAACAAACAAACAAACAAACAAACAAACAAACAAACAAACAAACAAACAAACAAACAAACAAACAAACAAACAAACAAACAAACAAACAAACAAACAAACAGACAAACAAACAAACAAACAAACAAACAAACAAACAAACAAACGCCAGCGGGGCCAAAATAATTTTACTATAATATTGTCACGTAGTGGTGACAATGAAGAAGGCAGCAAAACTGTGATTAACGAAACTAGCGTTTTATTGTGCGAACTTGTGCCCTCACAAGCACGCTACATGCAAATAACGATAGCGGCGAACACACTCGGCGATCGTCGAAAATGGGACCAGCGGGGCAAGCGCATCGGCTTTTATACATCAGTGGTTGAACATTCCAGAGCAATCGCTGGGACCCGCGGGTCTTCCACAAAGTTCTACACTATTCGCGTCGCGCATACATGCAATCAGGAACACAAGGTTCGGTGACAGACAGCGGATGGAACCAGAAATAACATTCCAGAAACTTCCGATACATGCAGGCGCGTCCTGTGCTGTGCAATAGCATTTGTTAGGCTGTGAAACGTCGTCGCCCGATAAAGATAAACAAGTACACGTGTCAATATGTATCTACAGGCCAGTTTCGGTTTAGGTGCTCGGGAGATGGATGCGTAATGACGTCAAGTTACTCTGGCTGGCTCCGTACCTCTAATCGTTGAGCGCGAGCACATCCAAAAGAAAGACGTGCACACATTGTTTATTATTTTATGAGCAACACCATCTTATGTACCCTTAACGTTACACTAGAGAGAGAGAGAGAGAGAGAGAGAGAGAGAGAGAGGCTCATTGCTTTAAAACAGATTTTGCCGGCGTGTGTACAAATGCTGACGTGGTACTTTGTATTTTTATTCTTTCTTCTCCTGGAACCTCCTACTTTGTATTTTTATTCTTTCTTCTCCTAGAACATCCTAAAGCATCTCCTCGACGAGACGAACACTAAAACCAACCAACGCAACACACTGGCGCTGTAGGAGTTGAGGAGGACGTCGTGATGAAAAACTTAGGAGGTTTATTTTACATTATTTACAGTGAGAGTCAATTAACAGTCTTAAAGTCATTACGGGCCGGCAGCAACTCGGATGCTGCGGCCCGTCGCAAGAAGTTCGAGAGAGATGAATCAAGCAATGCTCTGCAATGCACTACTGCTGCTCCCGGTCTTCGTCTTTTGAGCCCTTCGGTGTCTCGAAAACACGTCACGTTCGGCCAATGGGCGAGCCCGCTCAGATGACGCCATTTTCGGCCAATCGGCGAGCCCGCTCAAGACTCGTCAGTTTCGGCCAATGGTATGCGCCCGTGCGATTGTGTCATACCCGGCGAAGAGAGTCGCTGCTTGGTCTCCCTGTGGTCCTGCCTTGCTGACTTGCAATGCGCGGTCACAATAGCCAGGTGGGGGCGACGCCGCCAGGTTTTCACGGCGCATTGCAGCCGTCTTTCTTTGGGACCCACTTTACCCGAAACAGTGCCAGGATGGAAGAGTCCCTTCCCTTCACTTTCGGGAAGAGCCAAGCAGTGAATAGCTCCACCGGCTGCACACGAAGTGGGGTGCGCCAACTTGTTTGCACGTGCCGTGCCTCAGGAATGTGGCATCCGTGTTTCTGCGCTCCTTAATTAGCTGTGGGGCGATTCGATGTGGTATGGAGAACTCGAAGTAGGCTCAGGAAACGGTCCCGTATCTAACAGCGCGCATTATACACACAGCCAAGCGAGAATATTCGAGCAAGGAATTTTTATCCAAACTCGTACAGAACTACCTATCAGTCGCATCGGGCCCTACACCACCTTCCCCTGACTACGAAGGCTACGAGAACCTTGAGCTCGATGCAGAATTCGGGATTGAGGAGATCAGGCAGGCGCTCCACGCCCTCGACGCCAGATCGGCTCCGGGTCCGGACAAGATCACAAACAAAGCTCTACGGAATCTGGACGAGAAGTCCATCAAATACCTAACGGACATCATTAACCAAGCATGGAGCAGTGGTAAAGTCCCGGAAATGTGGAAATTGGCCAACACCATTCTCATCCCCAAGCCAGGCAAGCCGCCCAGCCTCGATAACCTCCGCCCAATTTCGCTCACATCGTGCGTGGGGAAAGTTGCTGAGCACGCCATCCTAAACAGGCTTTCACGCTACCTGGAGGACCACGACATTTACCCACTCAACATGATCGGCTTCAGGGTCGGACTCTCGACGCAGGACGCGATGAAGCTCATCAAGCATCACATTATTGACTGTATACGCGGGACACGAGAGCCATACTAGGTCTAGATGTGGAAAAGGCATTTGATAACATTCTTCATTCGTGCATTTTAAACACAATCTCGAGCTTAAACCAGGGGAAGCACTTTCATTCCTACACGATATCTTTCCTGTCAGACAGAGAAGCCACCCTTAAGATCGGGGACCTGACTTCAGACATGATCAAGCTGGGATCTAAGGGGACGCCACAAGGGTCAGTCATATCCCCAACCCTCTTTAACCTCGTCATGATTGGTCGATCCCGGACACTCTCTGCTATTGACGGTATCAGTCATACCATATACGCTGACGACGTTACCATCTGGTGTACGGGAGGTAGTGACGGACAGGTAGAGACGGCTCTGCAAGAGGCGATTGATGCTACCAAAAGATACCTTGAGTCCACGGGCCTTCGGTGCTCACCGCACAAGTCGGAACTGCTACTATATCGACCCAAGCGCAGAGGCCCGAAACCAAAGGGATGGAAGCCACTCGCCGAATGCGACATAAAACTGAGCACAAAAGACGGAGGCTATATTCCGGGGGTGGATGCTATCCGGATTCTCGGCATGATGGTAGAGTCGAGTGGTTCAAACAACCAGACAGTGCTGCGACTCACTAAGAAGACGGACAATGCCATCAGACTAATCAGAAGAGTGGCCAACCGGCAGCAAGGCCTCGGAGAAGATAACCTCGTGAGATTGGTACATGCGTTCGTAATGTGTCATTTCACTTACGTCGCGGCCATGCACAACGGGAAAAGATCGGAGAGGGATAAGCTCAATGCATTAATCAGGAAGGCAATCAAGAGAGCTCTCGGCCTCCCCATATACACTCCCACGGAATGCTTACTTCAACTTGGCATGCATAACATGCTAGAGGAAATAGCGGAAGCACAGGAGAGGGGCCCAGTTCATCAGGCTATCTACCACACAAGCTGGAAGACACATCTTACAGGAGCTGGACGTTCCTCCCAGACTAATCAAAACAAAGTTCTGCAGCATCCCTCGAGAGCAGCGGGACCGCATCACTGTCGCCCCGATCCTACGAAACGTCCATCCAGAACACAACGTGGGAAGACGTCGGGCGCGCGCGAAGGCTCTCCTGGAAAAGGCTCGTGAACGAGCTTCGGAGAACAGTTTCGTAGACGCAGCGCGCTACGCCGACGGACAGGCCTTCGCTGTAGTTAGCGTAAATCATGAAAGGCAAATAACGAACGCAATTTCGATTAGGACGACGTCCTTTGAAATCGCAGAGCAGGCTGCGATAGCGATGTCCTTATTGGACGGCAAGAGGACACCAATCTACAGTGACTCGATTGTTAGGGCATTTGCCAAAGGAACCATATCCGAGTTGGCCCTAGGGATATTAGGAAGCAAAAAGATCAAGCCACACACATTAATCTGGTTTTCAGCCCACATGGGACAGATCGAGGGTGCCCCGCCCAACCTCAACGAGTCGGCACACGGAGCTGCGCGAGGGATCATCAACCGCGTAGCTACCGGGCAGCGTGACGCCGGGGGTACTGACAATCGGGACTCTCCTTCCTTGTACACCGAAATTACTAAGCACTTTTACTTGGCTCGTAGGATCTACCCCCTCCCACATTGCAAACTCAATAGACCTCAGGCTTTGACACTAAGGCTTCAACAGACGGGGGCATACCCAAACGCCCTACTTCTTCGCAAGATGTACCCCGAAATTCAGACGACAAATGCATGTGCACTATGCAATGACTTAGCGAACTTACCTCACATGCTCTGGTGATGCCCCGCGTTACGCGGCGATGAAAGTAACACTTCTTCACGCTGGGATGCTGTCTCTCACAGCCCCAACCTCGAAGAACAGTTATGGGCTGTCCAACAGGCCCGCGACGCAGCGGAGAGGCTCGGCCTCTCTGTCCCGACGTGGGAGCGGCCCGCTGCGCGCTTGGGCGCGCCCTAAAGGACCCTTGAGGAGTAGCAGGCTAGAGACACGCTCTCCAGGCCGACCTCTCCTCCTTTCTGTTCATTAAAATCCACTCCTCCCTAAAGGACCCTAATAAAGTTTTTCATCCATCAATCCATTCTCCTTTTTTCCACCACTGCACAATGTTATAGTGACAAGAATGCACACCAGGGTAACGACGTCAGAAAATTTGACTGTGTCATGATGCCACGATAACGTCTATGACACCATCGCGTGCAATTCAAGAATATTTTGGTGCCAAATTAAAACATCTGAAATGTCCTTCCCAATAATACTTGCTACTATAGTTAAATGTTACCTTTTTGCGTGCGAAAAGCGTGTGGTAGATTTTGTACAACTCCCAAAATGAGTCAGCAAGTCTTTCTGCACCCATCCGTTCCCCCTCAAGCTCAAAGTTGCACCGGGCACTATATATATATATATATATATATATATATATATATATATATATATATATTTAACGAGGTAGTGACGGTCAAGAACACAGTAGCAAAACTGTGTATGGTAAACCACTATTGGGCGAACATGTGCCCACAATCCAAGCACAACGATACCGGCGAACACAGTCGGCGATAGTCGGAAATCTGATCTTCCGGTCAAGATCGTCGGCTTTTATACGTGAGTCGTCGAAGGCTCCAGAGTAATCGCTAGTGCCCGCGTGTCCTTCAGAAAGTACTACACAATTCGCGTCGCGCATGCAGTCAGATGCACAGGCTTCAGTGAAAACGGACGAACGATAGACCCATTGATAACATCCGAGTAAGTTCCGATCATGCAGGCGTGTCTTGCGCTGAAGCGATAACTTTAAGTTGTTAGTGGCTGGAAATGCAGCCCCGAGATAAAGGATAAATAAGTACTCGCGTCAATATGAACAGGGCGCCCTCATGGGATTGAAGCCTCTAAATTATACGGCTACATACCCACGAAGTAAACGCTGTGCTGCAGCCATAGTATAAGGTGTTTGCACTCCAGCTCCGGCTTTTCGCACGAAAACCGACGTCGCACAGAAAAATGAAGTTGCCACCTGCAGGCTTTTTCGGAACCCGGCCAGCGTTGTGCGCGTGGTGAATAATTAAAGAAGGAACGCTGTTAATTCGCCACCGGTACGCGCGCAGGGATTCGACACTTGCATTTTGGGTGGGAACGCCAGCAAATAAGAGCCTTCCAAGAAACGAGCGCCCCGTGTGCAGTGCATGCACTCGCCGAAGCCCGCTCATCCGGAATTGCTTTCAGACTCGGGCGTGAAATAATAACAAAAAAAAAGCAGAAGAAGAATGAAAAGGAAGCGTTCACACTGCTCAATTCTTAACGAGGCGCCTCGCAAGATTAACTGCGAAGCGCGAGTTTAAAAAAAAAAATGTAAAGAGTTAGTCTCGTTATTTTCCCATTTCTTCCAACGCGCGTGTACGCGCGCCCCAGATGGGAAAGGGGAAGAAAGATGGATACTCGGCGATAAGCAATTGGATGCTCGTTCGGCTCGCCCGCGACTATTACGGGAAAGGAACAGAAACGAGAACTATGCGACCGAAAGATAAAAAAAAAAGAATAATAATACGTTCCCGAAGGGGCAAAACGGAGCGAAAACGAGCGGTGAATGGAAAGGTGTCTCCGATATCGGCTTTCCTTGCATTAAGCCTCACACCGCGCACATCATCCTAAGCTGCGCGTCCATTAGCGAGATTGGTATATACGTCGGTTCGTCCGTGCGTGCGTGCGTGCCTGCGTGCGTGCCTGCGTGAGTGAGTGGGCAAGCGGGTGTAACGCGTGCGTTTTCGTTTATGTGCGCGCGCGCGTGCGAAGTAAAGAGGGAGAGAAAGCAGCGAGGAAGGTTGACTTCTCCGAAACTCGTATGTCGCGCGCCGTCGTCTTTATCGCCGAGTGTCGCCTTCCTGCGAGACCTCTCCGTCATGCGTATGCTCGCACGGCTTTTCCGTCTCTTGCGCTCATCTCTTGCCCAGCGACGATGGTGCGCATTGCTCATCGTTCCGATTCGTCTTCTGCTTCTTTTTTCTATCTGCTTCGTTTCCCGTTGTCGGTTATTCGGGCTCTCGAACGAAAAGTTTGGGGAACAAGGCCGAATCGGGATCGCCATCCATCAAGATTTGTCTCAATTTGCATCTCCCGCGCTCGATCGAGGCAAAGATCACGCGTGCCTGGCTGTCGCTTTCGCCGTGATGACTGAGCGTCTCGATGTACGTTGGGGAAAGCGCGAGGGCAAGTATGCGGGGAGCGTGATAGCTTTACGAGAGAGACACGCTTCTGACAAGGGAAACCCGTTAAGACGGAGAGACGGGTGGACGCGATATCGGCATGACGACTCTCTTGCCGTTTCACGGGCGTGCAAACGAGATGAAATACGGGTGATTTTTTTTTTTTCGAGGGATGACCACTCACCGGTGCGCATGTTTTACTAGCCAATTCTAGAGTTCCTTGTGCCGGCGAATTCTGTCTTTCGACGAATTACCACTTGAACACAACAGACGAAGATGAGACTTCAGTTTGAGAACTTGTGTCTACAGGAATATTAAATCAATACCTAGATCATACTGTCCCGTTCAGATCGCTATCAAGGTGTGGCCAAGGGGGGGGGGGGGGGGGTTCTTACGGAGCCCCAGCCTCTCCCGAAAGTGTTTCGTGCTGTCATGCACTGCCGACCAGAACAATCCCCGGCGCCGGAAATCATTCTGGATTTTGTCCGGAATGCCTTTTCCGCGCTCGAAAAGACATTTAGGCGCGAACATTGCGAACTCGGGCTGGATTTCGCGGCAACACCCGTACACCGGGAGTCACATAACGCAAGTAGCCTGATCCGAGCACAAAGTTTCAAGGGCGTTTTGATGGCGAACGGGCTCGTACGTCGCGCCATCTCGTGTGGGCCGCGGACTCTACGGAGCACACGAATTTCAATTCCGAAACTTTATGGGTATAAAGTTCTCATAAACGTTTGATGCGAAAGGTGCATTGACATTTACAAAGTCGTACTTTCAGTTTCATTTTTATTTTCAATTTCAGAATCTTGTGGGTTTAATGTTTTTATAAACATTTAACGCCAAAGATGCATTGAGTTTTCTAAAGTTGTACATCGGACCATACAACGAGACAAGCCAAATCAACACGCTATCAGACAAGTTGGCAACACACGTAGCGAGGGCCGATGAGATGAAGCGTTATTGGTTCATTTGTGTCGTCAAGTCACAGAAAAGAATATCAACATTTCTTTCACCTGCGCCAAAGCATCCATGTCAAGACGCCAAAATCAGCAAAGGTAACTACGTTCTTACTTATTTTTTCAAATTTGACTTTTATTCATAGTAAGTTTGTTACAGCGCAACACAAGGCAAGGACAAAAGAAGGTATAAAACGACGACACGGCGCTTTTATACCTTCTTTTGTCCTTGTCTTGTGTTGCGCTGTAACAAACTTGCTGTGAATCCCAACCAACCAGCCCAACTTGCTGTTTTGACTTTTATTCGCGAGCACACATTGAACCTCTTCAATTTCCTTGTTCTCGTTACCCGCTCGCGGGCTGGCAGGGGCAGCCAGAGGGCATGAGTTTTTCTCGTGTTGCCTCGACCACCTCGCGGCGCACTTCGGTGCGCGTTCGTTTTTGTCTGGCCGAGTGGATTTCGGCCTGGTAGAGTTTGGGACCCTTTTTGGCTAGCAGACGAGAAAAAAAAAACAATGGTCGCTCGCCGCCATCACTGTGGGGACTCGACAGATTGCAACGCGTTCGCTTGAGGGCATCATCCTCACTTCCATGCTATCGCAACCGCTCCGGAAAGTCCTTTGTCTCGCCGGTGTAGGATGTCGAGCAGTATGGGTATGGTTCTTTGTGGACCAAGCGTCTCCCATTTTCTTCGATATTCCTTCGGTAGCCACATTAGGAGAGAGAAAAGAAAACTTAAAATGCGAAGCTAACTGACGCTCGTCTAACACAGTACCTCCAACCGTGTCTCACGACTTGTATGTGTGATTTCTCGATAAGCCCCACGGACAATACTGCTGCGACGTATAAACACCAGATGTACATTAAATAAAACCCAGCCAAATGTCACCAGCTGAAGAGGCATGGGGCTGTCTGTGAACCCGCGTCTAGTTTGGTTTGCCGCATCAACAAGTACTGCCGAGGCCTTACGTAGGCCTCTGATAAATATGCAAGCAAATCAGTTGCTGTGATCTGGCAAGGGCATATTTTCTAATGAAATTAGCATTCTTTAGATGAACTGATGAACATCACGGCGCGATTGTGATGTATTTATACTGATGTCAAGTGACACAGCTCGAGTTCGCTTGCCAAATAGCCGCAGTGATATATTTGGAGCGCAAGTTCCTGAGGGCAAGAGGCAGGCAGACAGGACAATAAGCGGACGATACGCGGCTCGGGGTTTCTCGGCAAGCGCTGAAAACTTTGTCCTTCTTCTTACTTTTTTCACACAAGCTTTAAGGGCCGTTCCAATTCGCCGAAAATATATCGTGTACCTAGGTGCGCTCAAAGCCGCATGTGCGCGTGAGATTCGCGAACCACGATGTTAAGGCCGCTGAGAATTGCCACTATATCGTGCAACCTATGACGATCAGCGAAGCCCGCAAAGGGCGGATAAATCAACGAATCTCTTAGGCATGTAGGGCCCTCTGGGCTGTACGTTTCTGTGATAAGGTAGCCTTGCCGCCTACGGGATTATCTGACTGAGCTATGTCGGATGCCCGGTTGCCATAGTGGGAAGTTCTAATATCCTTCTAAATTTTTCTTTTTTTTTTTTGACGACGGTGAGCTTGAATTTTTTCTCTTCCAGTGCACTACATCTGCAGGCTTGGAGTGACGCCTGACACCGGCAAAAAGATGCCAGGAGCGAGTGGGGCTATACTAATCCAGGTACAACCAAATTATTGAGGCCCACTTAGCTTGAACAAAGACTCTTCCTCCCCACAACAGGAATTGGCCTCCCTGGTGCAGTATTCGGCCGCTCCCTTCCTCATGATTCAATACGATTAAACCATGGCCCTTAGTCCCCAGCAACTGCGGCGCAACTGACCAAGGCGGCGGTCGGACCTGTAACGCAGCAGAGGGTGCTAAGAATCTCTGGATCCGGACAGGCCACCAATGAAAACTGGCCCTGGCAACCTTTAACACACGAACTCTGTCGAGTTAGGCTAGCTTAGCAGGACTTCTTGAGGAACTATCAGACATTGTTTGGGATACCATTGGCCTTAGCGAGATTAGAAGAACTGGTGAAGCTTATACAGTGCTGACTAACGGCCATGTCCTCTGCTATAGAGGTCTCCCAGATAAGAAGCAATACGGGGTAGGATTCCTAATCCATAAGGACATAGCGGGAAACATTGATGAATTCTACAGCATTAATGAGAGGGTAGCAGTAGTCATAATCAAACTTAATAAGAGATATAGATTAAATGTAGTACAAGCCTACGCTCCAACATCCTGTCACGATGATGATGAAGTACATCAGTTCTATGAAGATGTTGAATTAACGATGAGAAAAGTGTAAACTCAGTACACTGTAGTAATGGGCGACACCAATGCAAAAGTGGGGGAAAAGCAAGCTGGTGAACAAGCAATTGGTAACTACGGCGTCGATTCTAGGAACGCTAGAGGAGAGATGCTGGTAGAATTCGCAGAAAGGAATAAGATGCGAATAACGAACACCTTTTTTCAGGAAGCGTAGCAACAGAAAGTGGACCTGGAGAAGTTATAATGGTGAAACAAGAAATGAAATTGATTTCATACTTTCTGCCGATCCCAGCATAGTGCGGGATGTAGAAGTGATAGGTAGGGTAAAGTGCAGTGATCATAGGTTAGTGAGGGCAAGAATTCACCTCAATTTGAAGAGAGAAAGAGTAAAATTGGTCAAAAAGAAACTGGTCAACCTAAAGGCAGTAAGGGTAGAAACAGACAAATTAAGACTGGTACTTGTAAACAAATATGCAGCCTTAGAGCAGAGAGACGATGATGACATAGAGGTAACAAATGAAACCTTAACTAGGCTGGCTTCAGAGGCAGCGATTGAAGTGGGAGGCAAGGCACCAAGACAACCAGTAGACAAGCTCTCTCAAGTAACAAATGACCTAATAAAGAAATGACAAAGAATGAAAATGTCCAACTTAAGAGATAAGATAAGATTCGTGCAAATGTCAGAATTCATCAAGAAGGCGAAAATATATTCAAAATATTCAAAATTATAACGTGAATAAGACTGAAGAAGCCGTAAAAAATGGACGCAGCTTGAAATCAGTGAGAAGGAAACTTGGCATAGGGCAAACCAAGATGCATTCACTGAAAGATAACCAGGGTAATATCATCAGCAATTTCGAAGGTATAGTAACAGCAGCGGCTGAATTCTATACTGACCTGTACAGTACCCAGAGGAGTCAGAATGCCTCCATGCGAAGCAGTAATGAACAGGATACAGAAATGTCTGCTATATCTGGCGATGAGGTCAGAACGCTCTTGCAATACATCAAACGTGGAAGAGCTGCAAGAGAAGATGGAATAACAGTCGATTTATTAAATATAGAGGAAGCATAATGCTTGGAAGACTGGCGGCTCTCTATACACAGTGTCTATTGACTGCAAGGGTCCCAGAAAACTGGAAGAATGTAAACATTATACTAAGGAGGCGTTAAAGAATCGAAAAATTATAGGCCCATTAGCTTACTACCAGTGTTAAATGAAATATTCACCAAGATAATTTGCAATAGAATAAAGGCAACACTGGACTTTAGCCAACCAAGAGAACAAGCTAGCTTCAGGAAGTGATACCCTGCAATGGATCACATCGATATCATTTATCAGACAACCGAGAAATTCGCAAAGAACAATCGGTTTCTCTATATGGCTTTCATATATTACGAAAATGGATTTGGTTCAGTAGCGATACTAGCAGTCATAGAAACATTACGTAATCAAGGAGTACAGGCCGCCTACGCAAATGTCGTGCAAAATATCTACGGAGATTTCACAGCTACCTTAATTCTGCACAAGAAAAGTAGGAAGGTACCTAAAAGAAAGGGCGTCAGACAAGGAGACACAATCTGTCCAATGCTATTCACTGCGTGCTTGGAAGAACTATTCAACCTTTTAAAGAAGGCTTAGAAGTAAGGATCGACGGTAAATATCTCAGCAAACTTCGGTTTGCCGATGATATTGTTCTATTCAGCAATACTGCAGACTAGTTACAACAAATGATTGAGGACCTTAACAGAGAGAGAGTGCAAGAGTGGGGTTGAAGATTAATATGTAGAAGACAAAGATAATGATGAATAGCTAGGCAAGGGAACAAGAGTTCAGGATCGCCAGTCAGCCTCTAAAGTCTGTGAACGAGTACGTTTACCTAGGTCAATCAATCAAGGGAACCCTGATCGTGAGAAGGAAATTCATAGAATGAAAATGGGTTGGATCGTATACGGCAAACATTGTCAGCTCCTGACTGGAAGCTCACCATTATCAATGAAAAGGAAGGTGTACAGTCAGTGAATTTTATCGGTGCTCACATATGGGGCAGAGTCTTGGAGTCTGACAAATAAGCTTGAGAACAAGGACCGTGCCAAGAGCGATGGAATGAAGAATACTGGGCGTAACGTTAAGAGACAGAAAGACAGCGGCTTGGATCAGAGAGCAAACGGATATAACCGATATTGTAATTGACATTAAGAGAAAAAAAATGGAGCTGGGCAGGTCATGTAATGCGCAGGTTAGATAACCATTAGACCATTAGGGTTACAGAATGGATACCAAGAGAAGGGAAGCGCAGTCAAGTATGGCAGAAGTCTAGGTGAGGTGATGAAATGAGGAAATTCGCGGGCGCTAGTTGGAATCGGTTGACGCAGGACAGGCGTAATTGGAGATTGCGGGGAGAGGCCTTCGTCCTGCAGTGGACAAAGAAAGGGCTGACAATGATGATGATGATCCACATTAGTTGCCCAAAGTAGGTCATTTCGGGGCCCTTACTCCACAAAAGAAAAAAAATACATTGTTGCGGCGCAGCGAATTGTCTGGGGCTACGCCAGCAATGACAGGAAAGGAATTAACCTTGCCGAGTGTGCGGACACCCTAGGCATGCAACTCGTCACGGACTCAAGGTTTCCGTCGCGCAGGGGCAACTAGGTTCAGAGGGACACCACCCCGGATATGACGTTCCTCAGAAACGCTGATGGGTCGTGGGACAACCTGCAAGAGGACCTTGGCAGTGATCATTACATCATCGAAATCAACGTCCGCATCACACCCACTTCTCCCAAGAATGACACCTACGTCGACTGGGACCTCTTCAGAAGAATGAGGGGTAATGCGGACCAACAAGAAGAAACCTTCGAGGGGCTCCTGAAAAATCTGAAAATTACGGTGGCCAATGCCACTAAAGAAGTAAGCGTGGATCTGGAGGTGCCAGCCATGGACTCCAGACTCGCACACCTCCTGGAGGCCAAGAACGCGCTAAAAGAAAGATGGAAACAGCAGAAGCTCAACAAAGAGATCGAAGAACACTCCAGAAAGTTGAATGCGCAGCCATGGGACGAAGTGTGTAATGAGGCGGATGGTAAAATGAGAAGGGGGAGGAAGTGGAGCCGTCTTGAGAACCTATTCGCCGACAACAACAAACCGACCAAGAGTTATGCCCGACTAACGATCGAAAGGCTCGTTCATCTTCACACGAAAGAAGGCACGAGTCCGCGGGATTTTGCTGACGCCCTGGCCGACATCTACCTACCAGTGGAGCGCAAATCTGTCCCTTGGGACCACCCGACACGCGAGTATAAGGGGCCACCTCAACTATCGCTGGATCGTCCTTTCAAAGTTTCGGAGATTGTGCACGCCCTTCATGAACTAAACGGACGCTCGGCCCCCGGCCCAGACGGACTAACAAACAAACTACTCAGAAATCTAGATGACAAAGCCATACAAATCATTACGAGCAAAATTAACGAGGTATGGGCTGCCAATGTAGTCCTCATTCCCAAGCGCGGAAAACCGCTTCATACAGAGAATCTGAGACCCATCTCCCTTACGTCGTGCCTCGGCAAGGTCGCAGAACATGCCATCCACAATAGAATTGGAGAACACATTGAAGAAAAGGGCCTATTCCGCCACAATCTCATAGGCTTCAGAAAATCACTATCCACACAAGACGTCATGCTACTCATCAGGAACGCCGTCATAGACAACAAATCCAGGGGTGTAAAAGGCATCCTGGCGTTCGACCTAACCAAAGCCTTCGACACGGTCAGGCACGACCACATCCTCAACGAAATCTCCACTTTAGATCTCGGAGTAAATTTCCACAATTTCGTAAGATCGTTTTTGGATAACCGAACGGCCACCATAAACGTTGGGCAAATCAGAAGCAGAAAGCACATGCTAGGTAACATCGGTACCCCGCAAGGGTCAGTGCTTTCGCCGCTTCTTTTCAACATCGTAATGCATAATCTCGCAAACAAACTCTCGAAAGTCCCGGGGATAGGGCACGCGATTTACGCCGACGACATCACCATTTGGTCCACGAGCGGCCCGCTAGGCACTTTGGAGCAGAACCTACAGCAAGCGCTGGACACCACGGAAGCTTTTCTTGCAAACACGGGACTGAAGCTCTCCCCCACCAAATCGGAGCTCCTTCTGTGTAAACAAGGCCCCAGGCTGAGACAGCCCCTTAGCTCCCTCCCCGTTCACCTACACACCAGGGACGGAGGAAACATCCCCAGGTGTAACACAATCAAGGTCCTGGGCATGGTCATTGGGGCTTACAGCAGTGACAACGCGGAGGCACTAAAACGCACCACAAAGAACACCCTCAAGTTCACCATGGTTATATCACGGGTCGCCAATAAAAGGGACGGACTGAAAAAGGACAACCTCATAAAAGCATTTCACGACTTCCTCATCAGCCACGTAACCTACGCCGCCCCCTTCCTCAACTGGAAGAAGACGAAGCTGAATAAAATTGATACACTAATCAGAACGGGATTGAAAAAGGTCCTGAGCTTCTCTAGAAACACTAGCACGGAACGAATCCTCCGATTGGGGCTACACAACATGGCAACCGAACTCTTTGAGGCACAGCGAAATTCCCAAATTAGTCGGCTCTCACTCACAAGGGCGGGCATCGAGATATTACTAGAAGCAGGCATACAGCCCCTCTTCATGCCACCAGAGAAGTCGCAACTATGCACAAACGCCGAGAGATCAATAACCGTTGATCCCATCCCACGAAACATACACCCCACCCACAACGAAGGGCGGAGAAAAGCGAGAGCGAAGGCAATCCTTGACAACATCAAACGTAACGAAACGCATGTCCTCTTCGTTGACGCGACCACACATTGGAATCGAGGCGCCTACGCGGTCTCTGTGGTGGACGCCCATGGCTCACTCGTCAACGTAGCCACGGTGGTAACCAACTTCCCTCACGAAGCAGAAGAAATGGCCATTGCGGTGGCCCTTCGAAGGTGCAAAGGAGCGTCAGTCATTTACGTGGACTCAAGAACAGTTATTAGAACCACCTCGTCGGCCCTCGTCTCTAGGAAAGCAGCTACGGTTATCAACACCATCTTCTTCCAAGAAACGGGAGGAGACAACCTCACTTCCCCACACATCACATGGTTCCCGGCCCACATGGGCAATATTTACGGACTTCCTGACTGTAATCCGAACGAGCGGGCACACCAACTGGCGCGAGAGCTCACATTCCGCGTCTGCGGTCCGCCCTATCGCTTCAACCCAGCCTGGAGGGATCTAGACAACAAAGACCCGCTCGTATCATACCAAGAAATCACTTCAAATCATAGGTTATCACGAAGAATTTTTCCTCCTCCTCACCAAGAGCTCAAAAAAGCACAGGCCGTCACTTACAGACAGTTGCAGACTAGGACATACATCACACCAACAACACCGAGCAGGATCAATCCTGACCTTCCTGCTGAATGCCCACACTGCGGCCACGAATACAACAACTTCGAACGCATGCTCTGTCTGTGCCCTGCCAACGCGAGCACGGACTTTCCCGACCAGTCCTCCTGGGACTCAGCGCTCAGAAGCACATAGCTCATCGCTCAGCTCAAGGCTGTCCAGAGGGCCCGGGCCGTCACCGAAGGACTCTGTCTACCGGCCCCGACCTGGGTGGAGCCGCCGGATTGATTTCCCCTCAGGACCTAAATAAAGTTCCAACACACTCACTCGCATGATGAAAGTTTAATTTTGTTATTTCTTCTTTTGCAGAAAGTAATGGGCCACGATACTGTTCAGTTGCCTCATACTCTTATTACATTATTGCGATAACAATTATATGGCTATTATAGCAGGCGTCGTTGCCGTCATGTTCAAGTCCAACAGCGATAACATCGTCACCGCGTTCCGCGTGCTGTATGTGCGAGTGTAAGCGTAGTGGGGGGAAGGGGGGCATGATGGGTGAGCCAACGATGCTGGCTCAGTCTGGTGCGCGCAAGACAGAAACGTGGGGAGGAAGCGCGCCGCCTTCCGTCGCGCGCGATGCATCGGTGGGAGTGAAGAGAGGGGGGAACATCCTTAGGATTCTGCGATTCGTGAATCTGTGATTGCGAAATATGTTTACTCGCCTTGTTTGACGCATTAAATACAGTGAGTTTTGCTTAGGTAAGTGGATTTATTGGATACTTATACGCATATTTAAATATCTTGTTGCGAGGTTTGTGTATAGATGCAGTGAAATTTGTTTCAAGTGACACTTTTTTTTGCTCTTTATCAAGCTATATTTTCGCATTTGTATATTCCATTGTATCTTTGCATTTCTAATGTATATTTTGCAAAACTTCTGCTTTTTATACGTCCTCTCTGTTGCGACTATAATTTCGGTGCAATTACTCACAATACACGACCGGTGACGGCTGCTCCTGCACAATACATTGGAACGAAGGACAGCGTCATTGAGATTTTTCTCTGGCCGTTGCGTATGTACAAAAATATAACCAAGATTCTTGAATGACAAAGTGTCATTAAAATATTTTCCTCCACCTGTTCACTTCATAGCCTTTACGTTTTTCATAACAGCGGCATGTACTGCTTTGCTGGTTTCGAACTGATATAGTTCTAAAGTTCGTGTGATATTTTCTTTACTTATTAAATAGGCAAACAACATGAAAGCATTCATATAAGCTATTGATGGCACAATTTTTGGGACACTTGAATATATTCTTTTATGAAAAACATATTTTGCTCCTCTTGGCAGTGCGTAGCGTTCAAGTATTCCTTTGCAGCTTCTTCGGCAATGACAATGCAGTTATTATTCATGTATTTGATCCCTTGATTAATTTTATAAGAAGGAGGCCGAGCTGCAACGTGAGCCGCTCCCCTCTAACGAAATTTATTGCTACGCCATTGATTGTTACAGCAAACAAACATCAACGAAGCTGGTTACACAGGCCCGCATGTTCAATTTTCAGTGCAACTAGTGGCGTTGAGTAGCTGGGCGCTACAGCAGAATAAAAAGATACGGTTGTGCGGTTCCATTTTCTAAACCACGGGCTCTATATGAAGAAAAGACTCAAGAACTCAACGCTAATATTCTTGCTAGAGTGGTTTTGACCGAATCATTGCATAGTACGGATGTATGTCCCTCGTTCGTTCTGCAGTCGGACGCTTACCCAAATAAATTTATGAAAGTGGCAAGAAATGCAATCGGTTAACTGTCTATGCCGCTGGTGATGAATAAAGCTCACCGGACTCTATAAAGTCTATATTTGTTGAAGGGCATAATGTTTGCAAATAAAAGACCTGGTTCTGAAGCATTTCCTCGTTCAAGCTTTTCATCTTTGCACACGTTCGTACTTTTAGAGAAAAATCGTCCCTCAAGAACGACCAATAAAAACAAAGATCTGCTGACCACCCTCCATTTCAACCTATGAACGACACAAGCCAGGAGATGACGCAGGACAAAAGGTTAAAACGTTTCCATCGTCGTTTACGCCAGCCTGTAGCATGTACGACAGGAAAGAATCCGTTTTCTTGGCGAGACGGACCTACGCTGATCAGCTTTCCTTGGAAGGAACACCCTTAACGTAATCGATTAGGGCCCCGATCAGCTATCAATAGAGTGATGCAGGCCTCCGCCTTCTGCGACCAAGGCTGTGTGCTGAGCCGACAAAGTGAGGCCAGAAGTAAAATCAAGCTGATTGCTTAAAAAAAAAAAAGTTACAGCGATAGTTCTAAAGGAGCTTAAGTTATTGGCTTCGGTCGCAGTAATTATCATTACATTTGTCGCTTCCGTCATATCTCTTCGGTAGAAGTCGCAGGAAAAGTCTGCTTCTTTAATATTAGATCCCGGGTCAACGACGTGCAAGCCGCCCTGCCGTCTTGTTCACCTGTCGTCGCCCTGTGGTCATAATCATCCTGTCGTCGTCGTCGTTGTCGTCGTCGTCAATGTCATTTTCACCGTGGTGTCAAAATGTCCTCAGGCCGTCGTCAATGTAATCGTTTTAGTCGTGCTGTCAACGCTGCCGGCCTGCAGTCGCCGTCGTCGTTCTCGTGCCGTGGTTGTCGTATACATCTGTCGTCGGAACAGAGAGTACTGTTTTCGACGGCACTTACCTTCGAGTGACAATGTACAGTTCTTTTGTGCTTTCATAGTTTGATTCGACAATGCGTCAAGGTAGTGAGCGCGGGAACAGTAGAAGGATAGAGAGAGGTGCCATTATTATATTAAAAATAAACTATTTGCTTTCAGAGCGGCTGGACTTTAACCGCCCGGTTTCGTACTCTCGTTCCCTGGTTTTTATCTACGCAGCGGGTATGAATTGAGCATAACAAGGCGTCATGGAACTCCGTCGTCCACATGAATTCAGATGTCCTAAACCCCTTCAGTGTCGGGTTTTCTTCTCGGATATTATAAAATGAACACAACGCCTTATTTTTGGTTGTGCAGAAATAAAAAAAAAATTACGTGACAAATGACATGAAAAATGTAATGTCAATTAAATGCTCTCATGGTGAGGTCCTCCCATTCCTTTCTCACAAAAGGAATTTCGCAAGGAACATAGTGGGACGGAAACGCAGAATACCGGTACGTCAGTGGCGCTGAAATGGTTAATGCAAATGAAACGCCACGAGTCACTTTTCTTGGGTGACACTAAATACCATCGTCTGAGTGACCTTCAAGAATTCTTCTTTTAGATATTGGTTTAATATTTTCCCGATGGTCCAAGTCAACGGCAGCCCACAGAGAAATCAATAGTAGTGCCAACATGAAAGTAGCGGAAATAGCGAGGATTTGTTGTTGCTCTAAGCATGTCTATATTTTTGTGGTTAT